>NC_060035.1:14645288-15001164 GCF_905333055.1 Maniola jurtina | reverse complement strand
CTAGTACTCAAACTGTATAGGATTTTTGCTCACTGTTGGGTTTGAAGCATTCTTGCCGTTAGCCTTCAGTATGTCCGGGTTGACCATCACCGCAAACACCAATAACGGTGGACGATTACTGTTGGGACCACATGCTTGATGCACCTAGAAAAGGTTGCACTCCATACAAATGCTTGTATTATTTTTAAAACAACATGTGTGCAGTTCACACCCGGTAGAAATGAAACCTTCAGAAAACTAAACTTCAATTCAATTATCTTTATTCACATGTCTTGAAAGAATGAGAGGAATGCAGAGTATCAGGAGTAGGATACTAATTGTAAAATTTATTTGTTATAATAATAATTACTTAGCAATTTTAAAAAATATTTCTTTTATTATATATATTTTTTATTTTATTATTATTCTAGTCTCCAAGTTTTCAATTTCAACAAATGACATGAGAGGCTTATGGTTACTAAACTACAAAATAACAGGAAACATTGTATAATGTATTCTATCTCATTCTTCTGCAGGTTAAGTGCAAGTCTCAAATTACAATTACAGTTCCAAAGAAGTTTTCGCTTCAAAAAATTGAATATCAACTAACTGCAGTCTTTACGCCTTTACCTATAAGGTATCTTCAGCTAGCACTGCTCTATTGAGTTCTACTGATTTTATTCAGCTATAATAGGATGAAAGAAGCCATTAGCTAACATAAAATAATTGAAACAAATCTAATAGATGTGATTTATTTTGTCACACCTATTAGCATTGTTAACCCCAAAGAATCTATATTTCATGATAATTAGTTTTTTTAATGACTTGTTCTACGTTTATGCTTTTTGTTGTTTAGTCAAACGAAATGCGTTTACATTAGCAGTACATAATTTAACCCAAAGGTTAAGGTTAAGGAAGGATTAAAATGAATTACCTGCATGCCTCCATACAAGGGTATGGGATCCGAATATTGTTTAGGATTCGCTATTTTCTGCCATCCTAGCACATTTATGTACAGTTTCTCCGTTGTATCCTTTATAGTATCCTGTATACACATATGAGGCTGTGGAGGATTCTTGAATTGACGGAACGCCCTTGAAGCACGCACATACTGTATCGGCACAGTTCTTTCAGGAGAATTTTGGCTATCCATATCAGCACTTAACGCACGAACTTAGCTAAAATCTAAACAACCGCTAAATACCAATAACCACTGACATTTTCTGCACAACAGCCCGTCCCGACCAAGTTTATTGAACTCTAGCTCGCCGCTTCCGAAACACGGTAACTGTATAAACAGAAGATGTAACTATCACTCAATTTATTTACAAGTATCTGTCTGTTTGGTTTCCCTTAATATATTTATAATAAAATAATAATCCTTTAGCTAGAAATAAAATAAAAACTCGATAAAATACGGATAAAATAGAAAGATGTCAAAAAGGCGAGCTTAATACAGAGTAGGTTATTTCATACACAGACGAACAACCTCAAAATAAAAAGCATTGAAGTTGCTTCTATGTATTAAGTACTCTGTGCGAGTAAGTTACATGATGGTTACTCTATATTTCGGAAATGTCTATGTTCTTGCATTAATAAAGCGAAGCTCAGATTAATATTCATTACCTATCATTATTTCTTATTTCTTAGGGTCAGTGCAAACACACGAAGAGCCTGACTTTTTGATTACAATTTAAATTCAGCTTGTACGGTTATAATAATTGCAATACCTACAATAACTAAATAATTATTAATACAGTTAGGTCTAGTAAAACAATACACGGGGGAGATTCAAAAGGACGTCGTACCATGCTTGAACAAGCCACGTATCACCACCATTATTCAAAAGTAAATAGTTGTTTGAGTTGTTATAGGTCGTTATCAAAAAAGACGCTTCAACATTGCATCTACTCCAGTTCACTCTGCCAATGTACATTGCACTTTAAGGCTTTATTGGTACCTACCTTAGCATAGCTCACAGATTAGGTAATAGGATAACAGTTTACCTACTCTGTTTTTTTTTACTCATTTAAAGAGCTGGGTCACTACTCACTAGTGCGACCATGTGGCTTTGGTAGATAGTTAACTACTCTGTTTTTAAATGAAATGAAACTTTCTAGGCACGGTGGAAATATTATATTTAACTACTTACTAATTCATTTTTCATAACATACATACGTTCAAGGTAATATAATCTTGAATTTTACAATTAAAAATATTCAGCAATCTACATTTATTTATATTATAGTGAAACTCATACTTAGTAAATAATTATTATTATCTTAACTATATTGCAGTTTTTATAGAGATTATTAATATTATATATTGTGATCAACTAATCAATGTCTTAAGATTTCTCTAGTTAGCCTCAAAAGAAACAAAGCAATCTGTTACGTATAAGTATCAAAATTAAAATTTTCTCAGAAAGTTTATTCTAGTGTTGCAGAAGTATAGGGACAGATTTGAATAATAGACACTTTCCAATTTCACTTCACTGTATTTTTTTGAGAATAGTTTTCGCTTACAATTATTATTTCTCAATACCCGTCTTTATTCGATACCTCCGCTATTTTCATCAGTTTGACAGATATATTTTTAAGGTAGGTAGGTACTAGTTTTCGGAAAGCTATTTGACAAATTACCACAGAGGTAAAACCATGGTGATGTAATAGACAATTAACGTAACAATTATATCAGCTAAATGTAAAATACGACACAATATGTATTGATCTAAATAGTTAATAACTAAATGTGATTTATAATCCATTCCCGCCAATTATTTATAAATAATAATAATTAATCTGATATAGGTCTAAATGTCTATGACTCATGATATAAGGCAGCATCTTGAGGTAGTTGTTAACACTCGGCCATCCTGGAAAGGCCGTGCCCCACGGCCCGCAGATAACATCCCGGCTTTCGCATCATTGACCACCTGGCAAAAGAAAAACACCGAACAGTAATATGCACTTAAGAGGTTACCTAAAAAAACGCTTGGTCAAACTGTTTCGCCACCAAGTGATCAACATTAAATGGCTAAATAATAATAGTGTCTCACTTAGTCAACCATGATCAAGTAGACATTCATAATTTAAATTAGAAATATGTACATATGATATAATATTCAATAGATTCATTTTAGTTATTACCTACTTCATATTAAAATTGTTATTGATTTTCTTCTTTTTTTAATGATTTGCTACAAGATTTAGGTATTAAATAAAAGTAACTTTTGATTACCAGTGGGTATCTGATTAACATTGACGAAATTTAAGTAACAGATTTCGTTGTAGCTTCCTACTATCCAAAATTGTAGGTACTTAAATGACTATCAAGATAAGTTCTAAACAGCTGACGTCATGACTCATGAGACAATTTTATTAAGAAGTTAAAATTGGTTTAGAATTATGATTGGCTCAGCACTTATTAGTTGCTTATTGTGGTGCACGGGAAAAGTTAGGTATCAAATTGTAACATCTTGCAGGTTTCGGTGGTATCTTTCGAGGTCGCTAACATAATTATCATGTTAGTAACTAGGTAAGTAACTGACTTTCGATGCTTTAGCGTTTTCCATTATAAAGATGAATTTGCCACGGGGATGACACCTATAAACCTGGAAAGCAAAACAGTGTCCATATTTATACGAAATTTCATTTCTAGCCCATTTTCTTTTAATCCGTACTAAACGTTTATTGAATTTCATACTCATTTTTCTCTAATGTATATGTAATTTTCACTTGATATTTTTATAATTATAGTTAGATATTAACAGGTCGGCAGAGGGTTTTGTTTTAGCAGAGTTTATTTTTGGTACTTTCAAATTATGTTGTACATACGTAGCACATATACCTATATTTTTCCCATTTTGAATAAGTCATGCAGCATAAATTTTTATCATTGAAAGGTCACACAGATATTATAATGGGTATATATAAGTAGTAAATAGACTAGATAAGTAAATAGACTCGTGGTGTAGGTCACTCAGACTCGTTCCACAGGTCACACAGACTCGTTGCTTGGGTCACACAGGCTCATTATGTAGGTCTTATAGACCATTTGTGCAGGTATCCCAGATTATTTGCGTAGGTGACAGAGTGCGTCGAATAAGTAGCTCATTCAGATTCGTTGCATAGGTCAT
Source organism: Maniola jurtina (assembly GCF_905333055.1). Classification (NCBI taxonomy): domain Eukaryota; kingdom Metazoa; phylum Arthropoda; class Insecta; order Lepidoptera; family Nymphalidae; genus Maniola; species Maniola jurtina. Next base: position 14,997,047 of record NC_060035.1, on the reverse strand, counting down.
GCAGTCTTCTGTGATTTCATACGGACTATTCATAGGAAGATCTCACAGACATATTCTAGGGGTATGCCACAAAGTAGGTACAGACATTGTACTTGAAATGCATTTTCTTACTCAGAAGGTGAATTTCTATGTAAGGAACAAAATAAAGCATAAGTACAAGGGAACAAATCTTATTTCCACAAGAAACAGAAACAGGGTTGATACAAAACAAGGCATCTAGGAGAACAATTTCGAAAATGAAATAATGTCTTTTAGCACTTATCCGCACTATTTGAGAATTTATGAATTTACCGAGGTTGGGGATAGTTGGCAAATATTATCATGTCTCAGTTTATTATATTAGACACCAGAATGCAAACAAAAGGAATTTCTTATTTTATAAAACACTATTACTCCATTAATGGGCCATCCATGTCAAAAGTTAATTAGTCATTAATTAGGGCATATAGAGCTTTAGACATAAGTTTAAAAAAATATTTTATTTTATTAATGACTTTTGTATTTTTGAAACATACTATATTTACTCAAGACAACCATACTGTTGGTCCGACGACATCACCAAGCTTGCGGGGAAAACTTGAAGGAAGCTCACCCAACCTTCAGAAGAATGGCGTGTACGTGAGGAGACCTACTTATGTCTAACAATGGATAAATAAGGGCTAACAAGAAGAGGAAGTTATTTACTGTAATGCTTATAACAACGGTACGCAACGGTATGCAACGGTAGTGAAAATAAAGTAAAGTAGTCCTGACTCTTGAGTGTACTAGCCTCTTTTACTACATTATCTATTGTTGTATTTTATCAATCTTCACTCTCGATGTTGACATATTTTTTTTAAGAGGAAGAGGAATTCGTTACGGAAGTCACTCAGACTTTCCGTTACGAAAGTCGCTCAGATGTTTCGCTACAGAGGTTATTTAGACGTCCTGTCAGGGAATTCACTCAGACGTTTCGTTACGGAAGTCATACAGGCGTTTCATTAGGGAAGTCATTCAGACATCCAGATAGGAAAGTCACTCAGATGTTTCATTACAGAAGTCACACAGACGTTCCGTTAGGGAAGTCACTCAGACATTCAGATAGGAAAGTCACTCAGATGTTTCGTTACGGAAGTCACACAGACGTTCCGTTAGGGAAGTCACTCAGACATTCAGATAGGGAAGTCACTCAGATGTTTCGTTACGGAAGTCACACAGACGTTCCGTTAGGGAAGTCACTCAGACATTCAGATAGGGAAGTCACTTATTTCTTTAAGTGAAGATACTCAGAAATATCTTTAGCGAAGACATTCAGACATTATCTTGACGTTAATCAGTATTTACTGTTTTAGTAATATCATAAGATTTTCTTTCGATTCAAAATTAATAACTGTTGTTTTTAGTAGGTTATCGATATACGATATTATCTAGGTTATATATTCTATAATCTGTGTATTTATAGTATTATGTATTTTATTTAATCTATTAATAGCACTTAAAAAAATGTTTCTGCATATAAAGATAAAGACAAAGAAATCTCATAAAGAATCTTAAAGTAAGCGCTGCCAGCTTAATTTTCTGCATCAGACTTTCACCAATTGCATTAATTGTCGTCAGTTTAGTAATTTTGTATTTGTTAATTTTAATATGTAATTGTGAAATAATAATTAATACATCGTTCTTCTTGCTAACTACCCACCATAATATTAAGTTTACTTGTCACAATAAATGGCAAACGTTGTGTACACTTATCATTGATATTCATATCGGTGTATGTTATAGTGCGTAAGTATTTAATAAATGTAGAATATGTATATTTTAAGTGTTTCTTATTAAGTAAATCTATAAGTTAAATTTTATGCTTAGACGTTACGACGTCCTAGCTCGTTTACGGCAAAATAACGTCATATGTCACAATCGCAATCACCTCTAATTGGTCGACGCTCACTCATTTCCGGCTATGTCAATGCATTGTTGAGATAAGAATACCAATCACAGCGATTGGATTGTAATAATGATTGATACAGTCTTTCAGCATTCGAACAAATTGTCTTCCTATAATTCGTAAAATAAAATAAAATAAACCTATCATACTGTTACTTATAAACTTCTGACCTTTACATAATCCTATTATTGAATTCCATGTACTATACCAGCCAATAGTTAACGTAGTTTGGTACAATAGTCTCTTTTGTATAAGTACCCATTTTTAGTATATATGATCTGTCAAAAACAAATAAAATAAAACTAGTAGCTCAGTTTGTTGTAGGCTCTACTCAGGCCTAGCCTAGGCGCCTTTGGAATCCTCGCTTAATTTTGAATTTATGCAATTAATTGTCACCATTACATCATTATCTTATAAATTCAATTGACGATCAAAGTGTTCCCAATTGTAAAAATGATTTGTTTTTAACTATGAAAATAGTAGGTAAGTATACATTTATCTAAAAATAAGTTCAGTACATACTGGCACTATCAAAAATTAAGTTTCCGATATAGGTTAATGTGGCTCTATTTTCTGGTCTTTCTGGTTAGGTATCATCTAGTCTCTATTCTAATTAATTTTATAAATTTAATTATGTACATTAAGATTATTTGGCTGGAAGTATTGCTGTTTTTTTTTTACTTCCATTGGGTTTGTCATACAGTCTTTAATTTGCATAATTCACACAGACTTATTTAGATATTTGGGGAGTCATTCACCCGTTAGCATGAATAGGTCACACAGTCACTAAAGTTAGCTAAGGATTAAATTATTAACATATTATCCTCACATTTTAAAGTACCATGGTGAACTGATGGCCATCGCTAGTTGCTGTTTATCCTAACAAATCAGAGTAATTACATTTAGACATGAGCCTTTAATTTTTGGACTAGTAGAGAGTCTGCTTCATCACCTACGTTCATAAGTTGTATACCTACATATTTCAATGCGGTTAAGACCTCCAGAAATGAAATAGCTTAAATTATTTTGTCACAAGTTAGAATATTACTTACTATTAGAAATTACACATTTATTTCAATTGTAAAAGATGTTATGGACGAGCGGGGCCGTCTGCCACAAGTACTAGTAGCAAATCTAGGCACTTACTGGGATGGTCCTAATTTCTATGTGTTCTCTGTAAAATTATTTTAACGAAATAGATATTTTTGTATTTTGTATTTGTATATACTTTATTAATCAGCACACTGAGCTATGGCGGTAGAGGCGGTTGTCAGAATTTTTGTGATTCAATTCATTCCACAGGATTAGCGGTGTTTGGAGTACCTACTTAATAACGCGTATACAGGTTATTTAATTTGTAAATAATAATCTCACAAAAAAAAATGATTTGATGATATACCTAAAATTATTAATTTATCTAACGAAGGTAGTTTGACAAAATCGATATTTCACTCATTCAATGCCATACGATCTGTTGCTAAGTGAATTGGCCTACATCGCAGAGATCACAATTAAGTAGATACTTATTTTTTCTGTTATAACACACGCATGCATATTTTTTTACATAATCTGCTAAGTGATTGTATGTATGCGCACCCAAAACCTCCTCTATGATGAAAACTTTAGATACTTATGGTATTATCAAATCATTTGAAAAATTAACTTCCAGTATCAATGTGGGCAGGCAATTATTCTATCTGCACTAATGTTATTATTTTGAGAGGCATTTGCATATGCTCAGAAAATTGATGGTTAGAGTGAATATACCTAAAACGACTCACCGGGTGCGGGTATGCTCGACTTTGTTGCTATGGCGACACAGGAGGACGAGTGGCGGCTGGCACGGTGCGGCAAGTGGTAGCTGGCACGGTGCGACGAGTGGCAGCTGGCACGGCGCGGCGAGTGGCAGCTGGCACGGCGAGGCGAGTGGCGGTTGGCACGGTGCGGCGAGTGGTGGTTGGCACGGTGCGGCGAGTGGTGGCTGGCATGGTGCGGCGAGTGGCGGCTAGCACGGTGCGGCGAGTGGTGGCTAGCCCGTCAGTAGATTACAGCTGCGCTTCTTGTCCCCGCGTGGCGAAGACGTAGTAAAGTTTTATTCCCCTTCTCTTCATCTTGAAGCCTGCGCCGAAGTAGTAGATTCTTCTATAATTTTTCGATGATGATAAGTAGGTACCCTTAATAAAGTAAGTAAGGCTTCTGGTATTGGTAGACCGTAATTTTGCTTCTATAATTTTTCGATGATGATAAGTAGGTACCCTTAATAAAGTAAGTAGGGCTTCTTGGTAGACCGTAATTTTGCTCGTAGGTATTTCAACTTCAAGTCCCCTGATATTATAATACACAGGACAGTCCTCGGGTCGCATCTTGAAGATGAGTTTGCGTCGATATAGGCCCATGATGTTATTTTCTAAGAGTGGCGTGGTGTCTTCAGAAGAGAAGAAAAAAAATTCTTTTCATGTTCTTCAATGTTCTGCTCTCTTCTCTTCTTGTGATCCCACTTCTGACTGTTGCAGAAGTATAGGGACAGATTTGAATAATAGACACTTTCCAATTTCACTTCACTGTATTTTTTTGAGAATAGTTTTCGCTTACAATTATTATTTCTCAATACCCGTCTTTATTCGATACCTTCGCTATTTTCATCAGTTTGACAGATATATTTTTAAGGTAGGTAGGTACTAGTTTTCGGAAAGCTATTTGACAAATTACCACAGAGGTAAAACCATGGTGATGTAATAGACAATTAACGTAACAATTATATCAGCTAAATGTAAAATACGACACAATATGTATTGATCTAAATAGTTAATAACTAAATGTGATTTATAATCCATTCCCGCCAATTATTTATAAATAATAATAATTAATCTGATATAGGTCTAAATGTCTATGACTCATGATATAAGGCAGCATCTTGAGGTAGTTGTTAACACTAGTAAATTAATAATTTTGTAATAATATTAAAAAGTGATCCAGGGCTAATTAATCTAAATTTACATTGCTTTCACTCAAAGACAACATTTTATGTATGGCTTTCACTCTCTTAAAAGAGTATAATAACTATAGGCTCCCTTTAAAATCTGAAACAAAACAAAAAGAATGTCAATTACAGCTTATAACCAGGCAATCAAATGTGTTAGCTTTGGCAGTTTCTTTTCAATTTATCTTTGATTCGTCTTCTTCTTCTTTTATTTTCGGGGGTAAAAAGTATCCTATGTCCATCTCCAAAATGAAAACCATTTCTGTATGACGTCACCCTATCACACCCTATATAAATTCTACTCTACGATGACGCCCGTGATATCATCCACGTGGACTTAGGTCTTTTAAAAATACCATAGGAATTCATTGATTTGCCGGGACAAAAAATACTTATAGCCTATGTTCATCCTTGGGATAAAAGCTATATCTGTACCAAATTTCATCAAAATATGCTAAACGGATGGGTCATGAAAAGCCAGCAGACAGACAGACATACTTCCGCATATTAGTATGGATACTACGTTAATATATAATTTCACAGTAGGATTATGAAATACCGTGACGAAAGTTGAAAGAGTTAGTTGTGTGAAAGGTCCGGCGGTGTACGTGTGCACTAGGCTTAGCTGGCCTGCCAGGAGCATCACATTTTTGCGTTGTTTCGCACTTACAGAAGCTGCCCACCATTTACTCTCGTAAGGACCCATCGCCACTTGATTGTTCTGAAATTATTTAGGTACATCTTATGGCTGAAATAAATAACCAATTATTTCTTTATCTATGATCTGTCGATAAGTAGGTAACTAGCTACGTTAGTAATTTTCAAAAGAGACCATACAATCAATATGTAGGTTTTGATAAATAGCCAGTATAACATTGCTCAGTAATTTATCGACAGATTGACTAGGTACGAATTTCGGCCGTTATCATTATAAATACTAGTGTCTAGGGTTATCACGGTAGATGTGATTGCGATAGTTCATTTATCACCACTAATTGGCTGAATTTATGGCATTTCTGCACTGCAATAGTGCATTTCACTCATTTAGTCATTATTGATCATTTTGCATTCATGTACTTTATAGTCACTGGTTCTCATCTCAAAAGTATCTGCGGGGGAATCGCAATTTGCGATTGCTCTTTATTGTCTGTTTGAATGTACCTACCGTGACTTGTAATAAGGGGTAGGGTAGACACCTTATCACCTGTTGATTTCATTTACTTGTTCGTAATGGCTTATTTCAAAGACGATAAAAATATTTTTTTTTTTTTTGTAATTTTAAAAATCTTACTTTCTCTAGAGCATCATTACTGTGCCAGCAAAACATGAATAATTGAGCTACTCCGAAAATTAAATATTGCGTCATTAGAAGTTTTTGCGAGGTGCTTGTAGATGTCTGTAAATAGAATCCTCTGTTTAAAAATTTTCTGTTTTATAAAATAGAATCAGTAGGTATTTATTATTAGTTTAAACTACGTTTATATACCTATTACTATACTTATTTAGTATACTTTATTAGTAGTCGATTCATTAAAACAAGATACTAACAGTCAACTGAAACGCAGTAGTACAAAGCATGAATGTACACATCAATACGTATAAAAACATTACCGGCGATAACAGAGAATTCAATAACTTGGAATACCTGAAACAAAAACAAAAAATAAAGTAGTAGTAGTAAAGTGATGGAATTCTTAAATAACTGTTTTGGTATCGGGCTCAGGTGCTTGAATTTAAGCGCCTTCTCCGGTCAACGGTCACGAGATAGTTCGGGAAAAATATCGATAAAATTAGTATAATATTCTAAAACAGTCCCCATATGTTTTGTTAGCTTTTGTGAGTGACTGCTTGAATGAAGAATTAGGTTATGTGTTTAAGTTCTATGTAGAACTAGAGTAAATTCAATGCTTTATTTATTAGATGAATAAAATAATACACTTAACTAAATGTATCTTTATAAGTAGGCAAATCAAAGAGAACGAATTATTTTAGGCTTATCGCGGCTTCACGTCATAGTTAGTATCAGTGTAAATAATTGGTAGATAGGAAGGTACCTACTATACAATTAACACGATGATTTTGAATTTTCGATATTTCAAACCAGTTGATAATCACGATTCACGACGGAACCACGACCTATGCACTTGCAACTGGGTTGTGATGAAAATAATTTATGATATATATAATTTAAGATCAAAGAAAACCCTAAATTATTATTAGACCTAGAAAAGTACTTTATAGAGATTTTAGTAAAACAAAAGTTTTAATAGCGTTTCCTGTATTTACGGAATTATAACCTTTTCTTCACCTAAATATGATGTGAAGTAGATAAAATTCGTAAAATTGGGTTTTGTACAAAGATTTACATTTTGAATGAGACGAGTTTCCAATATTTAATTACGTTTCGAAATTATTAGAAACATGAATATTTAAAGCAAAAACTAGGTGCCTCAACATAGCAGCTTCAGTCGGATTCAAAAGTAATTATTGAGACTTTTGAATAAGTACGAACAACCTTATTAAGTTACTTATTATGGAAATTAATGTTACATTAGGTAGGTAGTTAGGTAAATAATTTGAAAAGGTGATCCTCCATACTTCTGGACAAAATGTTATATGAAAGTGTCTCTCTCTGTCTGTCTACTAGCTTTTCGTGGTCCATCTGCTTAACCGATTTTACCAACATTTGGTGCAACGATAGCTTGCATCCCGAGGACAGATAAGGTCTATTTTTATCACAGAAAATCAAAAAATTCCAACGGGATTTTCCAAATCTATATGGACGAATTGGCGGAAAGTACCTATAGTGCATTATGGTGCATAAAACTTAGTTTTTATAGTGCAAGTGTTGTATTCACAAGTCTTAAAATTCAAAGATTGAATTAATTAGGGCTTAAATAAATTACTGCACTTTGTCCACGTGGATTTAGGTTTTAAAAAATACTAATCAAAAAATTTTTGATTATCCGGGATAAGTAGCGTATATTGCTCCCCAAGATGCCAAAGATCTGTACTTTTCATCCAAATTGACTTAGCGAATAGACCGTGAAAAGGCAAGAGAAAAATAGACAGGTAGACAGACACACTTTCGCATTTTAAATCTTATAGTAAGTATGGATAGGAACTCTATAGAATTAATGCCAAAACAGAGAATATTGTCAGTATTTATGCTAAACACCAAATAAACAGCTGACCTAAAACTGAGTGAGTGCTCGATTTGAAATATAATCCTCATTGATAAAGTTTACACTATTTTGTTATTCACTAAATTTCAATTTGACCCTAGAAAAACTTTAAACAAAAAAAACCTGAATTGATTATTTTGGTTTCTGATAAATTGATTCGATTATTTCACACTAGCTTTATTATTACGCAAGACTGCAGTTAATTATGTAGGTACATGAGATATTAGTAATTTATGTACATGGCCTAATAATACTATAATGGTTTTTCATGAAAAGAATTTTCAAAAAGGCCAACTACCGAGTTTCTTACATTAATTCTTCTCGGTAAAAACCTCCAAACTTTGCAGATTCACGCAAAAGTTTACTTAAATAACTTTTTTATTTAATCAAAAGTTAGTGTTTCATATTTTAAGGTTTTCAGTGAAAATTTTTACTTGATTCTACGCCATTTTGTATTCATAACTAAGTAAGTAGTATATTTTTTACTAAATAACTAGTATAAATTAAGATAAAAAAATTACTTAATGGTTAGACAGTTAAATAATATTAATGTTCTATAAAACCATCACTGTAACATTGAAATTAATAGAAAAGCCTCACTTCATAAGCAGAGTGTGTATGCTGTGCAGCTCCCGAATTGTTTCAGCAGCGTCCTCGTCACTGACTCCTGACGCAATACCGCTGAACATTTGCTTACATCGTTCCCGCAACAACTCCAGTTTTCCTCCAAGAAACACCATGAAAACGATTACACTTGAATCATAGGCTGCTATAATTGAACTACCATAAATAGAAACGGAAAATTGCAAAGAAACTTGAATCCACGAGCCTGGAAAAGAGTATTGGTCAAAAGGTACCCAAGAACTGAAGATATGTGGGAATTTTTCAGTTCCATTGCTTATAGCTTGGCGATAAGATGGCGAAGACAAATATTTTATCAAAGGAGTTGTTATAACTGAAATAAATGTCATGAAAACCAGCACCCAGTAGAAATACGTTACTCGACGGCAATATTTTGTATATGAATCGAGAATTTTGTTTCTGGCCTTATCTTTATTTGCTCTTTCATATTTATCAGCTTCTGTAACGTATTCTATTAAATCTTTCCAGTTTGCTCGCCAAAAAATAAACGTATTAGCTTTGACAGTGCAAATAATGCTTAGCATCGAATTCTTCAGGTTAGATAAAAGGGGATCTAAGTTCCATCCTATTACAAATAATTCCATGTACTGTGTTATAACAAATAGACATCCCAGCGCATGTATTACTATGCGAACTTTTTTCCATTTTAAATTTACTGGCAAAATTAATCCTGTTTTTCTAAGGATCCAGTAATTTGGCCCAAGAAGCGGCCTTTTCGGATCTTCTAGGTTTGTTAGAAATTTTTTAAACATTTTGGGCGTTAGATTTGATGTACAGCGAAAGTCAAATAATGCTGAAGAAGAAAATAAGTTCTTATTTATACGCACCCCATTTGAAACACTATCGGAAAATACATATTGAACAAAATATAAAATACTTGTAAATTTTTTCGTTGGGTTGACATTTGTACGCCGTCCTCTCCATACATTTTTAATAGGAAAGAAACCATTTTACCTCTATCAACAATGGTATATTTTATGAAAGGATAATAAGAATACAGTTTTATTAAAAATGTATTGTAATTCACAGTACAAAGTTGTACTTTAATAATCTTAAGAGAGGAGTAGGTACTTTATTTACAAACAAACAGGTAGTTTAACATTATTATAGAATTATAGATTATTCCATTTTTGAAAATAGAAATAGTACGATATTATACACAAAATTCTTGACCTTTCAAGTATAATAAGTGAGAAGTCAATAGTATAACTATTGGGGCTAATTTTCATAACACATTTTCATGATTATCAATAGAGGCAAATCAATTTTACGCAGATCCTGATGTTGATCATGTATGTAATTCACTTTAAAATAATTACATTATGAGTACCTGCCTAGAACAAATAATTAAAAAAGTTCGAATAAAATCTGATTGTATAAACTTTCGTTTGTTATCGATGAACGACGTCTTACAACACTAGTAAAAATTTCTACGTGAAGAATATTACTGTCTACATCAAACCCTTAATTTAAACGTCTCTATTAGAGCCGCTAACTGTGGGCGGAGTCGTCACACCGTGTGGTTTCCCTCGGCTAAAAAAATAATAAAGTCGTCACTATAATATGCGTGAGGTTCGCTATGCAATAATTACCTTTTGAATAACGGATGAGGCAATAAAATAAGGGTGATAGGACAACCTACTGTTTAAAGTTATTTTACTGCAATGATATTCTGTAAAATATTTAATTTCATTTTCCTTTGTAATAGTTTTATTATTATTAAGTACCTAAAATATACAATCAGATATGAAAATGTATGAGTGTTCGTTTGTTATTTAAATGTATCCGCACATCGTTCATTTGAACGAGTTGAAACTTTGTACAGTTGTTGTTGACACTTGCGTGAAGATTTTTGGCACAATCCTTGTACTGAAAACCTATAATAGATATATACAAGTACATATATACAATTTAAAAGAGGTAGTCCAATGTATAGAACATTACTGCCAAGAATGTTGTTATTATGTATGGGCTTGTCCAATTGGCATAAGGACCATTCAATAACCTCTATGTCGTGTTACACTTAATACATACAAATTACATTTCTAATACCACTTATTTGAGTAAAACGAATGGAAGAACTTCATATTAGTATGCGTACGGCATTATTCTAAGTTTTGAAACTGCAGTTTCATTTTGTCTATGGTTTTCAACCATGCTTCAACCAGATTTTAGATTCTGACGTTTTTCGTTTCGATGATTTTGATTTGACAGTCCAATCAGTGTTTCCACTTTTAGATATTTCGCTCTATTTTAGGTATATATTAGGTATGGGCCTAGTTTAGGGAGTTTTTTTATATTGACAGACATTTAGGATAATTTGCGGTAGCCCTATTTTTTTTATAAGATTTATCAATAGACTCAATTCTCAACAGACATAGAAAAGGGCAGAATGATAGCATATTATTTTTATAAGTATTACATTATTCTAACGAATTAGCTTTTTATTCATTACATTTTCTATTAGACTGAAAGTTATTATATCTTTTTCACCATACATATTATGACTCAAGATTTAGATTAGGGAAATGATATTAAAAACTTCAAATTATCTTTTTCTTTAATATGTTCAAAAAATTATGCGCCCTAAGTATTTTGAAATTTTTAATAGGGCGAATTCCTACAGAAACTAGGGTAAAACCAAAATCGTAAGTGGAAACACTGAAACTATTCAAATTCAAAATAAACAAGTTTTGCAATGGTCTTGACTTTATTTACAATTATTTTTCAATTTACTTTAATTTAATAAATGGAATATTTATATATTTTGACTAAATGTTACTAGGAGTCAATAATGGTCAACTGTGCCGTTCAAAGTTGCAAAAATACTTCAGCCAAGTTGAAAAAAGATAAACATGGCGTTACTTTTCACAGGTAGGTTTTTAAGCAGATAACATTTAAAAAGGAAACACCTCATATGGTGGCGCCTAACCCTGATGATTACCAGAGTGACTTGGCCGTGGTCATTTTGACTATATGATACTCCCAAAAAAGTAGTAAAGGTTATAAAATGTTTACCGTCTTCTAGATGTTGTTTCATTGTTTTTATTTAAAAAAAAGTTTATTTTGGTCCAGGTTTCCCCGTGACCCTGACAGACGTCGCCAGTGGGAGATTTCAGTGAACCGTGAAAAGAACTGGAATGCTACCACCTCTAGTGTGGTCTGCTCAGAACACTTTGATGCTCAGGACTTCTACTTGACGGAGAGTGGTCTACGCAGACTTTGTATTAACGCTGTGCCTAGTCTAAATATTTCTGTAAGTTACTGCTTTATTATTTGTTTTTGACTCAACTGAATTTTTAATTAAAATCTACCATCAAACCCTTATTTTACCTCCTTAGAAGTTGAGTTTTCAAGAATCCTTTCTTGGTGGATGTTCACATCATAATAGCTGTCTACATGCATTTCAGCTCGATCTGTCCAGTATTTTGAGCTGTGCGTTGATAGGTCAGTCAGTAGATCAGTCACCTTTTCTTTTTATATGTTCATTTAGGTTTTCTTTTGCTTTAGGTCTGCCAAACTCCAGCACCAACCATATCCAACAAACCAATAGTAGACATAAAGCCAACAGATACAGAAGAAGTTATACAATTGAAGTTCAAAGTTCGCAGGCTAGAAGTGATAGCGGAGAATAGAAAGAGACGGCTGTATCTCTTGTGGCAAGGGAGAAAGAGACTGCGGAAAAAGTTAGATAGTATGAAAACTATAATTAAGCATTTGATTAGGCATAGACAGGACAAACAAGTGTAAGTAATAGTAAAAACTAATACTTGTTAGAATTAATGTACAGCTAATTGTTAGTTATAGTCATTATTAAAATAGTAAATTTATGATTCAATATGAAAGAAAATATATCAACACTACAATATCAATAGTAAAATTGTTAATGAAAATTTAGAAAGTTCCCAGTTTTTTTTTTTAAATTAGACTGGAGTGAAACCAGCAAGCATACATTAATTAAACAATAAAGAAAAATCAAGAAACTACTAGGTAAACGTTAACTTTTTAAAATTTTTAATGTTGTGAAATTTAGGATTAAAATACTTAAGTACTTTTACTTTGTATACTAAATCATGGCAAAAATTACTCAATGTTAATTAAGTATCTACCTACAATGATGATTTACTAAACCTATAATATTTATTATCAAAAGGTACTAGTAACCATCAATTGAAATGTTTTCCAAATTGGATAAACCCACTAAGGGAATTCAGCAAATGATTCAAGTTCAGGCAAATTTTACGATAGTTCGGAATTTTTGACGGCCTGGTGCGGTTTTCACGTGGTAAGTGCAGAGGTCTTATTAGTGGAAGGTCCCGGGTTCGATTCCCGGCAGGGGTTTGGAATTTAGGGGGTGGTTTTACCACCGAACCGCAAGACGTCGGGCGTGTTTCCATCCTTGTGTCGTCGACATTCCATCTACACGCACGAAACGTTTTGCGTCTTCATTCCTCATACGCATGGCTAAGGTTTGGAATACTCTCCCGCGATCTGTGTTTTCTACCAATTACAATCCGGGTATCTTTAAAACAAGAGTGAATAGGCACCTTCTAGGTAAACGCGTCCCATCTTAGACCACATCATCACTTTCCATCAGGTGTGATTGTGGTCAAGCGCTTACCTATACTGAATAAAAAAAAAAATATATAATTTCTAAATTTCTGGTCTGGTTTGGTGGGAGGCTTCGGCCGTGGTTAGTTATCACCCTACCGACATAGCCGTGCTCCAAGCAAATCTGCGTTCCAGTATGCTGCCGTGTAGAAACCAAAGGGGTATGGGTTTAACGGAAACTGCCATACCCCTTCCAGGTTAGTCCGCTTCCATCTTAGACTCGCAGTCGAGGGCTAAATTGTATCAGAATAAAATAAATGGGCAAACCAACTGACCACACTATTCGGGATATGGCGAATTTTTAAATAAGTTTGGCCGGCAGACGCGACATTCTGTGTACTTCTCAACGAATACTTCTCCCTGTGGTAAATTAGATAATAATTATCCTGGATAAATGAGTTCCCGCGGAATTTTTCATAAACCTATACCTATTCGCGCCAACCGAGGTTAAGTAGCGATTTTTTTAAAATTCTTTTTATTTAAAAAAAAAAATTATCTGAAATGCCTATTGTTTCGGAAAATATTTTTGGAAACAGCTTTTCATTGAATAGATTTTTCCTTAGACATCATAATCCATGTCGAATTCTATTAGTTTCATCAATAAGTGGGTAATAACACCTATTGAAAATATTTGGAAAGATTTAAGAAGCATATTACAAGATTCTTTGTATGTAAAATAAATAATTATAATGTTTCAATGTCAAGTGTTAATTTAAATAATAATAATGAATAAGTTATTATTAGGTACATTGTAGTCGAAAAAAAAGTCAGAAAACAACCATTATTGATACTAGATCAATAACACTCATGAATATGTACTACTTAATCCAGTTAGATAAGATCAGAAAGTTAAATTATATTTATTATTGTTGTAAGTAGGTATCCAAATAATGTTTAGATAATTTGAGAATATACTTTGTGATAAAATATTTTTTAATCTATAATTTTGAACTCTACCCTTCATGGACTAAGAGCTCGCGAGGGCCCGACGTTCGTCATTTTATAAAAGCTGAAAGTTTAGCTGCGTTTAATAGTCCCCAATATAGGGAGAAACCCTTATGGGTTCCTTTTGTCCTTTTGGGGTATGGAACCCTAAAAAATTTGAATTTTGATTTTAAGTGACGAGTTTACTAGAAAAACCGCCGCGTCTGATTGCTAATGGTTATTTTATCGAATACGAAACGGTACATATTATCAGAAGCTTAATTGCCGACCGCAGGTTATGATAGCTTATCTTGTCATTACAAACTAAGCGGTTCTGCTATTAAGCATCTACAGACGTGCCAATTTATCCAGTGCCGGCATGACCCAACTACAGATCCAACAATGATAGATAAAATAGGTACAAATATTACAATCCCAGATTTTATTCAGGTGAATCATACTTAATATATTTTGTATGATTAAAACTAAATGTACAGGTAAAGCATTTTTATATGATACCCCACTGGGTATAGTTATCTTACTTTGACATTTTAAACCCCCGATTTTCTCCCCTTTTTTTCGATTTTTTTATTCCAAAGATGTTGAGCCACTATTATATACAAGTATTCCCATGTCGATAGCCGGAATAGTTACTGAAATAATCGACTGTGACAGACAGACAAATGGATGGATGGACGGACGGACGGATGGACGGACAGACGGACAGAGAAAATTTTGACCATTTTGGTACGGAACCCTAAAATACCTTATTTTATGTATTGTTGTTTTCAGTATTTGTTATTTAAATACATATGATACCAAAATTTTATATTCCTATGTAGTTTAGTTTTGAGATAGATCCCGTCACAAAAATGTTATAAAACTGACAACTTTAAGGGTAAAAAAGAATAAAAAAAATATTCGTACTTTACTCAAATACCATAAAAATTACCATACATTGTCCAAGCCCGCTACTATCTTAGACTGCATCATCATACATCGATGATCATCACTTACCACGAGGCGAGATCGCTGTTAAGAACTAACTTGTAGGTAATGGAAATAGAAAAAAAATATCATGGAGATTTCCTCTCAATGTTTTTCTTAATCAAATATCGCTTGCTGCTGATCAGAGTTAAGTTGGAAGTCGTCATGTCTGTAGAGGCTAATCAGCGTAGCGGTGCGCCGTACATCGTCCATTGAAGGCTTGCGCGCGCGCAGTAGTGGGAAAAATCCCCCTCCAACTTAGTACCTTCGCTAGAGCGACGAAAGGCGCGCGTCTCTACATACGTTCCGAATACGTTCAAAAAATCGATCGAAAAACATTCCGTTCCAAACTCACCCCCGAAATTCAAAGTGTACCCCTCAAAAATTTTGATATCCCGCGCTGGTGTGTTGTGTATGTGCCATTAAGATAAGTGTTTGTAAACGTGTAGGTACGTTTTCTAAATAATGTACACATAACTACATATGTCATTGAAGGTAACGCGTAGCGACTAGCGGGCTGTAACAAGCGAAAATGTGACTGTTAAGTCGGATCATACGTGTTGTTGATAAAAAAAGAAAATGGCTCATATTGACCGAAAATAGTTGGTTATGTTTAAAATGCGGGTTCTAAGGATCACGGTGGTATGTGTGTGTGTTTTCCTATTGGTGCATGGTGATGATGGATCTTCCGAGGTGGTGACTGAAGC
Organism: Maniola jurtina; assembly: GCF_905333055.1. Taxonomy (NCBI): domain Eukaryota; kingdom Metazoa; phylum Arthropoda; class Insecta; order Lepidoptera; family Nymphalidae; genus Maniola; species Maniola jurtina. Next base: position 14,981,087 of record NC_060035.1, on the reverse strand, counting down.
GGTTGGCGCTAAGGCTGAGGAGCAGGGTGAAAGGAAGGATGGGAAAGGACTTTTACCAGGTAACATTTGGTCATTTTATCAGTAGGCACTTTATGAGCATCATATCTGTGAAGAAGCGATGACTATGGTGGATGTATGAAGGTGAATTGGATGGACCTATGGTATATCTAAAAGTACCCTTGCATTTAACGGGTAAGTAGGTAATCCTTTAGTAATACCCGATATTGAGAGAGTGAGACCTAGTCCTAGTAAGTACCTAGTGCCTCAACTTCTCAACATTGGTATCACTGTTTATTTAACATCCATATGATTCCTTACATTTGCTGATGATTGTCCTTTCATTCCTCCGTGGAACTTAGTACCCATTGCAGCAGTAGATTTCGATGGCTTCGTGTCTTTAGTTAAGTTACTTGACATGATTCCATAAGAGTCCCGCTCTTTTAATGTCTATCTCAATGGGGCGTCTCCAGGGGTTGGTTTCTCGAGAAAATTAGACCGTTTCCATCTTAGACTGCATCAATACTTACAACCAGGTGAGATCGCGAGCTTGTATTTGTATACCAAAAAAAGTCTCCTTCAACCAGCAGCTACCGAAATGCCATTAGCGTTTCTCGACTCCCTGCGCAAAATATGTCCAACCCATTGCCTCAAAGCTATAATTCCTTGTACTTGGGGAATATATTGCATTCCTCATATTTAGACCCATAATGATGTCCCAGCACAACATTGTCCCATCATTTGTTTTAACGGTGAAGGAAAATTTCGTAAGGGAATAGCTACTCGTAGATATAATATATGACTGAGAATTCTCTAAAATGTTCTCAAAGGTATGTGAAGTTTGCCAATCCGCATATTATGGCCAGCGTGGATGGCCTAAAGTCCTTTCCCATCCTGAGAGGAGAGGAGAGAGTTCAATATAGTAGGTAGGCCAATGGGTTGAGATGATGATGATGATATTGACGGTGGCAATGTCATATGGTCATACCTATAATATTGGTGCTAGAGAGGATAGTTGATGAATGAACTGATAGGTACTACAGCTAAGAAGTTCCTTCTTAAAACCTATTCTACGTTTAATTTGCTTTTATTATTTGTTTACGTTGGCGTTCGGTATGCGCACAATTATTCATCTTTTCGATCGTCATGGCAGGTAGGATGTTTCGTCGAGTAGGTTGAAATATTTGTATTTGATGAGTTATTTCAAGGTAATTAAATATTATGGCTGTGAGATGAGTTTTTCCGGCATATTTGCGTCGATATCAATGATGGTGCGTTGTTTAAAGATTTGTAGAGTAACTATAGAGAGTTTCCGCATGCCTGAGAGTTGCAACGCGATGCAAGGATTTCGACTTGAAAGACCATCGCCCCTAGTAATGACAAACATGGCCTCATTTTGGATCTCATTTCTCAGCAAAACTCCTTACATTAGCCGTCTCCATAGCTTGCTGACCAACTCAATTTATGGGCGAGGCCGTTTGTCCACGGTTCAGCACCAATGGGAAGTATACATTGGTTAAAGACCTAAATCGAGAAATTCAAAGGTCCGACGACCGATCCCTAAATAAGTCTTAAACAGGTGCCGAATGCATTCCTATAATCTTTTTGAAAGAATTTAGAGGTACTTTGGGCCTTTAGGTAAAAAGATAAAAGATGCAAACCTTACCGACGATGCATTAATTACTAAGATTTAAAAATAAACATGGATTTTTCGCGAATTAAATTCTTAATAAGGTTGTTTCTCAGAGTAATTCTCTCATCGAAACGTCCTTCAACGTTGAATCTAAAATTTTCCGAATAATTTGGATTTTTAATTTGATTGGTAATAAATACTTAATAGACGTAGGTATTAATAGATAGACAGATTATATTATTATGATGCAGATGGCTTGATTAACGGGTATTATTATTTACTATAATTACTAGCCTTTGCCTGCGACTTAGTCCGCTTGGACTTATAAATTTCAAACCCCGATTTTACCCTCAAAGGGTTAAATTTTGAAAAATCCTTTCTTATTGGATGTTTATTCTCTTCGTCATAATAACTATCTGCATGCCAAACAGCCCGATCCGTCCAGTAGTTTGTGTTGTGCGTTGATAAATCAGTTAGTCAGCTTTTCACATCACATCACATTAATATCATAAAGGCGAAAGTTTGTATGTGTGTGTGTGTGTGTGTGTGTGTGTGTGTGTGTGTGTATGTTTGTTACTCCTTCACGCTAAAACTACTGGACGGATTGGGCTGAAATTTAGAATGGAGATAGATTATACTCTGGATTAGCACATAGGCTACTTTTCATCCCCGAAAATCAAAGAGTTCCCATGGGATTTTTGAAAAACTACATCCACGCGAACGAAGTCGCGGGCATCAGCTAGTACTTAATATACATATAATATAGATTAGTCAGTAGCAGAAGCATGTAACCTATAGTTTCTAATTCTACGCCTACAGCTGTTGATCTTTGATCTTGCGTATCTACTGGCCAAATTCGATTGTAATCAATACCATATAGCTTTGAAGACCACTAAAACAACTCGTTAAAAAAGTAAAAACACGATGGTCTGCCAAAAATCCAACTATAAAGACTTTTCACATTTGAAAATGGCGCCGTACATCCGCCATATTCAATTTTTTCAAAAAAACTTTAAATAGTGTTATTCGGGATGATGTGATGAGGATGTGTTTATTCGGGATGAGGTAAAGATTCTAACGATACCATATATCCTAATCTGTTCAAGCATTTAGTGATTATAGAGGGATAGAGAAATTCACATGCATGAACCCTGATACATATCTATGCCTGAAACAATTCACTCCTTTTTTTGACAGTCGTGTTATAAAAAAATTCAAAAGAACTTGTAAAAGTCTAATTGAATAAAAATATTTTGAATTTGAATTTGAATTTGAATAAGTAATAACAATTAGGATGTTACAAAAAGACAAACTATCACATTGATTTCTATTACCTTCCTTTAAAGATTTTTACTATTCCTATGAAGAAAACTAAACTGAAGCGTACATACACGGTATAACTAAAAGGTATCATAAAAAAACTAAAACAGGAATTGATGTGGAAGCATAACGTTTTAGTGGATTGTGAAAACTACGAAGCACCGACCTTAGGCGTTCGGTTACGCGTTAGTTGTGTAATACCTATTCGGTTTGGTAGCTGTGTAGGGTAACCAGATGTAGACCTGTAAAACTGAAGACTCCTGACAATTAGTCAGGGCTTACTGCCGTAGTTTGACAGCTGCAGGGTGACGATTGGTTGAAAATAATGTTAGTTACACTAATTTGACAGGAGTGTTGAGGTAAATCTATCATTTAGTAAGTAGCAAACGTTGTGAATAGACATCTCTCATAATCTGATCATCACATCTTCATCCAATTTGGCATCAACATAATATATATTGATTGACATATTTTTAACATGATATCATAAACATTAGGTACTGATTGTAATAAAACTGTGATAGATATTATGATGATTTATTATATGATGACATGATGTAATTAGCAGGAATAATAGAATTTTCAGTTTATTAAAAATGCTGTTACTAAAGAAAACATGACGGAGATTGTATGTTTTATTCATTTTAATTAAATAAGCGTTAAGTATTTAAATACGATTCTCTTATATCTAATGAAATAATATTTTAACTAATGATTTAGTTTCTCACGGAATATTCAAATAATATGACATTATCAAAATACATGGATAGGTACATAGTTGGAGGTTGGATCCTGACAGGATTTGTCAGGAATCCATCTAGACTTTATAAATCCTGACATGCCAACACGTGGTTACCCTAACGTGTGGGAACATTAGCATTTCAAAGCTGGTAAAGTAACGCACTTGCGTATCGCGAACAATGCGTGCTATTGCCCATTCTATGAGAATTAACTCTAATGTAATTTAGATCTTAAATCGTTTTAAATAGAGATTATATTGTAATAATGCTCACTCGCAGTCATTGAGTTATTCATTTGCCGTAATTATGTGTTCGTAATAGTGCAAGAGACATCGAGCAAATGTTCGATGTTGGAATTCATTACGCGTGCAAAATATTCATTCCAATTTCCAGTTCTTCCTTGCTGAAATGGAGAGAGTTTCTCCACGTGATCAAATCACATATGAGGAGATCCGTAGGAAAACCAGAGTAACTGAGCTAACTCAACTTCTTGCGAAGCTGATGTGGCAGTGAGCAAGGCACATAGGTACTTAGTTCGAAAATCCGGTAAAAGTTGGGATTCCAAGGTGCTCAAAGGCTACCTCGTAAAGTGCTGAGTTAGAAGACCTCCCAATTAGGTGGGCAGACAATACCAAACGAGTCACAGAGTGCCATTGGATACAAGCGACGCAAGATCATGGCGTGTGGAAGTCCCTACTGTCTGTCGGTTCACAACGATTATGATGATGATGATGAAATATAGTGTACTAGCTTTTGTCCGTGTGGACTATACAAATTTTAAACGACTATTTTACCTCCTTAGGAATTGAATTTTCAAAAATCTTAACGCATGTCTACGTCATAAATATTTATCATATGCTCAAAATACGTATTTTGAGCATATGCGCTGCTATTTTTAACCCCCGACCCAAAAAGAGGGGTGTTATAAGTTTGACGTGTGTATCTATGTATCTGTGTTTCTGTGTATCTGTCTGTGGCATCGTAGCTCCTAAACTAATGAACCGATTTTAATTCAGTTTTTTTGTTTGAAAGGTGGCTTGATCGAGAATGTTCTTAGCTATAATCCAAGAAAATCGGTTCAGCCGTTTGAAAGTTATCAGCTCTTTTCTAGGTACTGTAACCTTCACTTGTCGGGGGTGTTATAAATTTTCAATTTACACTTGTATATACCTATTTTATATAATACTATTGTATTTTGAGCTGTGCGTTGATAGGTCAGTCAGTCAGTTAGTCACCTTTCCCTTTTATATACTTATATACAGATTCTATTCATCAGATATTTTACAACCGCCTCTGCGACTAGGCTGCAAGCATGAAGCGTGCAAAATACGGGCAACACTGAATACGGAATGTCAACTTTCTGATACATGCTCTAGGCAAACTAGATTAGCTAGACTTCACTACAAACGTATCTAGTGTTAGGTAAACTTGAATTACTAGGAAGTGTGGTATATTGTTATATTACCAGTCGAGTTGAGATAGGTCATAGATTTACCTACTGTTGGACCATGGAATGATTTTTTTTTCTAATGCATGTTTAAGAGATCTATTCCGGCATCAGTTTTCCCTTCCATTTTTAATATGGGTACCTTCAAGCCAAGAGTGAATAGACAACTTCTAGGCAAGCAAGCTCCTTCTTAGGCTGCATCATCACTTGCTAGCAGTTCTGATTACAGCCAAGCGCTAGTCTATAATTTAAAAAAATAATTTGTTCATCATCCCAGCCCACTAATGAACACGGGTCTCCTCTCAGAATGAAAAGTGCTTAGGCCATAGTCTACCACGCTGACCTACCTGTGGACTGATAGACATTACAGAGAACTCTCAGGCATGCAGGTTCCCTTACGATGTTTTTCTTAAGCTTTTAAAGCTGAAGAAACTAGTTATAGTATCGACTAATTTGTGAGAAACTTATTTTGACTAATTTCTCAAACTGAACACTTTCAAGTAAAGATTTTTATATAAACCTGTGAGGATGATACTGCCATTGGCAGAATTAGAATGCCATAAGCCTACTTTGTCGTATTAATTTACAAATTGCGAAAAACCAAATTAAATTTGAATTCCGCGGGCAGACCCGTCTCGTGCACCTTAAACCTTGCTTTAACCATCCGAGTAACAATTATTATTAATAGTAGGTAGACACATCTACTGGCTATCTACCAATGTGTGTAAAAGGAAACCTACATATTAGGTTTCCTCACGTTTCCTCCACGTAGGTAGTTTTCTTGTTTTAGAATTGTAAATGAATCGAGATAATTGCCTAGGAAATCTTAATTAGCGCCTGAGGAATTCCTCTCGTAACCCTATGGTAACCATTTACGCATTCTAATGACTGAACTATCGTACTATCATATCCTGTCTAAGAACTATCCATATACATACCTACTGACCTATCCTACTTAATACTCGATAATGCCCGTGACTTCGGCCGCATGGATTTAGCTTTTTGAAAATTTTGTGGGAAGTATTTGATTTTCCAGGATAAAAAGAAGCATATGTTAATCTCGGGGATGCAAGCTGTCTCTGTACCAAACATAAAAATCGGCTAAAACGACGGGCCTTTAAGAATGCCGTGGGAACTCTTCGATTTTCTGGGACCAAAAGTAGTCTGATATGTGATCCCGAAAGAACTCTTGTGTTTCAGGATAAAAACTATCCTATACAACCCGAAGTATTAAGTAGCCAAGATGCGTTTAGATCCATCAAGTAGTTTCAGAGTGAAGCGTGGAAAGACAGACAGGGCAAAAAAAAATTGTTCGTTCCGATTTTTTTGTAATAAGTAGATAGTTATAGATACGTAATTATATACTTACAGATTAGGGAGAATGGAATAAATAAATATAAGTAGATTGCTTTTCTACTAAAGAATTTTCTTCGAAATTGCCTGAGTTCCCACACGATAAGACGAAAACCTAATAAAAAATTACAATCGATTGAACTGAGAACCTAGTTACATATTGCAATGCAATTTTACATAAGGAAAATTTGTAATACTTAAAAGAAAATCGTTGCGATATACTTGTTGTTTTTTCTTCGTGTTTCATACATTTACAATTCCATTGTTAGCACAGGCACATATTATTATACATTTTACATAACTTTTTAACCCCCGACCCAAAAAGAGGGGTGTTATAAGTTTGACGTGTGTATCTGTGTATCTGTGTGTCTGTGTATCTGTGTATCTGTGTATCTGTCTGTGGCATCGTAGCGCCTAAACGAATGAACCGATTTTAATTTAGTTTTTTTTGTTTGAAAGGTGGTTTGATCGAGAGTGTTTTTAGCTATAATCTAAAAAAATTGGTTCAGCCGTTTAAGAGTTATCAGCTCCTTTCTAGTTTTCTTGTAGAAAAGAAGGTTAGATAACCGTTAGGTTCATAATATTATGTCAATAGACAAATGTCAAGCTGTCAAGATGGACGTTGGCTAAATACATAATTATTTATTTGAAAATGATGTTTTGGAAAACTCAAATACTTTGGATCGTCGGGGGTGTTATAAATTTTTAATTTACACTTGTTTATGGTTGTGTTTTGTAACTATTCGTCATATTCTGCGGTTTGTGATAAGCTTGGACTTTAGTGAGGAAAAGTGTCCAAGATTTATCAACAAGTTGGTACGGAGTCATTTTAGGAGTCAAGTCCCTATTTTCTTGGTTAAGGACACTTGTTTTAAGTTTTTTAAATAGTTTATAAATGCCAAATACTATCTTCAAACGTCATCTTCACGTTTCAACTTTCAAGTTATGAATCGTGCCTACTGCCTGATGTCGAATCGTAATAGAGTTTTTTATAACTTTCCACGTAACGAGCGGACAATGAAAATAGCATCATGTCCCGGTACGTGACACGAAATGTAATGTTCACAGTTTTTGCCGACATTACAAGTTACGGCTAAAAATATCAAAATGTAGAGACTCCTGTTAATAGCTATAGCATATAATATTTTTGGGTACGTCCGTGGTACTGGAATATTGTTCTGTTAAAAATGTGCTAACTTAGGAAGGTTTTCTAATTATGTAGGGTACTTCTCTGGTTACTCTGCCTTTCTTTCGGGGACGAGGAAAATCCTCATGGATGCCTTAGGTATGCGGTGGGTATGTGCGACTCTATTGGGGATGTCGTCCAACGGCCTACGGACTAAAACCGCCTCCCCTCTTTGCTCTATCTTTCAGGTAGCACCTTTGGTCTAGAGTCTAGACCATACTCTCTCCTACTAGCTACTCTGCTTATTTTTTCTTTTAGAAAGGCGGAAAGTTCTCATGGTTCCTCGGGCCGGCTCCATTGGAGATGTTGTTCAGCGGCCTACGGACTACCTTCGCACTATCTATCGTTGTAGATATACAGATATAGTTAGGCAATTGCATCAAACGGTTGCCTATTTTTTTAAATTCATATGCAAGTTAGTCCTTGACTGCAATCTCACCTGATGATGCAGTCTAAGATGAAAGCGGGCTAACCTGGGGTATGGCAGTTTTCATCAAACCCATACTCCTTTGGTTTCTACACGCCATTGTAGCGGAACGCTTTCGCTTGGCGGCACGGCTTTTCCGGTAGGGTGGTAATTAGCCACGGCCGAAGCCAGACCAAAATTGTTTCATATTTATAGTTGTTCGTAAAGATTAGGTTAGTACTGCGTGATCACAAAGGCCAGTGAAAACGTTCTCAAGCTAATGAGTCGTAGCTACTATATATTTACGTACTCATATTGTTTCGCGAAGGAAATGCCGTTTCCATTGTAAACTTGCTAGAATTGTGATTGCGGTAGCTAAACGTTATCAGCATAAGCTACTGGGTAATTAGAAGTTTCCAGATTTACTATGTAGGTAAAGAATTTGAATTTACTTGAATAGGTACGGAGGCTGTCAGCATGGCAGGGGAGTTTTGGGGACCAAATTATTTTTCAACTATTAATATTTACTCTCGTTTTTGAATTAAGTTTTTTTAGCGCTCACTTCGCTCTTGCTTCTATTTTCTAAATACTTAGATGATGCCCACAACTTTATCCGCGTAGAATAGGTATGTAGGATTACCTGGATAAAATTAGCCTAAGTTTGTTTCCGGGTTTGGATTTGTTTTCTATTGAATTCTATCTTACTATCGGATTAAAAGACAAGATTTTACTGACCAGGTATGTCATCAAGTCGGTCAAACATATTTTTCTCTGGAGGATTCGGGACCCTTCGTGAAATTTCCTGAAAAGCTGATCGGGTGCTCTAAATGTGAGATCCTCGAGCATCCTAGAGCATCCTCTAGAATAAAGAAAAGAAAAGTAAAAATAAGTCTTATTTCAAAATCCTTAAAACTCAATTTCAAATACAATCTGCCCTCCGCGACGGCCTAGCTCATAATATTATCAACGGAGCCACAGACATGCCTCGAAAAGGTATAATGTTTATTCTCGCCTAAGTTACCCGATGTCTCGTGATGTAACACAAACTAACCTTTTGATTTCTACTTTCACTCCAAGGTTATTAACTTGAATTGAGTACATTTACATTTACGGTACAATCTAAACTGGGATCTGTACCAATTTGGTCTGCTTGTATCCTTGTCTTAATTTACACGTGTTTTTACCCGCGACTTCGGCCGCGTTGAGTCTGATTTATAACGTCAGCCAATCCGCACTGGGCCAGCGTGGCAGACTGCGTCCTTAAACCCTACTTCTTCTGAGGCTGAGCGCACTTTGACTTTGCTCAGGCTTAAGACATTGTTACAAGTGTAAATTAAAAATTTATAACACCCCCGACAAGTGAAGGTTACAGTAACTAGAAAAGAGCTGACATTTTCAAACGGCTAAACCGATTTTCTTGGATTATAGCTAAGAACACTCTCGATCAAGCCACCTTTCAAACAAAAAAAAACAAAATTAAAATCGGTTCATTAGTTTAGGAGCTACGATGCCACAGACAGATACACAGATACACACGTCAAACCTATAACACCCCTCTTTTTTGGTCGGGGGTTAAAAACGAGAGAGCGTTATATCGCTGGCATAAATCTGTCTCGTTTTAACTGAAACTAAGTCTAAGCAAAGTCGAAATGCGCTCTATAGATCTCAACCTGAGAGAGGCGACCCGAGAAAATAGTCGATAGCTTATAGCTAGTCGCTTTCTCGTGGGCGGTGGAACAAGTGCCTAAGGGTGTAACCACATCCATTTCGACTGACCATTCGACGTCAGTTGATATTGTGGTTGTGTTCCTCAGATCGACGGATACCGGTCGGTAAAATGATATGATGGTTAATCCATCATTGATCGATCGTTCTATCTATTGTAATAGATAGAATTATTAATGATAACAAGTAAATTATCATTTTACTACCCATATTATTAATGCGAAAGTGTTAAAAGTGGTATAGTTAAAAGCCTGGATAGTGACATAGGCTACTTTTGTATTCCGAAAAACCAAAGAGTTCCCACGGGATTTCAACAAGCTAAATCCACGCGGATAAAGTCGCGGGCACTAGCTAGTAGGTAAGTAGTAAAATTGTTAATTTATAGTTAATCTATTTTCATTTTCATTTCATACAATGTACATTAAAATATCACAAAAAGATAGTAATATACATACCGTTCCGCTGACCGAGCACCGTTTCGGCTTAAAACCGAGTCTGTTGCGTAAATTTACCTATTCTAACATATTAGTATATCGCTTTTACAATCAAAACTAGTCCTTATTACCATTACATAAGGGTCCTAGATTATAATATCATGTAAAAATGCTTTTCTGGGTAACTACACACATATTCGCATCATTTCTACACGTGTAATGTATGTATGAAGTCGGGCGAGCTTCGCACTTGGATTTCTAGTTTCTTTTACTATGCTCGCTCGACTTCATACATACATTACACGTGTAGAAATTAAAAATATTTTTTACTTTTTAGTGTTTGTGGTTTTTGAAATCGGTTTTATTTTTCAAGGACCACGTAGTCGTGTAGTGCGATTTCAGCTAGCTATTGTTTGCCAAAATATGTCGCTTCCCCGAACACGTGTGACTGGACCCGCAGTGTTTCTATTACGAGCAGCGGTTACATGCGCGTACGCTTAAGTAATTAGTAAGGTTTCGATTACGTATTGCGTATTGTACATAGTTTGGTAATATCCTTTATTATACACACATTATACCGCATCCCTGAGCCGAAGAGAGCGGCTTGACCCTCAACATCTGCAGCTTGTTCAAGTGGTTTTTTTACTAATGTAGACTGAGGTCAAGCAATTCTTCAAAACTTTCCCCATTAAAAGTTGATAAGTAGATCATAGAAACGCAACGGGAGCTTACGTTTCTGAGGTGCTCTCCAAAGAGCTGGTTAGTTTGAGTAAAAACCTAGTATAATCCTGTGTAGGATTATAGAATAGAATAGAATAGATTTTTATTCAAATAAACTTTTACAAGTGCTTTTGAATCGTCAAAATAATCTATCACTGGTTTGGAATGCCGTCCTACCGAGAAGAACCAGCAAGAAACTCGGTGGTTGCTCTTTTCAAGTGTTGAATTTACAATTTACAATAATATGCCATACTATAATATTATACTATTGTAGCCCCGCGCATTGCTGGAGTGAGTCAAATCCATGCTTTTTTGTCATTTACATAATCTTCGATTGTATAAAATGTTTTTTCGGGAGAAAACTTTTAATAGATTTTTTAAACTTGTGTAAAGGCAAGTCTAAAATTGACTGTGGAATTTTATTATAAAAAATATGCGAGTCTCGAGTGCGAGTTTTTAGATTTCATACACATAATTTATTACTCAATCTCCTTACTAAAAGGTAAAGTATGTTCTCGGATGTGCTTTAGGCGTACTTTTACTTACAATACAGCGCCTTCAGCGGCGCCGCGTCGCCTTGAAGGCCTGCTATTGTTTCACACTGCTTCACAGCCAAGCTGTGGCCAAGCTGTGGGCGATGAACTTGGCGCGTCATGTTCGACACCTGCGACACGCGTGCGCACTTCTCCTACCAATATTGATACAACGCGGTGTAAATGGCAGGCCATGTTCTATAAAATCAAGAAACAAACCATGTAGGACTACTAGAGTCTATCTCTGTTCCGTAATATTTTTAAATTATAAAATATTATAGCCTCTCAGGATGATGCAAATGTAATAATTAGAGCCTAGACAAACTGGACTTCGTCTGTGGTGGCGTTTGCTGGCGCGCGTGTTGTGACTTTTTGGAGTGTTTTTTTTGTTAAAACTGACTGAAAAGCGCTCTAAGGGGGTGCCGTGCGTATGTCGGCGAGCGCCGGCACAGACGGGGTCCATACTTGTATAGTTTAGCTAACTTGTTACAAATAACAACAAACTTGACATTGGCTAATCATTGTAAAAGCCAGACGAGAGAGAAAGAAAAAATTAGAGCCTCGATAGCTCAACGGTTGAAGAGCGGACTGAATTCCTTAAGGTCGGCGGTTCAAACCCCATCCGTGCACTATTGTCGTACTCACTCCTGGCACAAGCTTTACGCTTAATTGGAGGGGAAAGGGTAATATTAGTCATTCTTTAAAAAAATGATTTTAACGATACCCCAAACATGCAAATCTGTTCAGGCATTCAGATGTCATGGGGGAATAAAGAAACTCACATACAATAATACATACATAGGTATGTGAACCCTGAAAACATTACACTCCTTTTTTTGGGCAGTCTAGTACAAATACTTGACTAATCCGTATGCATACCATATCTATAGGTATACCATATCTATCTATAGGTATACTAGTACCTTCATTAAAAACACGATGTGCTTACTGTTACTAATCAAATAGGAATTTAATGCAAAAACAAGTATGAAAAAATCGCAATTCGCATTCGTATTAAGTACCACGCTAAATGACAAGGTCAGTGAAATAATTACACGCTGAAATAGCGTTAAGAGTTTTTCTAGATAAGTGCCTAGGTACCTATTAGTAGCTATACCCTATCTAACTGTGTCAATTGCCCGTCTCCTTTCATCAATAATATAATCGAGAGGTTGGTGGGCCATGCCAGGTGGACGGTTGTTTATTAATTAATTGCTTGAAACAAAATAGAGGTGCGTGCCCGGGATCATACCCCAGACCTCTCGAATACCTAGGTGAAGAGTCGCGATAGCCTAGAAGTAGCTACCTAGTAGTTGGTCCTCTGTGCCAATACCAAGATAAATGCCGTGATCTATGTTGTAAGTTGTGTAACAAAAAACTTGGAAACTCGTACAGCTAGATTCCAACAGCTCCTTGGTAAGTTACTTGGCAAGTTGGCACTTGGCAGGCATAACTAGTTTAACTCACTTATTATGAAATGTGTAGGAATTCGGGCTACTTTTTGCACGAATGCTTGACGTCACACGTAAATGTAATGACAAGCTAATTTTTGCAAATAAATAAAGTAAAATATTTTTACTCGCAAATTAATTCGCGCTAACTTCCAATTCTGTAGCATTGCTATTCTTGAAAATAGATGTAAATTGTATTGTCAGTCATCAATTTACTCTTATTAATCTATGTAAATGGGAAAAGGTGGCTGACTGACTGATCCATCAATGCACAGATCAAAGTTAACCACTGGGTTATCACCGCTCTCTGGTAATATTATATGTCGTAGAAAGTTAATCTCCACTTACAAGAATTTAACACAAAATTATTCAATTGATATTTTATTCATCAAACATACATATAAAATACCTACTTCATACATAAATGTGTTACATAACAGTACAAACAGGTATCTCGTCCGTTGCAATTCCAAACTGCGTTTATATCTTCCTTCCAATAACCTCGAAGATAGAATCTGCATTGAAACTAAACGAACATTCTAACAACTCTTATTACAATTAACTTAAAGTTCATTATCGATTGTCTGTGATGTTTAGTAAAAGGTTACTTGCGCTAAGCATGTCCGTGATTACCTTTACCAGTTTACTTCTAAACATTAGCTATAACTAACTGATGATGTGATAGTAACGTTGACATTTTAAACTAGGATATTGTTTAAAAGACAGACACCCATTCAACTAGACCTAGGACTTAGGTACAGTCAAAGGCCGTAAGTCGTGTAGCACTTTGATGATCATATTATTCAACACATGAGTTAGATGTGTGTGGTGTTTATAGAAAAAGGTCATAAGTGTGACTGGTTTTTGATGCAATAGTTTCGCGGAATTGCTACTCGAATTCTGAGGCTGACCGTATAGTAAATCTTTTGTATCCTAACATCGACAAAAATTATCTCTAGTAGATATAAGTACAAATACGAAAGTGTTTGTTTGTTTGTTGGTTTATTGATTTGTTCTTCAATCACACCGCAACAGAGCAACGGATTGGCGTGATTTTTGGCATGGATAATTGATATGGACGGGTTATAATAAAATTAAAAGCCTAGAATCCAGATAGTGACATAGGCTATTTTTTTGTCCAGGAAGATCAAAGAGTTTTCACAGATCAACTACGGCCCACGGGGTTTTGAAAAATCTAAATCCAAACGAACGAAGTCGCAGGCTTAGCTAGTAGGTATGTACCTACCTATTAGTATAAAAGTATTTTTGAGTTTCTTTACCTTTGAAGATTGTTTTTCATATAAATCATAACCTGGGCATAGCTAAGTACTAAGTTATCTCACCTCCATTGTGGCGAAGTAAATGCATTGTGGCGGTAACAATTAGCGGCCGGGACAATGGGCCGGCATTGGGGATGCCTTGACCCGAGGTACCGGGTACCTACCTACTCATTAAAACCATTGACTTGCAAGATTTGCCAAAGTCAAACCCATTATGAGGACCCTTATGCAGTTTGACGCCAATGAAAAACTTGGATTAAACCTTGGCAACATACCTATCTAGTAAATGGAAGATATTTTTCAAAAAATATTGGCTTTTTCTCTGACGATAATGTACCTAGGAGTCCTAGGACCAACTAAAACTAAGTATTTTTGAAATGAGTAAGTATGATATCTACCTAGGTAATAAAAAGTTCTGTCTGAGCGGTTACGCACTCATCCGATTCGATTCCGTGAAAAAAACGGATATAAAAAACTCTGACCGAATTCGGATATTGCTTACGCACTTATCCGATTTCTAATCCAAATTCAAGCTATTCATGTGGACATCTTTGACATATCTACGTCATAATATTATGTCCGATTTGCATCCGAGACACATCCGAGATATTCTCACGGATGACGGAGAGAAATCGGATGACGGAAGTCCAATCTAGTGCGTGAACTGCCATACAAATAGCTCTATGACTACTTTGGAACGTATTTTCACGGATTCGGATCGGATAAGTGTGTAACCGCCTTTAGGCATTGTCTTAGGTCGGGTGGTTATTCTAAGTAGGGCATAATTTTCAATCGTCACATAATATTTCTGAGAGCAATATTTTTGACGTTTTAACATTTAATTAAATTATTTAGACCTGCCAGAATGTCAATATTTAACTTAAGATTTGGGTAGTGAAAAATTAACAGCTCAAAATTTTAGATTTCAATGACGAGATGATAATATTCTTAAAATAAAATAAAATCATAACCCTTCCTTTTGGCTTTGTCGCAATCGGGTAAAAAAGCGTTTATTTCTTGTATGTAAGAAATAATATTCTTACAGCGATTTATTAACAACTTAACTTTCTACTACGGAAATAAAAAAACAAAAGAAAAACCGTGACTAAACATTTCCTAAGTTATAATATTGACAATATTAGTTCCAGTAATGGAAACAATGAAATCGCTAATCTCAAATATTGTTTTCATTATCGGGCTACATGATCCATAAAATTGGCTATATTTTCAATCGATATTCAACTTTATTGTTTTAAATATTTAGATTTAATTTCGCTTGTTAATTTTCTTGAAATAAAGTGGAAGTGTTGTTATTTTAATTTATGCTTTAGTGAAGTATGAATAAGGCAGGTTTTTAATTGTTTAAAGTAAATAAAAGAGCATTATACGGCATCAACCGTGCTAGAGGCACTAGAGACTTTTCCCTGCGCTTTCTCGAGTGGACCGAGCGTGACGGTGTGGGTACCTGTACCTACTCAGTACAGGGAAATGTGAGAATAGTATGACATTGCCTGTCCCGCTTTCGTGTGACATGTTCTTCAATCTAGATTCTAGACTAACTGCTCGGTCCACTTCTAGATTTTCTATATTTTTAGGCGATTACACAAAAAAGGAGTGTAACTTATGTCTAGGTATCTATGTGAGTTTTAAGTGAGTGAGGTATAAGATATCGTTAAAATCCCAGTAACAATTTTTTTTTGAAATATTTCAATATGGCGGCTATGGCACCATTTTCACATGTGAATTTTCTTTCTCCATTTATTTTTTACTAACGAACTAAAAATTTGTTTCTTGGCAGAGCAGTCAGTCATGTTTTTAAATTTTTTTTAATACTTGTGACAATTTTTGTCTTGGAATTTACAACCTACAATAAAATTAAGAAGTGAGATGCGATTTACCAAGCGCTAGTCTAAAACTGAAAAAAAAAATCACTGTCAAGTACCTAGGAATATTTTGAAATATGTTTCTATGTTTACATAACAACATAATTGGATCCCCATTTTGCTTTTAATTTGAACGCAATTAAAATCTCTGGTAAGAAGTCAGAAAGATTTTTAATTATAGATACCGGAGCGTTCTGAAGACTTGCTAAATGTTGAATAGGTATTACAAATTTTCGCTTCTGTAATAAATAAGAGCGATTTTCGTAATTTGATAACAATTTTTGTGTAATTTTCAATGATTAATGTTACAATCAAATGTAAGCAATGTAAATTATAGCTATACGATTGTTAAATTGAATTGATAATAAATATTGTGTGCAATTGTTGTGTATTTTTATTTTCTCAGTTTACTAATTTATTAAATGTACTGAATAGGTATAGTTAACAGGGCTCTCTTCGTCACTCGTTTCATACAATCGTAGTTCCAATTTAATTTGAATATTAAGCAACCAAAGTCCATGAAATTTTGCAGACATATTCTAGAAACTAATATCTGTGTCTGTGGTGTTTAAGGTTTTTCTAAAAATATGTAGTTTTAAAATTACAGGGGCTCAAAGATTTGTATGTAAATTTTTAACACCGCGTAACTTTGAAACCGAATATTTTAACAGAAATCTGGAAAACCACAGACATAGATATTAGTTTTTAGAATATGTCTGCAAAATTTCATGGACTTTGGTTGCTTAATACCTGCATCATCTCCTACTATTCCATGTACCTAAATAATTGTAGTCAAGCGCAAATTAGTTAACATAAATAATTTTAAGCAGTTAAATATCACTTACCTACTTTAACCACCATTGAAGGAGAAGGAAAACATTGTGAGGAAACCTGAATGCCTGAGATTTCTCCATATGTTCTCAAACGTGTGTGAAGTCTGTCAATCCGCATTTGACGAGCGTTAAATGCGGATGACGATTAATAGCCGTATAGCCTGTACCCTTCTCCTTCCAAGAGGAGACTCGTTCTCAGTAGTGACCCGGCGATGGGTTGATCATGATGACACTGACTAACTACAAAGATACTGGGTAAACAATGTTGAAAGGATTTCCCACAACAGATCATTGCCATCTCGATAACGATTTTGAGGAAGAGCAATCATCCGGATTATATTGTGATTAGCATAATTATATTATCAAATTGTTTAATGAAGTCGTGATCGTGATCCGAAGATTTGGCTGTACCTACAGCCGATCACGATGTTCGCTTACCACAACTTTTTGTACGTAATAAGCACTAAGTACGCTAATTTTTTGGGTTCCGTAATTCAAAAGGAAAATAGGAACCATTATAGGATTACTTTTGTGTCATGTCCGTCTGTCGGGTCTGTCAAGAAAACCTATAGAGTACTTTCCCGTTGACTCATGATTTGGCAGTTAGGTAGGTCTTATAGCACAAGTAAAGGAAAAAATCCGAAAACCGTGAATTTGTGGTTAAGTACATCACAAAAAAACTCAAAATGTGATCACTAAAAAATTTATTTTATTTTATATGCAATCAAAATATACCTATCACTTGTTTTAATGGTGAAGGAAAACATCGTGAAGAAACTTGCATATCTGAGAGTTCTCCATAATTTTCTCAAAGGTGTGCGAAGTCTGCCAATCCGCACTGGTCAAACTATTGCTTAAAACCTTCTCATTCCGAGAGGAGACCCGTGCTCAGTAGTGAACCGCCAATAGGTTTGTCATGTTGATGATCCCACTTTATCTGTTGTATAGAAGCAGACCATATTTTGCGGAGGTCCATGATAAACAAGGAACCGCTAAACTAGACAAACCACTCGACGTACGTTTTGACCCGACACCGGAACATCCTCAGAAGATGTAGACCTTACAATTTTTGCAAGATTTGCAATTAGGCATTGCTCTTTGCAATTAGGCATTGCTCTTTTCAATTAGGCATTATAAGGTCTACATCTCCTGAGGATGCTCCGGTGTAGGGGCAAAACGTACGTCCGCGTCGAGTGGTTTGTCTAGTTTAGCGGATTATAGCAAATTAAGCTTTTGGTTCCTTGTATAAAAGCCCACTATATTTGGTTAAATGGTCACCACAAGCCCACTAAACAAATTTCCACGGTAGGATTATCTAATTGTTAATTTATTATCAGCAGCTGTGAATGTGTTAAGTCGTACATGTATGGTTATCGCGGAAGCTTGCGATTTGCCTCCAAATTGATCACTTAAGGTCTCTTGTGGTGCCTCGTTAGCGTAGATAATTGTAATAGGCTCCTAATTTGGGTGATTATTATCGACTATGGTATAACTTGTAATTTATGGATCTTGATACTATGCAGTATCGCACGTGAGTGTTAGGACTAGCGCAAACTGGAGTGGAGTAGAGTCACTTAGTCATTTTGATTATAATTATTATAACTAACGAATTATATGTACCTACTTGGAATTACCGTTGAAATAGGTAGGTGTTGAAAACCAAACATGGAGCATGCCTAACTCGCGTCGCCATTTTATGGTAAAGTTCCTAAATGAAATGACAATGATTTCTTCTAATTTTAATTTGTTTGGAAAAACTATGGTTTTATGATGATTTTTTGAATGAAAAACATAGGTACGTACTACTTTTTCTCTCCTCTCAACTCTACCTGAGGGGTTTTTCTTTTTCTCTCAGACTTTTAATTTATCTATTCTTTAAATGTACAGAGCAGCTGAGTCAGTTAAAAACTGTCTTATGCATGTAAAGGGTTTTGGCCAGAGTCCATCACGCTGGCCAAGCGCGGATTGGAAGACTTCACAAATTTTCTTACAAAGTTTTCCCTCACTGTCATAGAAAGTGTTATTTAAATGTTTAAAACGCAAATTCTAAAAAGTTAGAGGTGCGTGTCCGGGATCGAACCTCCGACCGCTCGAATAAGCCGACATTTTAACCACTAGGCTATCACCGCTTCTTTCCTCATTCATAACAAAACTACGTCAACAAAATAATGACGAAGTTTACGTAATTTTATATTATGCAGCAATGTGGCAGCAATAAAGACAAATTGATTTATTATTTAAAAAGGCGGATGTATGAATAAACAAAATACATTAACTAGTCGCATCTGCTTAACATGCAATAGGACCAAGCAAACCAGGTTGTGACTTGTCCCCTTAACCCCAATTTCTCGTCTCGATCATGTCATTTAGTGACCTCCTTGGCTAGCGCCAACTATGTACTTAAATACATAGGTACCTACTTGGCGCAAAATTGGTAGTAGAATGTGTGCATTTAAGACCTACTTGGCAAATATTGGTTCCTTAGAACCACTGGAATGGATCTACACAAGTACGCTGGAAGAGGTGTGCCATACAAAACGACAGTTAATTCTTTGTGCCAATTAGAATCTCCCCACCGAGCGTATCGAGACTCAAAGTTGATACAGTTTTCCAGCAATCGAGAGCAGGTCTTCGTGTTGACATGTTGACAAATATGTCTCATCACTAACATTTACTTGAGTCCGCTCACATGACTCACTGCTAATAAATAATATTATAAGGTTGTTTAAATGATACAAGAGCGTGGATTTGACCTGCAGCTCGCTCCAGCAATGCGCGGGAACTCGATTGCTTTCATACATGGCATAGTATTGTATATGAAATCTTTGAAAAGAGCAATCGCCGAGTTTCTTGCTGGTTTTTCTTGGTAGGAAAGGCATTCCGAACCACTGGTAGATGCTTTTGACGATTCAAAAGAACTTGTAAAAGTTTAATTGAATAAAAATATTTTGAATTTGAATTTGACATATCAGCGCCAAAACGGTGAAAACCAAGTGACTTCGGAATAACAAGTCGGCAATCGCAGGTCCAGCGTACTTGTCTCAGTAGAGGTCAGTGGTTAGAACGGAAGCTTTTCCGTTGACTTGTGCTACTCTATTTTCCTACTTTAACCATTTTGTTGTTAAAATGTTTTGCACACAACTGGCGTACACTTATAGCGGTCGTAAAATAAATTGATTGTTCTGAAAACGCGTTGCGTTTTACTAAGATTTTAAAACTGCACTTTAAAAAGTTAATTAAATATTTCCGGCGAGAATAAAAAATGCGGTTTAAGGAATTTCATTTTAACCTTACTCCACATTGCTTTGACGGTGTGATGCAACTACATTATTATTTAAAAAGTGAGTAGGTATGCATTTTTCGCATCTTAAAACTAATTGAGACGTTTTAGATAGTAAAATGGTTGATTGAAATTTTTCCACAAAACTCTCTACTGGAAAACTGAAATTGTTAACTCATTTTTCGATAATAGTTCTATTCATATTAATATCCATACTTAGTAATATTATAAATGGGATAGAGTGCCTGTTTGTCTGTTTTTCTGTTCTCTGTTTTCTCCTTTTTTTTCTATCATTCCCGATTTAATCGCATCTAATCGCTCTAACCGATTTTGACAAAAGGTACAAAGATAACTTGCATCGTGGAGACGAATATATATAGACAATTTTTTATTCCGGAAAATCAAAGAGTTCCCACGGGATAAGCAACCTAAATCCACTTGAACGAAGTCATGGGCATCACCTATTTGGTTCAGGGATAGCTGCCTTAAAGGCAGAAAAGCACTGCTTACCCTTAATGCTCAATGATCTGTTACAATTGTTATACCTGAAAATAGGTAGGTACCTACCTAAAAAAATGCTTACCCTAACTTTTAAGCCTGTGCACGCCACTGATTTTTCATCCCGGAAAATCAAAGTGTTTCAACGGTATTTTTAGAAACCTAAATCCGCGATACGTTTAGGTTTCCTCCGCGATGAAACCTAAACGCGAACGAAGTCGCGGGCATCATTTAGTTTCGGACAATTTGTAAGGTCATCGAGTCCACCAAAATTTTATTCAGATGTGATGGTCACTATTTACATTCAGTTCAACTTTAGTGCGGCCAATTGAATGGATACAAAAGCGCATAATGTACTATGGGTTGTATTTCCGGGTGTCAATCGGTTCAAGTTTCCATCAAAACGATCGCTCGTTACCGGTTTGCATTGACGGCATTCTTGTCTTGTCCTTTTGCCGTTTACTCTTTCACAAACTACCAATACTATACACGTAGCTATAAATCGTAGGCTTTTGTTTTACCGTGCGTCTATTGAATTGTTTATTTAACTAGATGATGCTGGCGGTTTCGTCCGCGTGGAGTTAGTAAAAATTCCGTGGGAACTCTTTGATTTTCCCAAATAAAAGTAGCCTATATTATGTGTTTATGCAGGGTATACTCTATCTCAATTCCCAGCCATACACACATACACACAAAACACCTTTATAATATTATGATCAGGGTGATAGTGTGATTTTTCGTATGAATGGAACATTTTAAACTGACTGCCAAACAAAGCAGTATAATGTTTTCAGGGTTCATGTATGTGAGTTTCTTTATTCCACCATAACTTCTAAATACCTTAACAGATTTGCAAGTATCGGGTATCGTTAGAATCCCTATATCATCGTGAGTGACATTGGTTATAAATTTTTTGAAAAAATTTATATGGCGCCATTTTGAAACTTGAAAAAATTTTGGTTTCTTACCACGGTGTTTTTTTAATTTTTATTACAAGTTGTCTGCTCAGAGCTTTGACCTATAAATCCATTTATCAGAATACAATGCCTAGTGAATATAATATATCGTGTTGTTCTGGCCAAGGTTCTGGCATACAATTTTGCGACAATATATCAAACTGTAAGTTTAAATCAATCATTAAGCACGGATGAGTAGCCATTTATTCCGGCTCAATGTAGGTACCTATGTTATGTGACAGCTTTATGACTCAGTCGGAGTTTTATTTTTATTTAATACCGGTTTTGTCTCACTATTTTATAGTAAATACAAATTGTCTGGATCGATTATTTAAAATACACCTGACTATCAGCTTATTACTTTAAAATTCTTTGTTTTTTTTATTTAATTTGTCATTTAATTCTGTTTTTGTGTCAAGTTTTTAATCATTTTGGTATACCTAATCTAGCTACGTAGATATTATTGGACTGGAACCTCAAAGTATAGCTAAGTTGACTGCTCCTTTTTCGATTCAATATCCTGGCTCTAATTGAGATTAAAGTAGTAATCTCCAGTCAATCAAATGAGCCTGTTTGAGAAGCGACCAATATTGACATATTATTATAAGTGGGTACGCGACAGGTCAAGATGGCAATTTTCTTTAGAATATTTTATAAATTATGTTTTAAAAATTAGGACACAAATAAAAATTTTAGGACACTTTTTTAAACTGCAGAAACGTCAGTATCGAATTCTGATTAAGCAGTTTTTTTTTGTAATTAAAAGTAATGTGAGTAGATTTCAAATAGGTTTTCTTGAATAACAGTACCTAGGTACAAATGTAAGATAAATCATTGCACGATTTTTTTTTTTTTTTTCAAAACTTACACCTAGCTTTACAGTTTACCCAATTCGCTAGTGTAGAACATAGGTAGGTACAATATAGCATACAAATTACATATCTTTGTGAACCTTACTTCAATATTATAAATTATTATCCTAACATTAAATAACCTAATCTAACATTAAATAATAAACACCTATAAACCTAATTCAAAAAGCCAAAATTAATAAAATTAAATATGTGGCGTAGGTGGTTAAATATGTGCCAAAATTAAATATGTGGTGTAAGTATAAGATTTAAAGTAGGTTTTCTGTAATAACAGTACAAGTGTAAGATAATCGTTACACCAGCAGCAGTAGCGGCGAGCCGGCTACACGTAATCCACATAACGTTGGAGACGCCGACCGGTCCGCGCCGGCTTTTACTTTCTCGAGAGAAAGTGGCATACCTACCTACGAGTACCTGCCTACACCGAACCACCGAACCGAGTACAGTCAGAAAGGTTTAACCTTGTTTGAGGCTTGGGTATCCTTATCATTATCCTATTTATTTGCTTTTGACCACCGTTAACCTTTTACAGACGTTGTGTATGTGTACAGAAAATCGTTTACAACTAAAATAGGAAAGGTTGTTATTCTATTTATTTTCATTTTTCATTCTTGCAGGGCGCCATCAGGGCGCTATCCTACATAGATATTACTAAAATCCTTCAGAGTTAAGTTAGAAAAAGAGATATTGAAGTCGTAATTAAATAAATCGAAAAAACATCACGCCTTGCCAAAAAACGAACTATAAAAAGGAAAAAAAATAACATTTGAAAATAGCGGCATGCAGTCGCCATATGTTTTTTTTTAAGTTTATAGCTAATGTTCTCGAGATGATGTACCCCATACATCCAATCTTTCCAGGCATTTAGAAGTTATAGTGGAATAAACAAACTCACACACATACGAATCATAAATGAACCGTGAAAACATTACCAACACTCCTTATTTTAGGCTTTCGTAAAAATCGTAGTTTAGCTTTTGAAATGTAGGTATATTCATAGAAGTGACAGTAAGTACTAAGTTGTGATGAAGTATAGCTATCCCGCCACGTTGTATATCTTGAGACATATTCTTAAAAGCACGAAGCCTTTTCCAACATCATTGTTTTAGCATTATTCAACCTGGCCTTTGTGTCATCCGATGACCCAGATTGCATTCACTTTAGTTTACGTTTAGTGTATTTGTATAGTTTAAACTCTGTTTATCTCTTAGCGTTATATGTATTTAGAAACTGTCAGTGACAAATGTTTTCGACCAACTCTTAAACAGGGTAATAGCTTGGTAATAGTTAATCTCTGACAGGGTCAAATCGATCAGCCCTCGGAATTACTATATACGTGAAGTCCAATCCAATGCACTGTTAGACCAAAGATTAGCATAGACTTTTAGGTAAATAATTATGATTTTAAATTAATATTATTACTTAGTAAAATTAGTATTCTTTTGAGTAGTAACTTACAAGATTAATTTATTTTAGGACTTAAAAAATCATTTCATACGAACCTATACTCACATCTTTTTATTGATGAAAACTCTTATTTTTCTGTTTAAAATTTGTGTATTATCTTTTGACAAATCAATGTAACAAGTGTAAATTAAAAATTTATAACACCCCCGACAAGTGGTTACAGTAACTAGAAAAAAAGCTGATAACTTTAAAACGGCAGAACCGATTTTCTTCGATTATGGCTAAGAACACTCTCGATCGCCACCTTTCAAACAAAAAAACTAAAATAAAATTGGTTCATTCGTTTAGGAACTACGATGCCACAGACAGATACACAGATACACACGTCAAACTTATAACACCCCTCTTTTTGGTTCGGGGGTTAAAAATTTAAAGACAATTAGTTTCAAACGCGCAATTAGCTCGTATATAGATATTTACAGGCAAATTATCGCTAAAATTCTACGTAGTTCGGTTTCACGAAACGCGATGTCGTGACCAACCAGCGGTTAATGGCTGATGATAAAACTTTCATCGTGACGTGCGAAATTGTTATGTACTCGTAAATAATACGAACATGTGTCTACTTACTGGAAACAATATAAAAAAAAATTTGCTTTAATTTAATTAATTTAAAGCAAAATGTGTGGTGGCGCGCTCTTGGGAGACCTGTTTGTCCAGCTGTGGACGCGGGCGGGCTGATTGATCTAACACTAATATAGTAAAGGCGAAAGTTTGTGTGTATGTATGTTTGTTACTCCTTCACGCAAAAACCACTAGACGGATTTGGCTGAAATTTGGAATGGAGGTAGATATCATCCTGGATTAGCACATAGGCTACTGTTTATCCCGGAAAATCAATGAGTTCCCACGGGATTTCGAAAAACCTAAATCCGCGCGGGCCACAGCTAGTTAATTAAATAAAAGTGCTTCCATATTATTAAAAGGATTCTGGTTCTTGTCGTTGCACTTTCCTTAGGTATCTGTGTACCGAATTATAATTCAAATTACAAAATTAAAATTACAATGAACAAGGTAAAGTAAATCTATAATTTGTATGAAAGGTTAGGTACTAATTACCTTTGTAAGTTTGTACGCCTTTGTCGGTAATGCGTGGAGGTAATGTGGAGGTCAAACGGTCGTATTGTACCTATATTGCCATTGTGTGTGTGTGTGTGTGTTGACACAGGTTGCAGTTTTCTCGGAAAATTGGTTTATTTGCTTTGAACCTTCGGATGAGATATTATTCGAAGACACATGGCTTACGTCGTAAGTACTCGATACCTCGAATTTGTACGGCTGAAATCACTACTCATAATAATA
This sequence comes from Maniola jurtina, assembly GCF_905333055.1. NCBI lineage: Eukaryota > Metazoa > Arthropoda > Insecta > Lepidoptera > Nymphalidae > Maniola > Maniola jurtina. The sequence goes on along the minus strand of NC_060035.1, from coordinate 14,955,771 downwards.
AATGCGAAAGTGTTTTTCGTTTATTGGTTGGTCTTTCCATCACGCTACAACGAATCGACCTAACTTTTTATATGGATATAATACTCTACATGTAATAGTTGAAGACCTAGACTCTAGAGTGACATATAAAGTACTTTTAATCTCAGAAATCTAAGCGTTCCCACTTACACAGACAAGAGTCTAATTTATTTAAAGTTTTTACCGTAAGAAAAAATAGATACAGAGATCTTAAAAACTAAACTCCTCATACCTGATAATAATTAAATATTTTTTTCTAACTAAACGTAGCAAAAACTTGGCCTTAAATCTTCCGAAATCCGAAATGCCTGACGTAAGCCATATTGTATTTAAATTTGAAGCCACTTAAGTTTTCGAATAGCGTGAAGGTACAAAAAATCTTCTCGTTGATGACTAAGCTGATCGCACATTACCACGCATCAATATACGTCACATTTCTTTGCGCCATCCTAAAAAACGTGCTCTTCTGATCAGCTACTCTCATATTATCATCTCTCGTACGGCTCTCCTCTCAGAATAAAAATCATAACCCTTCCTTTTGCCTCTAGCGCAGTCGGGTAAAAAGGGCTTAGGTGATAGTTTACCACGCTGCTCAAGTGCGAACTGGCAGACTTCATACACCTTTGAGAACATTGTTAAGAATTCTCAGGCATGCAAGTTTCCTCAAGATGTTTTCCTTCAATGTTAAAGCAAGTGATATTTTATTACTTTAAAATGCACACAACTTCGAAAAACTAAACTGAATCTACCACCGCTTCTAATCACTTTGCTGTTACCGCTCTTTTAGATGTGCGAGCAGTTTTATAAAGTTTTCATATAGCGTGAAGGAACCAAAAAAATCTTCTAATTGTTTTGAAATTAATTCGTAACTTACGAAATTAGCTTCAGATAGTTTAAAAAAAGTTTGAGATCTCATGATTATTTAACGGGTAGGTAAGTTATTTATTTATTCAATTAGCGTAGTAGGAAGTTATGTAAAAACAAAGGCGCAAGTTTAATATTTGTTTAGGGTTTATTGTTGGTTTGTATGACTCGGTAATCGAATCTTGAACCGCGTGAAGCTATCATGACTTCAAAACTAGTTGAGTCCTGCGACTTTGTCCGCGTGGATTTAGGTTTTTTAAAATCCCGTGGGAACCATAGAGGTAGAAATATGTGGTTTTTTATTTTTCTGGATAAAAAGAAGCTTAATACACTATAATAGCATGCTACTAACACATCAATTCATTGTTTCGTCGCGGTGTGATTGAAGGACAAAATAACAAACAAATCCTTTCGCATTTATATGAGTAGTGATGTAAATCCTAATACACATATACTAAAGATAATCATACACTCACCTTATGATCATATTTCACTTTATTAGGACCTAACCCATGAAATTAGGCATCATAATAAGAAAAAATGCCATTTTACTTTAGCTAAAATAAATAGGTAAGTAGATATATTTTTTTCACTAATCTTCGGTCAGCAAATGCTTCAGTAAGCTTCGGTCAGTAAATGCTCGAACCAATGACTTATATTATGCTTACTATTATAATGTAATTGTAGAAAATATTTAAAGAAAACACAAAAAAAGGAAGCTTGCTTCTTATGCAATTAATTTTATTCTTAAAAAATTTTCTTTCGTCAATGATAAAATCTACGCACGCCACTGGGTTACTTCACCCCGTTGCGAATTAGGATTAAGGTTAATGATCATATAGCTTACACGCATTAACGTGAAGATGCGACGAGTGCCAAAGTAATTTGTGTAAAAAGGACATGATGTGTCTGTAATCTAGCGTGCATCTGTGAATGTGTGCTGGGTGCAGCACGACTTACCTGTGTGTAGCAAGTCATAGGAGTTTGACTACATAGCAAAAAGTTATATACCCGTATTCACAAACGTTACTATGAGGTCTCATAGTGCGCTCGAACGCACAGTGTCGGTTCCACCAATCAGATTACTGTATCACGTCAATTTACAATGATCTGATTGGTGGAACCTACACTATGCGTTCGAGCTTACTGTGAGACCTCATAGTAACGTTTGTGAATACGGCCGACAGTCTTCTTCTTCTCTTGTTTGGTGTCTTATTGTAGGTAGATCCAGACCAGCACAATACACTTTGCCAGTGTCAAGTAGCTTTAAAGCACAGATTGGTCGGTAAAAAGATGCTCTGAATATTGGCTCATCATATTTGTTAGTAACAAAAGAAAAATAAAACCGACTTCAAAAACCACAAACACTAAAAAGTAAAAAATAATTTTTGTTTCTACACGTGTAATGTAAAAAAAAGATTCCGACGAATTGAGCACCTCCCCCTTTTTTCGAAGTCGGTTAAAAAGTTGGTAATGTTGTGCTAGACATATTTCTGGGGATTTCAAAAGCAATCAAGCTCATTTGACATTTATTTTTAATCCATTGAAGTTTTGCTACGAAATAATATTTTTATATCGCTTAGTGCAAAACACCAATCTAGAACCAACCAATGTCAAATAAGTTTGATAGATTCCATTTAGATCACCGTTAGCGAATAACCTCGCTCTTCCTGATCGCACCTTACGTCGCAGAAAAAAAAATCAATCCGTGACCTAAATTTTTACCTTAATTTTTTTTTGAGTATGATTGGTTAGTATTCCAAGGAGAGATGAACTACGTTTGTATGGAGTGAGTGACGGAGAGACCCCTCTTAAAATGTCTTCATCGCTACATCTAATGCTTCTTACCATCGCCGCCAGGGTATAGTGCATACCTAAGGTCGGTTGTAGGGTGCGTATATCGTGAACATGGCAGTAACGACGCCTGAGTCAATGCAACCTGCATGAACCACGCGAAGGCTTTATATGCTAAACGTGTACCTAATTGTTTGCGCTTCCTCTCGAATGCTCCTATTTCTCTGAAGATTCCATGTTGAAATATCGCACCACCATTCTGCAATCACTATGTAGGTTATCGCATACGCTATTTTTAACCCCCGACCCTAAAAGAGGGGTGTTATAAGTTTGAAGTGTGTATCTGTGTATCTGTCTGTGGCATCGTAGCTCCTCAACTAATGAACCGATTTTAATTTAGTTTTTTTTAGACTAGGGAACTTATTGTTATTTAGTTTAACACTTATAGTTACAGTGGAGTCAATGAAGCCGTAAAACAGCCAATCTTCGGAAGTCCTCAGTAACAGCTCCGTTTTTCCGATCAGCAAAGGAAGAGGAAGTATTAATATTTTATATGTAAAGCAATCCAGCCTTGAAATTGATCTTGATGTTAGGATATTATCATGTAACATAATTATAATATTACTATTCAAGTTACAATCTGTACCTACTGATATTATAAAAAGGTTAAGTTTGTGAGTTTGTTTGTAGGAAGTAATCTCTGGAACTACTGAACCGATCGTGAAAATTCTTTCACCAGCTAAATTATTACTGAGTCTGTTTAAAAAAAAAAAAAAATTAGATAAACCTACGAAAATGCACTTCCTACCGAGTGTGAACCTACGAAAGTGGATTTAGGTTCTTGAAAAATCGTGGGAAGTCTTAGATTTTTCTCTCGAAAAAGTAGACATATCCATCTTCAATATGCAAGCTATTTTTGAACCAAACCTTGATTTGGGCCTTGAAATGTTAACAGACAGACACATTTTTGCATTTATAATATGAAGTAGGTATAACTTATGTCTTTTATTTCCATTTGTGTTTATTTAGTGGATTAGTTTTTTGTAAACCGAAGCTAATTATTAGTTCTACTGAAGCTTTAAAGCGGTTGCACCATAAAATGGTAATCATTGCGTAAAATATAATCTTCAGTGTTCAATCTAAATCCCCATTGCTATTTGAATTTGCAGCTGTAATCGCTATTTTACGCTTTTACCAAATGGCGTCAACGTTAATCACTTGATTGTTATGTAACCAACGCCGCTTCACAATCATAATAAAATACATAGTTATAGACTTAAACATTATTTCTAAAAGTCAAGTTTTTTTATATCTTTTTTGTTCTAGGTAAGTTCTACAAGCTGAGTGTTTTGGATTCAAGTCAGTCAAAAAACTCGTAAGTTACTATTGGAGCTTTAGAACTGTTTGGAGAGTTTATTCTTCCGAATTACTGACATCCAGGGACGTCCAGGGTAGTCCAGTTTCCGTCAGTCATCACGCCACCATGTGAGATGTGTGTGTGTGTGTGTGTGTGTGATGTGTGTGATGTGTCAAAGACTGACTAACTGAGAAAAACCGGTCAAATGCGCGTCTGACTCGCACACGTAAGGTTCCGTACAATCGTACAAGATATACCGGAACATTTTCATGTGGAACACTGCAAGGTAATGGCAGTCAGCGCCATCTACATGTGATTTAGTAAACGAATAAATTTTTCATTAGGTACATTTTTTTTGTGATTTAACCAGAAATTCACAGTTTTCGGATTTTATAAGACCTTAATCTGCCTGCCCATGATTCTAGGTCAACGGGAAGAACCCTATAGGTTTTCTTGGCAAAGTGTTCCTATAAGGGTACCTTTTTTGCCTAAAAATAATAATAAATCCTAGGACAATAATTTACCTACATACTTTTAAAGCAAGGTAAAATATCTTCGAAGGTGGTCAATTAATATGATATCATAAAACAGTTAGGTACCTACCTATGATTACGTTTAATCGTTTAAGGAAAACAAAAAGCATAACCACTGTACCTAATAGTCGTAATAGTAGTTTGTTATTTAATAGTTAATAGTTTAAATACCTATACACATCTAAATATAATACATGCAGCTATTATGTGTTATGTAAGATGTAGATATATTTACGAAAATCGCTAAATCGTGATAATTAAAAATAACAATTAAACATTTAAAAGCTATTAAAAATACTACGGTTATGTAATGGTAATCTTTAGGTATTATCTTATGGATAAAAGGATTTAAAACAAGTATGCATTATAACCTCTCTTCTTGAAGACGGTTATTTCAATGTGTAACCTTTAATAATAGGTACAAGTGTAAATTAAAAATTTATAACACCCCCGACAAGTGAAGGGTCCAGTAACTGGAAAAGAGTTGATAACTTTCAAACGGCTGAACAAATTTCCTTGGATTATAGCTAAGAACACTCTCGATCAAGCCACCTTTCAAACAAAAAACACTAAATTAAAATCGGTTCATTAGTTTAGGAGCTACGATGCCACAGACAGATACACAGATCCACACGTCAAGCTTATAACACCCCTCTTTTTAGGTCGGGGGTTAAAAAGAGCATGGATTTGATTCTCTCTAACCAACCATGCAGCAGGAGACTGCAATTACCTACCTACTTATGTACACATTAGGTAGCTACATAATTATGGCTTAATTAAGAAACACTGCGTTTCTAAATTCAGTGGTAGATTTACTAGAGTTTTTTTGATAAAAACATCTCTATGTTAAAGCTATAAAATACTACTGATTATGTAATGATAAACTTAGGTATATACCTACGTACCTACTGCATCAGGATATTATTAGTAATATCTCTTTATAATTGAAAACAAGCTTGATTACGATCTTGCTACCTGCTTGGTAAGTGATGATGCAGTTTAAGATCGAGTGGACTGTGGATGACGAATGCATTTTGAAAATGCGATGTTAGTAAAGTAAACACTTCTGTTGGGCTTCTGTTTTACTTCGCCACCGAACATGCTGGATGTATGGCTAAGGTTTGGAATACTCTTCCGCGATCTGTGTTTCCTATCAATTACAATCCGGGTATCTTTAAAACAAGAGTGAATAGGCATCTTCTAGTTAAATGCGTCCCATCTTAGGCCACATCATGACTTACCATCAGGTGTGATTGTGGGCAAGTGCTTGCCTATAATGAATAAAAAACCGGCCAAGTGCGAGTCAAATTCGCGCACTGAGGGTTCCGTACTCGGGTATTTTTTCCAACATTTTGCACAATAAAATGCACAGACAGATACACAGATACAGACGTCAAACTTATAACACCCCTCTTTTTGGGTCGGGGGTTAATAAAAACAACTCACGACACAATTTATGGTAGGAACAGGTAGGAATTACGGAATACTGGCACCATCACGGAGTAGCTATTAACTTTGTAAAAACGCTTTCAGTCGAAACAGAAGCATACCTAAGGCACGCCGGGCCAAGGACGGTTCTTAAGGACGTCTTTGCAAAATGAATAGGTATCAAAATTGCACTACTACATAAGTACACTGCCCACACGCACACAGCTGCGTCAAAATGAGTGAATCGACTTGATTTTGATACTTTGATATTTTTATTTTATTTTATATTTGGTCATCTATTTTTTTTTAACAGTTTTTTTTTAAATATGTATCTTGACAATAATACAGTAAGTAGAACAGTGCCTACAGACTAAGGGTCTGATGATGAAATATTTCACCATGACTTCTTGGCAATGAACAACATTTCCATGCTTATGAAATTATGAGCTCCTACTATGACTAAAATAATCTGAGAAGGATAGCATTACATTACCTCCCGACTTGATGAAATTGCATACTTTGGAACCTACTACTGGAACTCAGAGACGAAAAGAGCTAGGTGTTTCGAGTTTGGGCTCATTTTCTTAGTCATGATGAGATCTTACCTCCGGATTTGTGGAGTGACCTGATGGTATACCTCGGAAGTCACTATTGGAACTCGGAGACGAATAGAGCTAGGTGTTTCGAGTTTGGGCTCATTTTCTTAGTCATGATGAGATCTTACCTCCGGATTTGTGGAGTGACCTGATGGTATACCTCGGAAGTCACTATTGGAACTCGGAGACGAATAGAGCTAGGTGTTTCGAGTTTGGGCTCATTTTCTTAGTCATGATGAGATCTTACCTCCGGATTTGTGGAGTGACCTGATGGTATACCTCGGAAGTCACTATTGGAACTCGGAGACGAATAGAGCTAGGTGTTTCGAGTTTGGGCTCATTTTCTTAGTCATGATGAGATCTTACCTCCGGATTTGTGGAGTGACCTGATGGTATACCTCGGAAGTCACTATTGGAACTCGGAGACGAATAGAGCTAGGTGTTTCGGGTTTGGACTCATTTTCTTAGTCATGATGAGATCTTACCTCCGGATTTGTGGAGTGACCTGATGGTATACCTCGGAAGTCACTATTGGAACTCGGAGACGAATAGAGCTAGGTGTTTCGAGTTTGGACTCATTTTCTTAGTCATGATGAAATCTTACCTCCGGATTTGTGGAGTGACCTGATGGTATCCTCGGAAGTCACTATTGGAACTCGGAGACGAATAGAGCTAGGTGTTTCGAGTTTAGGCTCATTTTATTAGTCATGATGAGATCTTACCTCCGGATTTGTGGAGTGACCTGATGGTATACCTCGGAAGTCACTATTGGAACTCGGAGACGAATAGAGCTAGGTGTTTCGAGTTTGGGCTCATTTTCTTAGTCATGATGAGATCTTACCTCCGGATTTGTGGAGTGACCTGATGGTATACTTTGGAAGTCACTATTGGAACTCGAAGACGAATAGAGCTAGGTGTTTCGAGTTTGGACTCATTTTCTTAGTCATGATGAGATCTTACCTCCGGATTTGTGGAGTGACCTGATGATATCATCGGAAGTCACTATTGGAACTCGGAGACGAATAGAGCTAGGTGTTTCGAGTTTGGGCTCATTTTCTTAGTCATGATAAGATCTTACCTCCGGATTTGTGGAGTGACCTGATGGTATACCTCGGAAGTCACTATTGGAACTCGGAGACGAATAGAGCTAGCTGTTTCGAGTTCGGGCTCATTTTGTTAGTCATGATGAGATTTTACCTCCGGATTTGTGGAGTGACCTGATGGTATACCTCGGAAGTCACTATTGGAACTCGGAGACGAATAGAGCTAGGTGTTTCGAGTTTGGACTTATTTTCTTAGTCATGATGAGATCTTACCTCCGGATTTGTGGAGTGACCTGATGGTATACCTCGGAAGTCACTATTGGAACTCGGAGACGAATAGAGCTAGGTGTTTCGAGTTTGGACTCATTTTCTTAGTCATGATGAAATCTTACCTCCGGATTTGTGGAGTGACCTGATGGTATCCTCGGAAGTCACTATTGGAACTCGGAGACGAATAGAGCTAGGTGTTTCGAGTTTGGGCTCATTTTCTTAGTCATGAAGAGATCTTACCTCCGGATTTGTGGAGTGACCTGATGGTACACCTCGGAAGTCACTATTGGAACTCGGAGACGAATAGAGCTAGGTGTTTCGAGTTTGGGCTCATTTTCTTAGTCATGATGAGATCTTACCTCCGGATTTGTGGAGTGACCTGATGGTATACCTCGGAAGTCACTATTGGAACTCGGAGACGAATAGAGCTAGGTGTTTCGAGTTTGGGCTCATTTTCTTAGTCATGATGAGATCTTACCTCCGGATTTGTGGAGTGACCTGATGGTATACCTCGAAAGTCACTATTGGAACTCGGAGACGAATAGAGCTAGGTGTTTCGAGTTTAGGCTCATTTTATTAGTCATGATGAGATCTTACCTCCGGATTTGTGGAGTGACCTGATGGTATACCTCGGAAGTCACTATTGGAACTCGGAGACGAATAGAGCTAGGTGTTTCGAGTTTGGGCTCATTTTCTTAGTCATGATGAGATCTTACCTCCGGATTTGTGGAGTGACCTGATGGTATACTTTGGAAGTCACTATTGGAACTCGAAGACGAATAGAGCTAGGTGTTTCGAGTTTGGACTCATTTTCTTAGTCATGATGAGATCTTACCTCCGGATTTGTGGAGTGACCTGATGATATCATCGGAAGTCACTATTGGAACTCGGAGACGAATAGAGCTAGGTGTTTCGAGTTTGGGCTCATTTTCTTAGTCATGAAGAGATCTTACCTCCGGATTTGTGGAGTGACCTGATGGTATACCTCGGAAGTCACTATTGGAACTCGGAGACGAATAGAGCTAGGTGTTTCGAGTTTGGGCTCATTTTCTTAGTCATGATGAGATCTTACCTCCGGATTTGTGGAGTGACCTGATGGTATACCTCGGAAGTCACTATTGGAACTCGGAGACGAATAGAGCTAGGTGTTTTGAGTTTGGGCTCATTTTCTTAGTCATGATGAGATCTTACCTCCGGATTTGTGGAGTGACCTGATGGTATACTTTGGAAGTCACTATTGGAACTCGAAGACGAATAGAGCTAGGTGTTTCGAGTTTGGACTCATTTTCTTAGTCATGATGAGATCTTACCTCCGGATTTGTGGAGTGACCTGATGGTATACCTCGGAAGTGACTATTGGAACTCGGAGACGAATAGAGCTAGGTGTTTCGAGTTTGGGCTCATTTTCTTAGTCATGATGAGATCTTACCTCCGGATTTGTGGAGTGACCTGATGGTATACCTCGAAAGTCACTATTGGAACTCGGAGACGAATAGAGCTAGGTGTTTCGAGTTTAGGCTCATTTTATTAGTCATGATGAGATCTTACCTCCGGATTTGTGGAGTGACCTGATGGTATACCTCGGAAGTCACTATTGGAACTCGGAGACGAATAGAGCTAGGTGTTTCGAGTTTGGGCTCATTTTCTTAGTCATGATGAGATCTTACCTCCGGATTTGTGGAGTGACCTGATGGTATACTTTGGAAGTCACTATTGGAACTCGAAGACGAATAGAGCTAGGTGTTTCGAGTTTGGACTCATTTTCTTAGTCATGATGAGATCTTACCTCCGGATTTGTGGAGTGACCTGATGATATCATCGGAAGTCACTATTGGAACTCGGAGACGAATAGAGCTAGGTGTTTCGAGTTTGGGCTCATTTTCTTAGTCATGAAGAGATCTTACCTCCGGATTTGTGGAGTGACCTGATGGTATACCTCGGAAGTCACTATTGGAACTCGGAGACGAATAGAGCTAGGTGTTTCGAGTTTGGGCTCATTTTCTTAGTCATGATGAGATCTTACCTCCGGATTTGTGGAGTGACCTGATGGTATACCTCGGAAGTCACTATTGGAACTCGGAGACGAATAGAGCTAGGTGTTTTGAGTTTGGGCTCATTTTCTTAGTCATGATGAGATCTTACCTCCGGATTTGTGGAGTGACCTGATGGTATACTTTGGAAGTCACTATTGGAACTCGAAGACGAATAGAGCTAGGTGTTTCGAGTTTGGACTCATTTTCTTAGTCATGATGAGATCTTACCTCCGGATTTGTGGAGTGACCTGATGGTATCATCGGAAGTCACAATTAGAACTCGGAGACGAATAGAGCTAGGTGTTTCGAGTTTGGGCTCATTTTCTTAGTCATGATGAGATCTTACCTCCGGATTTGTGGAGTGACCTGATGGTATACCTCGGAAGTCACTATTGGAACTCGGAGACGAATAGAGCTAGGTGTTTCGAGTTTGGGCTCATTTTCTTAGTCATGATGAGATCTTACCTCCGGATTTGTGGAGTGACCTGATGGTATACCTCGGAAGCCACTATTGGAACTCGGAGACGAATAGAGCTAGGTGTTTCGAGTTTGGGCTCATTTTCTTAGTAATGATGAGATCTTACCTCCGGATTTGTGGAGTGACCTGATGGTATACCTCGGAAGTCACTATTGGAACTCGGAGACAAATAGAGCTAGGTGTTTCGAGTTGGGGCTCATTTTCTTAGTCATGATGAGATCTTACCTCCGGATTTGTGGAGTGACCTGATGGTACACCTCGGAAGTCACTATTGGAACTCGGAGACGAATAGAGCTAGGTGTTTCGAGTTTGGGCTCATTTTCTTAGTAATGATGAGATCTTACCTCCAGATTTGTGGAGTGACCTGATGGTATACCTCGGAAGTCACTATTGGAACTCGGAGACGAATAGAGCTAGGTGTTTCGAGTTTGGGCTCATTTTCTTAGTCATGATGAGATCTTACCTCCGGATTTGTGGAGTGACCTGATGGTATACCTCGGAAGTCACTATTGGAACTCGGAGACGAATAGAGCTAGGTGTTTCGAGTTTGGGCTCATTTTCTTAGTCATGATAAGATCTTACCTCCGGATTTGTGGAGTGACCTGATGGTATACCTCGGAAGTCACTATTGGAACTCGGAGACGAATAGAGCTAGCTGTTTCGAGTTCGGGCTCATTTTGTTAGTCATGATGAGATATTACCTCCGGATTTGTGGAGTGACCTGATGGTACACCTCGGAAGTCACTATTGGAACTCGGAGACGAATAGAGCTAGGTGTTTCGAGTTTGGGCTCATTTTCTTAGTAATGATGAGATCTTACCTCCGGATTTGTGGAGTGACCTGATGGTATACCTTGGAAGTCACTATTGGAACTCGGAGACGAATAGAGCTAGGTGTTTCGAGTTTGGGCTCATTTTCTTAGTCATGATGAGATCTTACCTCCGGATTTGTGGAGTGACCTGATGGTATACCTCGGAAGTCACTATTGGAACTCGGAGACGAATAGAGCTAGGTGTTTCGAGTTTGGGCTCATTTTCTTAGTCATGATAAGATCTTACCTCCGGATTTGTGGAGTGACCTGATGGTATACCTCGGAAGTCACTATTGGAACTCGGAGACGAATAGAGCTAGCTGTTTCGAGTTCGGGCTCATTTTGTTAGTCATGATGAGATATTACCTCCGGATTTGTGGAGTGACCTGATGGTACACCTCGGAAGTCACTATTGGAACTCGGAGACGAATAGAGCTAGGTGTTTCGAGTTTGGGCTCATTTTCTTAGTCATGATGAGATCTTACCTCCGGATTTGTGGAGTGACCTGATGGTATACCTCGGAAGTCACTATTGGAACTCGGAGACGAATAGAGCTAGGTGTTTCGAGTTTAGGCTCATTTTCTTAGTCATGATGAGATGTTACCTCCGGATTGTGAAGTGACCTGATGGTATACCTCGGAAGTCACTATTGGAACTCGGAGACGAATAGAGCTAGCTGTTTCGAGTTTGGGCTCATTTTCTTAGTCATGATGAGATGTTACCTCCGGATTCGTGGATATACTTCAAAAGCCACTATTGGACTTTCGAGTCGAGTAGAGTTAGATGTTATGAGTTTGAGCTCGTTTTGTAAGTTCCAATAGTGACTTCCGAGGTATACCATCAGGTCACTCCACAAATCCGGAGGTAAGATCTTATCATGACTAAGAAAATGAGCCCAAACTCGAAACACCTAGCTCTATTCGTCTCCGAGTTCCAATAGTGACTTCCGAGGTATACCATCAGGTCACTCCACAAATCCGGAGGTAAGATCTCATCATGACTAAGAAAATGAGCCCAAACTCGAAACACCTAGCTCTATTCGTCTCCGAGTTCCAATAGTGACTTCCGAGGTATACCATCAGGTCACTCCACAAATCCGGAGGTAAGATCTCATCATTACTAAGAAAATGAGCCCAAACTCGAAACACCTAGCTCTATTCGTCTCCGAGTTCCAATAGTGACTTCCGAGGTGTACCATCAGGTCACTCCACAAATCCGGAGGTAATATCTCATCATGACTAACAAAATGAGCCCGAACTCGAAACAGCTAGTTCTATTCGTCTCTGAGTTCCAATAGTGACTTCCGAGGTATACCATCAGGTCACTCCACAAATCCGGAGGTAAGATCTTATCATGACTAAGAAAATGAGCCCAAACTCGAAACACCTAGCTCTATTCGTCTCCGAGTTCCAATAGTGACTTCCGAGGTATACCATCAGGTCACTCCACAAATCCGGAGGTAAGATCTCATCATGACTAAGAAAATGAGCCCAAACTCGAAACACCTAGCTCTATTCGTCTCCGAGTTCCAATAGTGACTTCCGAGGTATACCATCAGGTCACTCCACAAATCCGGAGGTAAGATCTCATCATGACTAAGAAAATGAGCCCAAACTCGAAACACCTAGCTCTATTCGTCTCCGAGTTCCAATAGTGACTTCCGAGGTGTACCATCAGGTCACTCCACAAATCCGGAGGTAAGATCTCATCATGACTAAGAAAATGAGCCCCAACTCGAAACACCTAGCTCTATTCGTCTCCGAGTTCCAATAGTGACTTCCGAGGTATACCATCAGGTCACTCCACAAATCCGGAGGTAAGATCTCATCATTACTAAGAAAATGAGCCCAAACTCGAAACACCTAGCTCTATTCGTCTCCGAGTTCCAATAGTGACTTCCGAGGTATACCATCAGGTCACTCCACAAATCCGGAGGTAAGATCTCATCATTACTAAGAAATGAGCCCAAACTCGAAACACCTAGCTCTATTCGTCTCCGAGTTCCAATAGTGACTTCCGAGGTATACCATCAGGTCACTCCACAAATCCGGAGGTAAGATCTCATCATGACTAAGAAAATGAGCCCAAACTCGAAACACCTAGCTCTATTCGTCTCCGAGTTCCAATAGTGACTTCCGAGGTATACCATCAGGTCACTCCACAAATCCGGAGGTAAGATCTCATCATGACTAAGAAAATGAGCCCAAACTCGAAACACCTAGCTCTATTCGTCTCCGAGTTCCAATAGTGACTTCCGAGGTATACCATCAGGTCACTCCACAAATCCGGAGGTAAGATCTCATCATTACTAAGAAAATGAGCCCAAACTCGAAACACCTAGCTCTATTCGTCTCCGAGTTCCAATAGTGACTTCCGAGGTATACCATCAGGTCACTCCACAAATCCGGAGGTAAGATCTCATCATGACTAAGAAAATGAGCCCAAACTCGAAACACCTAGCTCTATTCGTCTCCGAGTTCCAATAGTGACTTCCGAGGTATACCATCAGGTCACTCCACAAATCCGGAGGTAAGATCTCATCATGTCTAAGAAAATGAGCCCAAACTCGAAACACCTAGCTCTATTCGTCTCCGAGTTCCAATAGTGACTTCCGAGGTATACCATCAGGTCACTCCACAAATCCGGAGGTAAGATCTCATCATGACTAAGAAAATGAGCCCAAACTCGAAACACCTAGCTCTATTCGTCTCCGAGTTCCAATAGTGACTTCCGAGGTATACCATCAGGTCACTCCACAAATCCGGAGGTAAGATCTCATCATGACTAAGAAAATGAGCCCAAACTCGAAACACCTAGCTCTATTCGTCTCCGAGTTCCAATAGTGACTTCCGAGGTATACCATCAGGTCACTCCACAAATCCGGAGGTAAGATCTCATCATGACTAAGAAAATGAGCCCAAACTCGAAACACCTAGCTCTATTCGTCTCCGAGTTCCAATAGTGACTTCCGAGGTATACCATCAGGTCACTCCATAAATCCGGAGGTAAGATCTCATCATGACTAAGAAAATGAGCCCAAACTCGAAACACCTAGCTCTATTCGTCTCCGAGTTCCAATAGTGACTTCCGAGGTATACCATCAGGTCACTCCACAAATCCGGAGGTAAGATCTCATCATGACTAAGAAAATGAGCCCAAACTCGAAACACCTAGCTCTATTCGTCTCCGAGTTCCAATAGTGACTTCCGAGGTATACCATCAGGTCACTCCACAAATCCGGAGGTAAGATCTCATCATGTCTAAGAAAATGAGCCCAAACTCGAAACACCTAGCTCTATTCGTCTCCGAGTTCCAATAGTGACTTCCGAGGTATACCATCAGGTCACTCCACAAATCCGGAGGTAAGATCTCATCATGACTAAGAAAATGAGCCCAAACTCGAAACACCTAGCTCTATTCGTCTCCGAGTTCCAATAGTGACTTTCGAGGTATACCATCAGGTCACTCCACAAATCCGGAGGTAAGATCTCGTCATGACTAAGAAAACGAGCCCAAACTGGACACATCTAGTTCTTCTAGTCTTCAAGTTCCTGTCGCAGCCTTCGAAGTTCACTATCAGATCACTATCATGCTCAAGAAAAAAATCCAGCTAACGATAAAATGTGATAATAGGTACATAATATTATCATTATTATCTTACCTTGCCAAAATATCAGCACAATCACGGAATAAGTACCTATAAATATCAGTTAGGGTTTTGTCGAACTATTTTGTGTTCGTACAGCGATCTTTTCCACATCAAAAAATTATAGCAACCGACGCAGAGACCACCCACGAAGGCGGCTGGCCGCTGACTGATATAATTTTGAAATCATACCATTGCCTGCCCAATATCAAAATAACCCTTAGTGCACTGTATTAAGGTTTGCGGTTGAAGCAAAATACGTGAAAAATTTATACACGATGTTTTTATTTATTTTTATACTATTATTAATATAATAATCCTATTTTTTGAGGTGCACATTATGTGCTAACGGAAAATATTTATTAGAAGAATAAAATCCGTACGTAAACTGAGAAAAATGTACCTAAACTTGACCCTAAATCGTTAATTCTGCGTGGAAGAGGTGAAGGAAAATCGTTCTTATAGTATCAAAATTAATGATTTTATCAAAAAATTACTCGATCTCTGGAGATAAAGGACCAATCTATTTTTAGCAATCTGTAGTTCCAATTTACTTAGTATATTTTAGCCACAAAGCGTACCGAAAATCTATACAAGTGTGCAAATACGTCCTTAATTATTACAAACTGAATCTTCGTGACGCTCAACGAATACAGACGACCTTAATTTACCTATTGAGATGTTCTATTCAAAGGAACACGCAAACTGATTTGATTTTTTTAGGTACTCGTACAGTGATGATAGTTTGGCCCTATGAGGTATAGGTATTCCAGAGGAGATATCCTTCCTCTTAACTTATTGAGATCCCCAGTTCAAATCCCAGGCACGCATTTTTAACTAGGTAACGGCGCGTAGCAATTTGTTTTTAGGGTTCCGTACCTCAAACGGAAAAAAGGAACCCTTATAGGATCACTTTGTTGTCTGTCTTTGTGTCTGTCGTGTCTGTCAAGAAAACCTATAGGGTACTTACTTCCCGTTGATCTAGAATCGTGAAATTTGACAGGTAGGTAGGTTTTATAGCACAAGTAAAGGTAAAGCAAAGGTAAAGGTCCAAAAACCGTGAATTTGTGGTGACACCACAAGAAAAAATTAAAATCAAAGTAAGATAACTATACCAAGTGGGGTATCATATGAAAGGGCTTTACCTGTACATTCTAAAACAGGTTTTTATTTATTTTTATGCATAATAGTTTTTGATTTATCGTGCAAAATGTCGGGAAAAATACCCAAATACGGAACCCTCTGTGCGCGAGTCTGACTCGCACTTGGCCGGTTCTTTATTTCTTATTTCTATAGGTATGCTAACATTTGTAAACCTTAAAAGTTTAAAACTGCTTATAACAATGTTTCGTATCTGAATCTCTCATACATAACAATCGATTGTACGAGTTTTATTTTGGAAGGAAGTTCATTAATATTAAACCTTATTGACATTAATCATGGGCACCTCCCACACAAAGTATGGACAAGGGTTCGCAATGAGTTGTAAAAGCTTCTACAGATGGTCCAGTAAGTTGGCTACGACATGTACCTTTTAAGTTATAATAGTCATCATCTTGCGCCAATGCTGGACATAATGTTATACCTACCTTCTCAAGAGCTCACACGGTCCTCTACCTTCCTCACCCATCTACCCACATCCAACTACCTTCTTAAGATCATCGGATCAGCGGGCTAGAAATTATCCTATGCTGGGGTTATCGGTACACGGTCTTTACTCCAGAACAACAACAAGAAGGCTCTACAACAGAAAATGTCTGTCCACTGCACTGCAGCTAGCCTATGAACTATTAAACACAATAACTATATATATCTATTAATAAGAATTAAGTCAGGCTGTGTCGGTCTGACTAGTTAGCATCCGAATTTGTTGTCATATCTACAGAAGGCTAGGCGTAATAAATTAGTGATTGATGATCGTGTTCGAATTGTACTGTGGGAAACAATCGACAATAACATGTAATAATTAGAACTTTTTATTTGAGTTTTGCACGGCGAATTAAATTCATCCATACTAATATTATAAACGCGAAAGTCTGTCTGCTTGCTTTTCAGGGCCAATCCATTTAACCGATTTTGACGAAAGGTGATAGTTTGCATCCCGGGGCAGGACGTAGGCCACTTTTGATCCCAGAAAATTTAACATTAGTCAGTAGATCTGAGTATAGTACCTTTACGAGCTATCATTATTTCACAAAAAAAATTAAGCCCCTCACTTTTTTTGATGTAACATCCGTCAGGCCGATTTTTTTCGTATAAAATATAGCCTATATCAACCGAGCCTTTACAACGAATCGATTGACACCTCATTCATCAAAATCGGCTCAGTAGTTTAGGCGCTACAGTGGAACACATAGAGTCTGGATACAAACATACACACATACATACATACATAGACTGCTAAAATCATAACCCTTCCTTTCGGCTTTGCCGTAGTTGGGTAAAAAAGGAAATCCAATATTTACAAACCCATTAGCGACGCTTGCAAAGCTGTGACGAACGGACAGAATGATCGATTGGGCTGAACTTGGTAATTTCCAAACAACCGTTTCCTGCCGACAATTCCTACAATGCTCATTACGAAACAAGTGAATATCAATATTGAGCGGAGAGTTATATAGGTAACCTATTATTATGAGTGGTGTAAAGTATTGAGTAAATGCGTAAATGGGAAAGTGTTTGTAAAGTTAAATTACCTACTTCCTACATCTTATATGCATCAAAGAGCAGCCTTAGGATGCACATACGTTACTTATATACTGTGCAGTAGTGAAACTAGATACTTATCTAATTGTCTACCTAGGTTTATGGGGTTTATGGTTTACTAGCTTTTGCCTGCGATTTCCGTGTCCTGTGTCCGCGTGATATAATATAGCCTATATTATAGCACTCAGGGACAATAATAATTACTATCCCCGAGGTTATTAATATCATCAGTAAAAGAATATTTAGAATCGGGTCATTATAGTTAGGAGGTTACCAAAGTTATTAACTTTACTTCTTATAATTATAGTTGTAGTTATTTTTTGCGTGGATCTAGGTTTTTAAAAATCAATTTTGAACTTTTTGATTTCCCGGGATAAAAAGTAGCCTGGGTATTAATTAACTCGAAATCAAAGGAGCGCGAGAGCAATACCTCCCTCCCTTCTTCGCTTCAGTCCTCTCCGGTCTTTAACTTAAACCAAAAAAAAAAAACACATCGATCCGTTATTCAGTTGCAGCTTGATTGAAAGACAAACCAATAAACCTACAAACAAACACATTTTGTATTTATAATATTAGTTATTGGCGTACCTACGTAGACAACTTTTCTTCTTCCATCAGAAACGACTAAGAATCCTACAAAAACTGGTTACATGGTTATGATCATTAGGACGTTTTCTCGGAAGGTTGATGATAATGAATTATTTTATCAGTAAAAAGACACATTAAGGCACTTTTTGATAAAAACCTAACCCATGTCTGATTTAGGATGTATTATTAATTCAGATGCCGTGATGTTGCAATTTAAAAATATCTTGGACGTGTTTAAAATTATAAAGATTTTTTGAACTGCCTAAGTTGACTTCAATACTCAATCCTGTAGTCGTTATTTCATCACAATAATATCTTTACCTTTATATTAATCAAGATTTGTGGTTTAAATTTTGGAGAGGAGAGATCTCTCAGTCTGATCTTGATACCTACATCAGTTATAAAGTCTCTTACAGATGACACTGTCCTCCATATTGTTCTCCAATTTACCTCCATAAATAGGTGATATTTCTTTTTTTTTGTACAGGGGTCGTAATGAGAACTTCTCCTTTTTGAAGTCGGATAAAAATATCTTGGGCATGTTTAAAATATGTTAAAATGTCAATGAATCTCTGCAACAATAGACATTTTGTACGTGGCCTCTAATTCAATCTTTGTTTAGATAAAGCAGATTTAAATAGAGTTGGTTTTCTCACGTTTTTCCGAGCCTTGTCGTGTGATGCCAGCGCGACCTTCAAGGCGTACAATAAATTCGCTTTAAGAAGACTTATTTATTTAAAGGTAGGTGGGTAAATAGGTATGTACGTGATGTGATCGTAGATTGCAGGTTCTGACAAATAAACGGATGTTTTAAGGATTTGTGACCAGGCATTTATACTGAGTATAGCTACTTCAAATTCTTATAAAAATCACTACTCATATTATAAATGCGAAAGTGTGTCTGTTTGTCGGAACGAAGCAATAGATTGACGTGATTTTTTATCACCATGCATATCATTAAAGATCTGTAGAGTGACATAAGCTAATTTTATCCCGAAAAATCAAAGAATATCCACGGGATTCAAAAAAAAAATCCACGTTAATCTACTGGAGAGATTTTTACTACACACTGTGTATTAGGTACCTTGTTTCACTGATTTAAATTCTACGTATCTATACGAACCAAGTAGGTACATAAGTTGTGTGGAACTTTAAAGTAACCATTCTAGCTCGCATTGATCATAAAGCAATGTAAAATTGTAAACAAGGAAGCAAATCGCGTCAAAGAACTCGACCGTAAAATAAAGTCTGCCATAACTTTGTACCAGACTGCACTCCACTACAATCCGTCAGTTATAATAATGATTATTGTAATCTGCAATAATTTACAATTATGTCGCCCGACAGCCATTGTCTGGTTTTCCTATTCGCACTTATAATAATTATTGTTGTAATTACAATACCATACATTGTGATTGTTCCTACATCGAGTGTGCCGTGCGTTATTGTTACGGTGTTATTCACACACTGTGTGATGTTTTTACACAATGTAATGTGAATAGAGTGACCACTTTAACGAAGGAAAACATCGTGAGGAAACCTGCATGCCTGAGAGTTCTCCATAATTTACTCAAAGGCGTTTCTTAAAACTTTAACTTTTGGGAACGAAAACTCCGGCACTGTGTGTGTGCTAAAGCTACAACCCAATTCTTCATGCCACCAGTTTCTAATAACCACAATATACCTACTATACCTACTAGTAAACACTACCCGGTTTCACTCAAGGGGAATTTTCAAAATCGATAAGGCGATGGAATTTCCGAAAACCCTGAAACTCGTGCTTTTTGACCAAAAGCCTGAATACCAATTTTCGTCTATATCTTAAAAAATGACGGAGTTCGATACAAACTTTAATATAACTCAGTTAGGGGTGGAATTTCCGAAAATCCTTAGTATGCCTACGTTATAAAAGGAACCTATTGTCACCATTGTTTTTTATTTCAAGTTTTCTAATCTAACCCCAGCGATTTAAACTGTACGTTGATAAAATCAATTAGTCAGGACAAATCTTTTTATATTATGTGGGTTTAGATTTGAAGAGGTGGCAGCCCTATAAAACTTACCATTCTGAAATGATGGACAGCATTCAGGATGTATTAATTATATTATTATTGATTAAGAATATTAATAAAGAGGCCGCTAATGGTCCGCATCGTAATGAATTACAAATCATCTTTATAACATAACATCGATTCATAAAATTCATCCTTTTTTTCAACCCAGCTAAATGTTCTTCGTATTTTCGTTTGGCAAGGTCTTCGGCCTTTTGTCCGTTCGTCCGACTGTAGGGTAACCATGATTTATTATTTTCAATGGCAGATTAAGTTTTTTATTTTACTTTATTTGACTAACCAACAACTTTTATACATACAAATATTTATGTAAAAAAGATTTACAACTATACGACACATAGTATAAACTAAACAACAAACTACATTTAAATATAACAAAATAAATGGCTAGTACCTACAGAAGACTTACAAGAAGACAAGAAGAGTGACATAGACTACTTTTCATCCCGGGAAAACAAAGAGTTCCCACGAGATAAAAATAAATCAAAACCTTCGTGGACGAAGTAGCGGGCATCATCTAGTTATAACTAATTATAACCGTCAATCACTTTTAATAATCAGTAAATTATTTATCAGTAAAAAATTATGAGTCAGTTAATGGATCTATTAAAAAAATCATATTTTTTATCAGATTAATGGTAAACCTACATTTATCTCAACTCGTTTATTATTCCAACCAAAAGCATGATAAATACTTTCGCTTTTGTGGCTTTTGTCGTCATTTTATTATTTGTTATTTTCGTAGGACCATCTTAGACATTCCTCACTTATTGACATGTTATCTGATATTGCATAGTTGATGTCGTAATATGTTACAGAGATTTATATTGCTTTATTATTTATGTCTTGTGTGTTAAAGATATTTACCCAACATCTATGAAATATATAACGTAAAGACATACTAAATAAATAGAATTTGGCACCTACATATTCATATTATATACCCTTGATGCAAACAGTTTGCATCGTAGCGCCCGAATAGATAACCAATTTGAATGTAGTTTATTTTATTAGAAAGCCTGCTAATCGAGATGGCTCTTGGCTATTTTGATGAAAATGTGTTCAACCGTTTGGGGATTAATTAATTTTCAGCTGTTTTTCAGCCGATGTTGGGATCTTAGTCATCCAGTTGATATTTTTGTCATACTCAAACCCGACTGCAATTAATTTCGTTATTTGAAAATTCCGTGGACACTTTTTTCCGGGTTCAAAAGTAGCCTATGTCCTTGAAAAAATCACGTCGATCTGTTACTCCGTTGCGACGTGATAGAAGGACAAACCAATAAACTAACTAACACAATTTCGCATTCATAATGGGTAGTGAAAAGGTAGTGATAATATATTAAAACTAGCTGACGCCCGCGACTTCGTCCGCGTGGATTTAGGTTTTTCGAAATCCCGTGGGAACTCTTTGGTTTTTTGGGATAAAAAGTAGCCTATGTGCTAATCCAGGATATTATCTATCTCCGTTCCGAATTTCAGCCAAATCCGTCCAGTAGTTTTTGCGTGAAGGAGTAACAAACATACACACACACACACATACAAACTTTCGCCTTTATAATATTAGTGTGAAGTGTGATTAATGTTTCTATATTGCTACAGATATCTGCAGTAGCCCGCAGCATTTGCAAATGATAGCCTAACTATGGCAATATTGCGAGATAATTAGCTCGAACATCTAGATTTAGCCGACGAAGGCTCAGGTCTGAGATGTGGTCTAACGAGTGGCCGGTCACGAATACATGTCACGACTCATAGTTCTTCCGTCTTACGCCAGATAATACCTATAATGTACACCTACGATAATCTAGACTAGAGCCGTTTATTACCGACTAGCTGATGCCCGCAGCTTCGCCCGCGTGGATTGGTCAGATCCCCTGCAGCATCAGGATTGAGGAGTGAGGATTTTATGAAACAATGTCGCAAAGTTCCTCTATCGATTAAAAAATAAATGACGCAAATCGGTTCAGAAATCTCGGAGATTTCGGTGTACATAGGTAGAAAAACACAACTCCCTTTTTGAAAGTCGGTTAAAAAAGTAGCCTATGTTACTCCCTGGTCAATTCTCTACTTGTCTGTGAAAATCCCGTCAAAATCGGTTCAGCCGTTCCCAAGATTAGCCTTTTCAAACAGACAGACAGACAGACAGACAGACAGACAAAAATTTTAAAAACGTGTGATTCAGTTATAGTATCGTTCAAGTAACCATATGACCTTAAAATGCGGTAGTTATTTCGAAATTACAGACAGACACTCCAATTTTATTTATTAGTATAGACTATGGTGTAAACTAGCATCCAAGGCCCAGAAACCTTATAATTTTTAAATATCCCTAGCTCACTGACTTATCAACGCCCAGTGCAAAGTACCAGGAATCGGATAATTAATCGAAGGCCGAAATCTATTTCATATTATTATGTATAATATAACTAATTTACCTTCCTACCAATATACTAAGTTGAATAATAGATATAGCGACATCTTTTTTAACACCTAAGTAAATAGCCAGGATATAATAATGACCCGATTGAGTATATTTTATCAATTATTTAGCATAAATTCCATATTAATTAGGCATCCCATTATATATTATTGTCAGCGAATAGATCTCAAACAGAATGTCAAGGCTCCTCGTGCACTATTATTGTTCTAAATCAATCACTTTTATAATTAAAAACTCAATCGCCCATAAATCCATCCGCGAAATACCTACTAAGTAATTAAAAACTTGAAACTAATTTAGCGTATGATAAAACAGTTTTTTTTTGTAATATATTAATTATTTATCTATCTATATAGAAAAGGAAAAGCTGACTGACTGACTGATTGATTGACTGACGACTGACTGATCTGTCAACGCACAACTCAAACCACTGGACGGATCCCGCTGGGCATTAGGAGTTAGGACGTAGACATCCACTAAGAAAGGATCTTTGAAAATTCAATCCCTAAGGGGCTAAAATAGAGGTTTGAGTCTAAGCCACGCGGACGAAGTCACGGCCACAAGCTAGTTATTATTATGTAGTGTTTTAATTACATAAAAATATTTATGCTAATCTAGGCAGCCTTTTTAGTCCTAAGTTTCTACCAAATCTAATAACATTCAACCATAAAATGTTTTAAAAGTGAATATTTATTACCTACTAGCTGATGCCCGCGACTTCGTTCGCGTGGATGTAGGTTTTTTAAAATTCCCGTGGGAACTCTTTGATTTTCCGGGATACAAAGTAGCCTATGTGCTAATCCAGGGTATAATCTATCTCCATTCTAAATTTCAGCTCAATCCGTCCAGTAGTTTTTGCGTGAAGGAGTAACAAACATACACACACACACACACACACACACACACACACACACATACAAACTTTCTCCTTTATAATATTAGTGTGATCATTTACCGCAACTTAAAATACAGTTTGGTGGGGCTCTGCCAATACCGCACTTTCCTGTGTGAGGTTGCTAAATGCTAATCTGGAACTTGAGGACCGCAATATTTATCAGTTTTTCGAGCTAATTGTGTGCCCCGCTTATTCCCACGTCTTCCTGAGGAGACCTCCTGTAAGGCTCGGATCTTGGCTTGGATGACGTTGGGACGCATGGGTTGATTGGATAAGATACTTGGATTGGACTGATAAGACCGCCTACCAGCGAGGCCATGTTGACGTAAGAAATCGAGACATAGGACTCCGTGGAACCCCAATATTTAATCCTCCGAACTAAATACCCCGCCCATTCTTCTGCAGCAATTTAAAGAGCACCCCATTAACATTTATAATAATAATTTTTAAGCCCCGACACAAAAAGAGGGAAGTTTGACGTGTGTATCTATCTGTGGCATCGTAGCTCCTAAACTAGTGAACAGATTTTAATTTAGTTTTTTTTTGTTTGAAAGGTGGCTTGATCGAGAGTGTTCTTAGCTATAATCCAAGAGAATCGGTTCAGCCGTTTGAAAGTTATCAGTTATTTTCTAGTTACAGTAACCTTCACTTGTCGGGGGTGTTATAAATTTTTAATTTACACTTGTCTCGAATATAAAACATAATTTTTCTATGAATTAAGGATTTTTCTAGGAATTAATTTTTCTATGAAAACTCTTTAAGGTTCTTAAAAATTTAAATTCATCAATTGAAAATGAGGTAAACATTTTTAATTTACACTTGTTTGCTTGTAAAGCCTTGATGTGTTATCGAGTCCACATAGTGGTCCACTGGCGTTGGTTACGGGCGGCGAGTGTCCGGTCACCGGTGGCGTGTGGCAAAAGCCCCACTTACCGTATTATCACATTCCAGCGATGCGGTTACGTTAACTTTTAGGTGAATATTGGTCAAATATAATTGGCCTTATGTAGTACATACTGCTATGTTTAGTTAACGAACATCAACTTTTCATTTCCAGGTCATGTTTTTAGGTAGGAATTATAGATTCAGACCAAACACGCCACCAGCTCAACTTCCAGCATTGGAATGTTTGTAGCATCGCAGAGTTTCAACTCTCTTTCGGTGGCGTTACCACTAGATTTCAACGTGGGGTTATACAAGGGGCGGACCAACAAAATTCCTGAAAGGCCGGCAACGCATTTGCGGTTCCTCTGTTGCTAATGATAATGGGCGGCGGAAATCACTTAACGTTAGGTGACCCGCCTACTCGTTTAATCTCTATTTTTATTTTTAATCCCGACCCAAAAAGAGAGGCTTGATCGAGAGTATTCTCAGCTATAATCCAAGAAAATCGGTTCAGCCGTTTGAAAGTTATCAGCTCTTTTCTAGTTGCTGCAACCTTCACTTGTCGGTGGTGTTATAAATTTTTAATTTATACTTGTAGAAGACTAAATTAAAATCGGTTCATTACTTTAGGAACTACGATACCACAGTTAGATACACAGATACAGAGATACACAGACACACTTGTCAACTTATAACACCCCTCTTTTTGGGTCGAGGGTTAAAAAAAGAGGTGCATCTCTTTACTTACGTGTTCTATCGCCTTTACAACGGAGAGTGTGCTGAGGAGTTATTAGACCCTGTTCCAATTTCCCTTTTCTACCACCGTATCGCTCGCCAGTCGCCACCGAAAGCAATTTCTCTCTCACCAGCCAGGACGTGGTGAGAGAGAAATGTATTGTATAGAGAGTGAGTGTATTTTGACACCCGCTGTGCCAGATCTTATTTTCCACGCACACTTACTGTTGCTTCAAGACCTTCAAGTGCTACGAAATATGCAATAATGTTGGCGGTAACCTTGTTGATCTATTCAAAAATTCATGTTTACGTATGTTACAGTCAAACTGCAAAAAACAGTCAAAATTACTTTTGATTATACCTACAGGCTGGTCAAAGTAGTTTCGACTGAAACTCCGGTCAAAATTCTTCGCTAGGAATAATCACTAAGTTCACAAAGAATGCATATAAGATTAGATCGAATGTGGTCTAGAAAGACATTGAAACACCACTTTTTAATTTATAGACTAGCGCTTGGCTGCAATCAGACCTGCTGACAAGTGATGATGCAGCCTAAGATGGAGCATGCTTGCCTAGAAAATGCCTATTTACTAATGACTTGAAGGTCTAAACTTGAAATTAAAACCGGAAGGGCGTTCCATATCCTAGCGGTTCGAATAGAAACGGGGAAGCAAAGAACACTCCAGGTGTAGGGCAGATAAGACTGCATGAAGCCGGGAGTTTTGAGTCAAAACGATAGAGTAGGTACTTTTAACCAACCTCTGTAAAAGTGTTTTTGACTGGTTAAAAGTAGTTTTAACGGGGTAAGATCTCTGACTGTAACATAAACTCCAACACTATCTATGTAACAGAAATATAATTAACTATATTCCCTAGCGCCATACTCTATTACAATTTACATTGTAATTATATTTTAGTGTAGCAACAAGTACATTAGCACTGCCATTGTACTGCCATTGAGACTACAATGCGTATGTCATGTCCGTCCGTTGCACATGACATGCTAATTAGCTGTTTATAATAAAATAATTAAGTACATACATAATTGATCGTTTTAACTGGTTGCTATTGGGTAACTTTTTTTTGTGTGTTTATTTAGGTCGAAAGTTAAATATTTTAGTACTAGAGGACTCCCGCGACTTCGTCCGCGTTGATTCAGGTTTTTAAAGATCCCGTGGGAACTGTTTGATTTCCCGGGGTAAAATGCCTATGTCTATCACAGGTACGCAAGCTACCTCGGTACCAAATTTCATACAAATTGGTTAAGCGGATGGGTTTTTAGGAATCCTGTGTCCGTCCCCGGGATATAAGCTAACCCTGTACCAAATTTCATCAGAATCGGTTAAACTGTTGGGCCGTGAAAGGTAGCAGACAGACAGACAGACAGACACAGACACACTTTCGCATTTATAATATTAGTATGGATTAGTTTGATACTTTTGGTTACGATAAGGATTTCGTCATTATTATGATCAACCTATCACCGGCCCACTACTGGGCATAGGTTTCCTCTCAGAATGAGAAGGATTTCGGCCCATATAGGTTTATGATCAAATTGTTATATCGACGGTCAAAAAGAACAAACGGCCAACTACAAATTACAGATACAGAGCACACAGATTTGACGCAATTTACTTTTTTTAACCCCCAACCCAAAAAGAGGGGTGTTATAAGTTCGACGTGTGTATCTGTGTATCTGTCTGTGGTATCGTAGCTCCTAAACTAATGAACCAATTTATTTATTTTTTGTTTGAAAGGTGGCTTGATCGAGAGTGTTCTTTCATTGGTTCTTAGCTATAATCCTAGAAAATCGGTTCAGCCGTCTGAAAGTTATCAGCTCTTTTTTAGTTACTGTAACCTTCACTTGTCGGGGGTGTTATAAATTAACTTACACTTGTTATTATTGCTTAGCTCATTAGTAAAATAACATTTGACATTAGTTAACATTTCACACCTCTGAAGCAATGGTGTTTGTAAACACTAAACACTATTTATCAGATTCACAAATTGTTGTTAACAACGTTTAAACATCAGATTCGTTTGAAATGGTGCTAGAATACAATTTCTTTACGCTAATTAGTGGTTATGCAATTTCGATTAGTGTTTGTAAAATACAATATAACCACAGATACCTAATACTTAGTCAAAGAGACGCCAGAAATTCTTAAATGGTTTTAACCACAGATTCCTAATAGTCAAAGAGCTGGCGCCAGAAATTCTTAAATGGTTTTACCAAACACAAAACTCATCTATTCAAATATAAATGTTAGACCTCTATTTTTTCACTCTTGAAATTCAGTTTGACGAGTTTTTATTATGTCGTGTTGTTAGTAGGAACCAGAGTTTTTAATAATCTACGTACTAACTACTTTTAGTTATATTTTTAGTAATATTGCTTTTAGGCAAAGCTGTGTTTTTATTTATTTAAGTATTCGTATCAATTGTACTTAACAGTAAAAGAAAAAGTTAAGAAATGTTCATCTTACTGAAGAAGCAACGATCTCTTTATACTATGTATTAGACGGGTGATTCGTGTTCAAAAAATTGTGTTCTATGAAGTTGTCAAAATTAGTATGGCACTGGATATCAAGTTATAAGCCAAAGCGAGTTGCAGCCCGCAAAATTTTTAATCGGAAATAGGAATCACCCATCTATAGCGTCGTTTGTCAGGCAGATTGCATAAATTAGGTAGGTGTATTAAAATTTGCAGTAATAATGCAGATTTTTAATGTAGACAAATTCTATTAACATTGATTAAATTCTATCCTTATAAAATATTAGCGTACAAATTGAAAAGCTCTTTTATAGGTAGGCAGAGCTTGTCTATTTTGAAATGACGCGCCCCACTACATAAGTTTTGTGTAGTAGTGATGTGTAAATTGCGGTGGTGGGGCGCGTCATTTCAAAAAGACAAGCTCTACCTACTAATTTAGTTCAATGACTGCCACTAGCTCTCTAACTATAATTTTTAGAGAACGTCTTTAGAGTTTCCTCACAAAAACTGCACTTTTTATAAGACGACCGAGACGAATACGATCTTAAATGTACCTATAAAAAATAATCTAAACGCTTTATTGATCGTTGCGCTTCGATGCAGATTGTGCATAGCAATAGGTACCTACCTACCTCTACTGCTATAACTACCATTATATTATAATGTAAAAGCATGTTTAAAAGCAAGTTATGTTCTTCTTCTTTCTTCTTTCTTCTTTGTTGGTCTGTCCTTCACAGTTCAATCACGTAGCAACGGATCGAAGTGATTTTTTACATGGATTTAGGTAGTTAAAGACCTGATTCTTAGAATAACCTGAGTGTTACATATTACTTTTTATTCCGGAAAATCAAAGAGTTTCCACGGGATTTTCAAAATCCTGGGCTAGTTATATAAATGTGAAAGTGGATGGGTTTGTCTGTCACGGTATAATCGCTGAACCAATTTTGATGACGAGGCAGACATAATTTGAGTATAATAAAATCAAAAAAATAATATTATGAATAATATGTGACAAAACAAAAATTACTTATGATTTTTTTAGTAGGTACAGGTTGTGTAGTTGGGTAAAAAGACCAATTCCACGCAAAGTCGCGGGCAACAGCTAGTTTACGTTGAAAATAAACTAAATTAGTGATCGTTTCGCTCCGACGAGGATCTTGTTTATTATTATTTTTTATATATGATGCCTGGCTTTTTGAGATACGATATTGATTTTGTCTATTGACCTTTTTCTTCGTCCAAGCATACTCCCGATATCCTCTCTGACTTCCTGAAGCGTCCAAAGGTTACACTTCTTAGTTCTTACGCGCTTCTCCATACAAATGCATTACGCTTATTAATCTATTATTTTTTGTTCTAGATCTTCTAAAATAAAGCCAGATTAATCTCTCCATTAGGTACCTTCCTATGCCCTGAAACAATTAACATAGTAAAACTTACAAGTACTTATTACACTTTTTGAACGTAAACTGTTACTGGTTTTATCTACGAATAACAACAGCTAATATATTGTTATTCATGTCACTACTTACAGCATCTTTCCCTCACCCTTGTCCCATTTCATTTGGGGTCATTAGCGAGATATTAAGGTCTTTAACGTCCCTCTGGACTACCATGTGGCTAGAGGTCGTCCTTTCCCTCGTGGTTTTGTAGAAATATTCAGTACTTTCTTTACTAGCCATCTTTCTTTGTATCATCGGAGCCTACACTCTTTAATTACATAGGTTAATAGGTTATAAGTATAAGCTTTAGGCTAATGTATAGTTACTAATTTGTTTTTTATCCTTGCAGGTAACCAACGTTTCATCATTTCTGCGTCTGCAATGAACGGTTGGCTATTTTACTTATGTTAGAGTTAAAGATTGACCAAGCATTAACTGAGTTATTTGCTTAATACTTGAGCGATTATACCGTCGACATTTTTTATATTTACTTGCAATGTTGCTCTATGTAGATCACGAGTTTTAATTATTCACACTATGTTGTAAATTGTTGCGTGAAGAATTCGTTTTTACGTAACTGGGACGATATCTTATAATATTATTCTCGTAGTAGGCAGAATTAAGGCCGATTCACACCAATTGCGTACACGTAACACGTGCGTAGTGACGCGCGTAAACCCCTAACACACCGGGTTACGTATACGTCCACGCTTTAAGCAAGCGGCGTGCCATGTTACATACAGTTCCATACATTACAGCGCAATGGTACGCGCTACGTCTACGCTTACGCAGCCTGTGTGAACGAGCTATTAATGATGTTTTTTACTTTTCTTGGTATCGTGTTCATCTCTCATTAAACGACGTCTAAGATTCCGTACTAAAATAAGGAATGTGAAGGTCGCTTATACTTGGATAATAAATAATTTTTATTTCTTTCATCCTTATATTTTCGTCCAGTCCGTCTGTCCTGTGACCTGTATTTATGAGTATATTATTGCTCGTATGAAATCTGAAAACGTTTTCATCACAAAAGAGGCGCCATAATTAAATTAACCTGCCTTACTTTTGAATAGCTCTTGTTTCTCAATAATTGGCAAGATTAAAGAGAGACTATTTAAAAGTAAACATTGCAGCCATCGCTGTTCGAGGCCGAATTTATTTCAATGCTTCTTTTTTATCTGTGGGGAAATAATACGATCTACGAGGACTAGGGCAAAGGTAAAGAAATATTAGGAAAATCATTGAGGCTTTTTTTAATCCGCCTTGATACATATTTTTAGGGTTCCATAATCCATGCATAATTCAAAAGGGGAAAAACAGGTCAAGTGTGAGTCGGACTCACGCACGAAGGGTTTCGTATCGTCTCAGATTTACGTACCTACCTAAGTAACAATTTTTTGTATAAAATGTAGCCTATGTCACCCGGACTATGATAACGAATCGACTGACACCCCATCTATCAAAATCGGCTCAGTTTAGTTGCTACGGTGGAACACACATAAATACAAACCTAGGCTGCTAAAATCATAACCCTTCCTTTTGGCTTTGCCGTAGTCAGGTAAAAAGGTTGCGTCCCGTTGACCTAGAATCATGGCAAGGTGCAAGGTCCCGTAGTACAAGGAAAAATCTGAAAATCGTTAATTAGGATTTATAACCAAATAAAAGCACATTAGCAATAGCGAATAATTAAAGCAACAAAATAATTACCTACACGTATCCTTCCAAGGTACGGAACTTTCAGTGCGGAGTTCAACTCGCACTTAGCCGGTTTTTTCCGCACTTTTTCGGAATTTTAACTACGTTTTCCGGTGCGAGGTCGCCATTCAATCACCATAGGATTAAATATCACTTGCTTTAACGGTGAAGGAAAAATCTTGAGGAAACTGTATGCCTGAGTGTTGTCGACAATGTTCTGAAGTCTGCCAACCGTGCTTGGCCAGCGTGGTAGACTATGCCCACGCCCTTCTCATTCTGAGAGGAGACTTCTGCTCTCTAGTGAGCCTGCGATAATTTCATGATGATGATGATGATGATGATGGTGATAATAGTTGGTAATTATAGTATTCTGTCATAAAAAGAAAGATAGTGGTTTTTGAGGAATTCATAACCGTTCGTAACAAGTGGCGTGCACAGATTTCGAACCTAGGGTAAGCAACATTTTGTTGGGTTAAATACTTAATTAAGTAAGTTACTTAATTAAGTTAATGGGTACCTTCAAGTCAAGAGTGAATAGGCAACTTCTAGGCAAGCGCGCTCCATCTTAGGCTGCATCATCACTTGCTAGCAGGTCTGATTGCAGCCAAGCGCGAGTCTATATAATTAAAAAAAAAAAGTTGTGATGAAAAATGAGCATTGAGCTATTTCGAATTGGGTAAGCCATGCCTTTAGGCTTCTATGAGGTGTACGCCACTGTTAATACATAATAAATAATTCAATGATAGTGATAATTGGTAGGTGCGTTATCTACGTTATGTGTAACGTGTAAACAATCAGATTACAATAATTATAATGACCATAATGATGGAAAAGCGCATAATTTCCGCGTTACATTCTCATAATGTTATGTTCTATATACCACGGCTTTCGTTTACCCATTCCAACTATCTACTGTGCTATTACTCATATATGTAGAGCATATACATTCATGGTATTTTCACCCGTAAACCATGTAAATATAAAGCCTATATCCCCATAAAGTGATGGCAATTTATTATTTCCATGATGATTTTCTAAACACCTGTTGCGTTATTTTAACCTGTTATCCTATAGGTATCTACATGTTAAGGTTAGTAATTTGAACATAGGTAGATATATTATTATGTAATAATGCATAAACACAAGTAGGTACCTATAATAATAATTGTAATGTAATGCAAATGATAAAACTAAGTAAACTTATGCAGTTCGCACTTAGGTGAACTTTTATCTGTCATCTATTAGAAATTAGAAGATCTTTATTAGGTACTGAAAATTCAGTACAGCGCAAGCTAGTGGGAGGTCTTTTAACACTACACTTTTCGGTGCGAGG
The DNA here is from genome assembly GCF_905333055.1 of Maniola jurtina. NCBI lineage: Eukaryota > Metazoa > Arthropoda > Insecta > Lepidoptera > Nymphalidae > Maniola > Maniola jurtina. The sequence continues at coordinate 14,923,612 of NC_060035.1, read as the reverse complement.
TCGCTATTCTAGTACTTTGGGACCCCTATCGGCTTTTCGAACTATGTGCCCATTTGCACTCGTTGAACTAGTAGACTCAGGCTGAAATCTATAGGGGCGTAGGTACTTCAACTGTGCTCAGACTACGTCGTTACGCTCTTGACATGCGTGCGTCGCTATAGTGGTGGGAGTTGGGACTCGCTTAGTAACAATTATGCGTCTCCATTCTTCTCTGATGGCTACCTTCCTTGCACATTCATGGGGGCGTCTATCGTAGCCCTCACTAGGCGATCTACCAAGTGCTCTAGTGTCCTCTACTCTTCGTTGAACTACCTACTAGACGTTCATACGATAGATATGTGACTTAAGTAAGAAGGTGACCCATACAGTAGAGGACAGACGCTGCTTAGTGCAGTTCTTCGAGAACGAATTTTTAGTGGTCCGAAATTCAGTCCTTGATGTTTTCAACAGTTTTCTCTAGCACCACATCTCGAGAACGTTTATCCTATCTTCTATACATATAATGCTGAACACTTAACACAGAGTTAATGCGAGACAGGCTTTTATATCATAGATAAGTCTATCTCGATTTACTCTATTTTACTAAGCGCTAGTAATGAAGTTTATACCTATTCTCAGCCTCAGAGACCTTGCTTTCCTCCGTCAATGTGTTCCCATCTTAAATTGGTACTCATAGGACGGCGGAAGGGCATTCCACTCATTACCAAGTTAAATACATATTGCAATATATCGGTTTCCTCTTTCAAATGTGTTAAGGAGGCCATTTGTAATATTTATTATTGATACCGCGACGCTGACGACATTCAAATCCGTCACGAGCCCCGTCCCTTTAGGCAGGTTACGTAAACTTCGCTCGTGAGTTGGTTCGGTAATCAGGTATGCTTACTGTACGGTGAACCACCATGGTGTGATGTCACATGGGCTCAAGATAGCGGGATATCTACTTCAACTGCATTGATGTAGGATCAAATCGCTGTTCAATTAACGCAGACAACGCACAGTATAAGCCGGTGGGTCTAGAGTCTAGACTCTAGAGTCTAGAAGCTAGAAGCATGAAAGCACAGAATTCAAAATATATAAAAGGAAAGCTGACTGACTGACTGGCAGACTGACTGATGATTGTCTGACATTCAAATCCCCGTCCCTTTAGGCAGGTTACGTAAACGTCGCTCGTGAGTTGGTTTGGTAATCAGGAATGCTTACTGTACGGTGAACCACCATGGTGTGATGTCATAGGGGCTCCACGGTTGCGGGGTTTAGGCCGGCAACACTTTGGCGGTTCCTCTGGTGCTACAATTGTTCCTCTGGTGCTACAAATGTTCCTCTGGTGCTACAATTGTTCCTCTGGGCTACAAATGTTCCTCTGGTGCTACAATTGTTCCTCTGGGCTACAAATGTTCCTCTGGTGCTACAATTGTTCCTCTGGTGCTACAAAGGTTCATGGACGGCGGTAATCACCTAACATAAGCCAGGTAAATCGCGTGTTCGTTTGCTCGCTATTTTTATTTAAAAAAAAAGGTTAGCCCGCTTCCACAAGGCTTCCACCTTAAACTGCATCATCACTTACTACCAGGTAAGATCGAGGTCAAGAGCTAACTTGTAATGGAATAAAAAAAACTTAAGTTTTTGAGCACACCTAGACACTTAACTTAATAACGAGGACTTATATACATAGCATATTCCTTAAAAGAAAATATCTTTTAAATAGAGTTCAAACTAATTTCACGGTTTGTTAGGTTGAATAAATTAAATATTAATAGTTAATTATATTAAAGTGAAGGCATAGCGAGGGTGTACATACCATAACGGACACGTAACGGTTCTTAGACTGTCGCGTGCGCAAGCGCATACGATTGCTTCTACTAAAAACTATTCGACGATATACGGTGCGACACTTATTAAATTAAAAAGTTAAATCACTACTTACAAGTTACTTTGTCGCTGTCAGATGCGGACTACGATAGAAGCTCAAAACCGTCTAAAATAAATTTTGCTATGCTGTAGTGGTATCGTAGGTGTGACATTTTAATATTTTTATTAATTTATGTTCGAAAAATAAGCCTCAATAGCTCAATCGGTAAAGGAGTGGACTGAAAACCGAAAGGTCGACGGTTCAATCCCCGCCCGTTGCACTATTGTCGTACCTACTCCTAGCACAAGCTTGACGCTTAGTTGGAGAGGAAAGGGGAATATTAGTCATTTAACATGGCTAATATTCTTATTTAAAAAAAAATTGTCTTTTGTGAAGTTACTAGCTGATGCCCGTGACTTCGTCCGCGTGAAATCCCGCGGGAACTCTTTGATTTTCCGGAATTAAAAGTAGCCTATTTCACTCTCCAAGTCTTTAATTATATCTATGCAAAAATCACCTCGATCCGTTGCTCCGTTAGACGCGATTTAAAGATTAACCAACAAACACACTTTCATATTTTTATTTTATTTTTATTATCTTTATTTATTTTAAGGGATACAATCTGTATATCATTACATGATAGGTAAATAAATCTATCGTTACATAAATTGAACTAGCTAAAAATAACTAATTAAATCAAATTTTGCATACTTTCTACTAAATATTGTTTCTAACTGTAATTTCAATATTTTATTTATTACCTAATCTATTTTAATTTTTTTGTGAAAGGGTTAAATAGAATTTCAGCCCAAAACGGAATTCGGTTCGGCGAAAATACTGTTTATGGATCCAATTTCGTAACTTTTCGTAACGTAAAACATGGGTTGTGATTCTCGCACACTTATCAGCCGTATGTATAACCACTGGCTATAGTTGGTCCATCGCGTGCGGTTACAGTAACCGTGTTGTTGTCGCATGGTTGTTGTGGTTGTAGGTTATAGCTAGATCGTGGTTGCCGGTTGTTCAGTGGGGCTTATGTAACCGTTACACGCTGTTACGCCGAGAAGATTGTGTGAGTGCTATTTGCCGATAATTTTAGGTATTTAGAATGCTTTTGGTATCTCCAGAGAATAAAAGGAACTCTTATAGGATTACTTCGTTGTCTGTCTGTCTGTCATATCTGTCAAGACCCTTCTTTGAAGTTCTTCTTACTAGTGACTTTCCTTCTGTCAAGTTCTAGAATCAGAAAGGGAGACTCGCATTGTCGTATAGCATAAGTACCTAAAGGGAAATATTTGAAAACCGTGAATTTGTGGTTAGGTACAACATTAAAAAATTTAAGTGTTATTTCTTGTACGATGCGTGCTGATGGTACGGAATCCGCCATGTGCAAGTCCGACTCGCACTTGACTGGTTTTTAAGACAAGTTTTTTTTATGACATCTATCAATAATTTGACTGGTCTGTTAAATACACCTTCACTTATCTCCGCTTTTGTGGATACCGGGCCTTAAATTTTATTATTTAAAAAGTATTCTTTATTCATATATTCTTAACTTCCTCAATCATAAAATTAGATATGCATGAAGTTTACAATAAATAAACAATTATATTCCGAATTTGTCGTTCCTATAATAACTCTACAAAATAAAACTTACCAAAACTAAATTGCAACCTTATTTTAATTCAATACACATTTACTGACACTTCATATCAACATCTTGTGGTAACGGACTTTCAGCAAACGGCATGATAACAGCCCAATACCACTTAACTCCAAAAACACTTAAGAAATTATTTTTCTTCATCTCCCAGTCCACACTAAAGTCTTTTTTAAACTCATGTGCAGTCAACCCGTTCAAAACATTCATCATATGAAAGTAGAATAACCCTCCAGACCAAATAACAAGACCCGTGTTTAAGAACAGAAAAAACATGTACAGGTCTTTAATACCCATAGGCTCTGGTATCAAGTATCTCAAAAACGGATTTATAACGCGATAAGCTGATAGAACCATGTCATCCTCTTCGAATTTCGTCACAACATAGTAATAGTTGTAGTATAAAGAGTAGATCATGGAAATGAATACGTATCCGAGGTAAAGGACGTAGTATCTTTGGTTTCGTAGTCCAATGCAGCGTGAAAAGAAGAAGCAGTGATGGTCTCTCTTCAGTATGCAGACATTGCATGTCTTGCAATGCCAAGCTTTCTCTGGGCGTCGTATCTTGCATATCTTGCAATAGCTGTTAGATTCCACGGTAATTTTTACTTTTGTATCGATAACGATACTGTAGATCATGTTCCCCACTACGTTTAGGAAGCAAAAAGTGGAACAAATCATATGTAATGTATGTTTTAGTGCACCCATATTGTATTTTGCGACTATGGTCGGCCGTACGACAGACATTTCGAATATGAAATAACACGGTGTTATCAAAAGGACTAAGTTATAGCACAGGATCTTTTCCCAAATTACGATTCCACTTATGTTTCGACGTAAGGCTTTTGCAATTTCTTTTGTGTTCATGTTTAGGTTTTCTTAAATTTAATTTTAAATTAATTTTTATTACGTCGTGCCACCACTTACTTCTTAACGCTTTTTTGACGTTGATGCCACTTGACATTGTAATTCAAGATTGACATTTGACATTGGAGGTTTTTTAGACAACAATAGTTTTTATATGGTATCTATTTATTTTTATAACGAGTTTTTGTATGAGTAGGTACTTTGCTCGTGACGTCGTTCATTCCTGGCTGGAGTGGTAATTCTGTAAATCTTTAGTAGATGGGTCTATGTTATAAAAAAAGTTCCAGGTTCAGTGTTTGAAAAATGCGTAAGTTTTGAGGTATTTTTGATATTTCAATCAGTCAGTTTATCTTTTTACAACATGTTTAGATTGTTATAACGATGTTTTAAGGCTTATTTCATTTTTAACGAAATATTGTAATGTAACTAATGTAACGGGTAGGTATATACCACAATTAAAATAATGATTTTGAATACGAGTCTACACTCTACAGTACTTACTCTACTATTGAAGTTCGAGCTTTCACGAGCTTTATCGAAAAAGCGGGTAGTTCAATACTGCCCATGACAGCTTGAATTTCGTCTCTGCAGTTTGCAGCCCCATTGCGATCACGATCCATGCAACTGGGTCGATCGATACTCGAAATATCGAAATTCCAAAATCATCACTTTATCGTGATATACACCCGTTATTTACATTAGGTAACGATATATACATATTGTAATGATATATATTATGAGTGGTTATGAAAGGAGCAGGTGCTGTTTGCACTGGTTGCATAATTGCAATTGCAATATTATACTATGCGCTTCCCGGATTTCCGTGCAGTAACAACATCTGATAGTAATATATGTAATGCATCCTGTTGTAATTAACTCTAATTAGTATAGTTAATTACCATTTATCACTTGTTATTGTGAAGCCGTGATAAGCCTAGTGGTTAAGGCATCTACTCTCTATTTGAGAAGTCGGGGGTACTATACCGGACAAGCATCACTAACTTCGGAGTTATGTGCGTTTTAACCAATTAAATATCCTTTGATTTACTGATAAAGGAAAACATCGTATGTATTTTTTCATATACAGGTGTATATTAAAAATTTATAACACCCCCGACAAGTGAAGGTTACAGTAACTAGAAAAGAGCTGATAACTTTCAAACGTCTGAACCGATTTTCTTGGATGATAGCTAAGAACAATCTCGATCAAGCCACCTTTCAAATCGGTTCATTAGATTAGGAGCTACGATGCCACAGACAGATACACAGATACACACGTCAAACTTATAACATCCCTCTTTTTGGGTCGGGGGTTAAAAATGTAGCTAGCCTATGTCACCCGGACCATAATAACCATCGATGATAATAACGAATTGATTGACACCTCATTCATCAAAATTGTCCAGTAATTTAGGCGCTACGCTGAAACACACAGAATATGATACAAACGTACATACATAGACTACTAAAATCATAACCCTTCCTTTTGGCTATGCCGTAGTCGGGTAAAAACTAGTCGGTTGCTCTTTTCAAAGATTCGATTTAGAATATTTATGCTATGTATTTTTGAAATGACTGTCACACACAAACAGACAGACACCCTGACATAAACCGGACGAAATTATAAAGATTCGCTACGGAATCTACGCCTTCTTTTACTACGCAACCCTAATAAGACAGACAGACGTAACTTTCGCATGTGGATTTTGCAACTTGTCCTTCTGATGATTTTCGCCATATCGGCAGCCATCAAAATAAGCTATTTGCTGTTTATCTCAACCACGTAACTCAGCTATAAACCAATATTATATAGAAGTGAGTGTCGGCACGAAGTTGGCATTTAGCGGCCCGTCGCCGCTCGCCGGTATCTGTACCTATCGGATCACTAATATATCGGATTACCACAATCGCTCGATAAATGGGAACATTTTATACCTACCGAGAATTATTCAAAACGTAATAAAACTCAATGATCGTTATTAGAAAAGTGACGTTGGCTAATCGGAGGGGTTCGGGAGTCATGTGCGTTATTAAATAGGTAGCTACACTTGCTTTAATGGTGAAGGAAAACATCGTGAGGCAACCTGCACGCCTGAGAGTAGATACTCCATAATGTTCTCAAAGGTGTATGAAGTCTACCAATCCGCTCTTGGCCAGTGTTTAATCGTAATATCGGTTCACAGTACATCCTCGTATGCAATTTTTTGTTTTAGTTGTTATAGCGGCAATAGGACACATTCTGTGAAAATTTCAACTCTCTACCTATTAGATATGAATTACAAGCTACAGCCCTCTGACAGATGGGCGGACGGACGGACGGAGAGTCCCGTTGGCATCCTTCGGTTACGGAACCCTAAAAACTACTTAAAATGTAGGTAATCTTTAGAATATAATTGCGAGCGCAGCTGCAGTGAGCATGGTTATCATTATTATCAACATAATAGCGGCTATTTCCCTGTCGTAGGCACAATAAGACGGATTGTTTATTAATGTATGCCTTAACAATGGGTAATTTGACGATATTCGGTATTCCTAACCGCTTTTTGTAATCATGAAAAAACTTATTTCGCTTCAAGTCATTTTAAAGTGATCATTGAACACGGATTGTGATTTGTGGTTAGATTTGGAAGGCGTCAGGACGAAACATGAAACTTAGTCTAGTCTTTTGTGAAACTTCTCGATGATGTCCGCGACTTCGTCCGCGTGGATTTAGGTATTTAAAAATCCCGTGGGAACTCTTTGATTTTCCGGGATAAAAAGTAGCCTATGTCACCCTGTATGGTAGCTTACGCACTAGCTCCGAGTTCCGCCATCCGAGTTCTCTCCGTCATCCGTGAGAATATCTCGGATGTGCCTTGGATTCAAGTCGGACATGTGGCGTAAGTAAATATGTCAAAGATGTTCACTGAATAGCTAGGATTTGGATCAGAGATCTTATTAGTGCGTAAGCAATATCTCGGATATTAGGTCCGAGTTTTTTATATCCGTATTTTCACGTAGTGGCTGGATGAGGAAGGCTGAGGACCGAATGTGGTGGCGCTCTTTAGGGAAGGCCTATGTCCAACAGTGGACGTCCACAGGCTGATGATGATGATGGTTTTCACGGACTCGGATCAGATGAGTGCGTAACCGCTCTAACTACGTAATCTCATAATATCACGCTTTATTAGTCCATCAATAGAGAGAGATCAGGCACTTAGAGCATTTCACGCCTCTCTTACCTAGTTACCTCATAATAATATACCTTACCATAAGGCTCATTCTTAACGATGCATGAAATTGCGCTAAAGTGACCACTTGAAGTGATGATGTGTGGAAATTGGGATACTTATGATATAATTTTGAAATAAAAACTTGTCATGTTTTCGTAAGATGTATTATATTATAGTCACTATTGATTATGTAGAATGTCTTTATATTATCTTTTCATAAGAACTTATATAAATATCAGACCTGCACTTGCGCTGATCCCTTTCCATTAATGTTATAGGAGGGGTTTTCACCCATATCCACACTAATATTATAAATGCGAAAGTGTGTCTGACTGTCTGTCTGTCTATCTGTCTGTCTTCTACCTTTTCACGGCCCAACAGTGTAACCGATTCTAACGAAAGATTCAGGGTTAGCTTATATCCCGGGGACGGACATAGGCTACTTTTTAGCCCAGAAAATCAAAGAGTTCCCGCGGGATTCCTAAAGATCCATCCACTTAACCGATTTGTGTGTTTGGTACCGAAGTAGTTTACGTTCCTGTAATCGAAATAGGCAACTTTTTATCCCGGAAAATCGAACAGTTCCCTCGGTATCTATAGAAATCTAAATCCACGCGGACGAAGTCGCGGGCATCCTCTAGGGATAATAATAGTGAGGTGGGCAGAGAGCGCTACGTTCCCTCCGCGCTTCGGAAACTACCCCCACACTTTACCAGACATGTTGAGATTGCAGTTAAGGGCTAACTAGTATCGGAAAAAATATGGATATTGGCCTGGGGTTTACATGGGGTTTAGGCGCCGTTTGACATCCACGAGCTTCAAAAAATGGCGGTCCATTACCAGGGCTGATAACTTACTCATGAGCGAGTTACATTACCCAGAATTACTCTAGACTAGTTGTTTTGTGGTGCAAAGATGTTCATATTCGTAAATAATAAGTACATGTATTATGAAAATAATTACTTACCAAAGTTTACAGACATGACCTGGTTTACTTTGGAGTACACGAACTTTAACAATAGACTGTACTATTATTATAATATAAACAAAGATATTTGCATCAAATACAAATTAACCTGATACCAAATATTGCCATGTAACGCATGCTAACAGTAATTAACTTTACATACATGCAAATAGTTACCTACCTACATAAATTACACAGGTAAGAGACAGACATAAATACCTTACATAGAATCGCCTTCACTTTTATTTTAAAAAAGAAAATGGCGTCGAGAATGCGGATGGTGAAACTAATGCAACTAATTAACATTTAAAATGAAGCTAGGTGAAGTAAAGTACAAAAGTGTTGGCGCTAGCTCAGATCGCGCCAACAGATACCTACATTTTGTGATCTCAGGATTTTAATTTTATTATTATTAATAGTAGTGAAATAAAACATAACTTACTCATAATTAATGCTGTATTTCTTATACTTTACCACTTGTCTTTACAATTTGCCACTTTAACACTTAACACTCGACAATATTCCACTTCACACCTTCTCGATTGGAGTACAAAAATACACTGACTGCGCGGGCTGGCCCGACTCTCGTTATATATAGTAATTTGGTCAGTGTTGCTGGTAATAAACAGTATTTTAGCCAGTGTTGCTAGCAATAGTAATTTGGTCAGTGTTGCTGATAATAAACAGTATTTTAGCCAGTGTTGCTAGCAATAGTAATTTGGTCAGTGTTGCTGATAATAAACAGTATTTTAGCCAGTGTTGCTAACAGTCGGCCATCCAAATTGGGTCGTCGACCTCGAGCGACAAGCAACAAAACATGGCAGATTTACGTTATTGTGTCACTAATAATTTCTAACTTTCTATAAATATAATTAATAATTTCAAATAAACAAATTCTATTTTAAGTATTTACGTAATCATGGACCATGGTTGTCCTCGAAATAAATATTGGACCAGGTTGTCCAATGTTAAATGCTAAGACCAACGTTGTTCGTATGCCACCAGGCCTCTAATTAATAATTTCAAATTAACAAATTCTATCTTAACTATAAACATAGTCACAGACCATGGTGGTCCTTAAAATAAATATTGGACCAGGGTTGTCCCAGCATATTTTATTCTAGGACCAGGGCTGTCCCTTAAAGGGTGATTCAGAAATATTTTCGTTTCTGTTTTGTCTGTAGTCTGTCATACGCAGGTTACAAGAGGGTGAGGAAAGGTCTACAGGTTTTTTTTTTTACAAGGATCAGGATTTTTTTTTTTAAATACTGGGCGTCTCAATAAAATATTTTAATTTAATGTTGGTAAAAAAAATGTTCTAAGTGAAAATTCAATTGGGTCCACAAGAGGGGACTGGAAAAACAATGCCGGCCAAAAAAAAACCGGGTTGCATAAGAACTTCAAGAACGGGGAAAACCGTCTACTATATGTCCATCTGTCTCAGCTAATATAAGACTATAATGCGTTTGGTCCCAAAAACTCTAAATTTGAATAAATTACAGTTCTGCCGATTATTACAAGGCATTACACTTGCATCCTAATAAAGCTGTTGCCGTACAGGAAATAAATCCCGATAACCCTGTCAACTGACTCGAATTCTACAGTAAGAGCGTAATTGAGACGACGTTAATTAGCCACCGAGGAGTCCAGGTTTAACCCTCACTGACTTTTTCTTATGAGGCTATCTGGAAAGGCAAATTTACGATCCGTTACTGCAAAGTTAATTTTGATGATTGAAATTTTAGCTCCAGATTAAGCGAATTTAAAGTTAGTGATTGCCATTTAAAAATGGTTGTTTTCCATTGATAAAAATCTAGTTCTTTCTCTTTTATTTGGTGTTACATTTATAAAATTTAACAAAACTTTAATCTTATTGTCATTTATTTCCAACACGAAAATATTTTTGAATGACCCTTTTATTTTCATTTAGGACCAGGGTTGTCCATCAACCTATAACCATATCCATTAGTTACTTAGCATTTTATATGATTGTGAACTATCTTTTGTATGCAATTACTATCCGATTCGAATGAAATGATTACGTTTTAATTGTTAATTCATCAACTGTTGTGATATTTATTTCAATTAGATGTTTAGCCAATTACGGGTCCCTTTCTGAGGATTCACTGGAAGACATTAAGCAGTGTTCATGTGGTCTATTGAAAATAGCTTCACTACTGTCCTGCGACATATGCAATCTATCATATATCCTAAATAACAATATGAGACTGTTCCGTTGAGGACTGTCCTACCATGACTGGTATACGATTGTAATGTGCAACACTTTGAACAGTTCTACTTTTGTTTCGTCAACTTTAATACAAACGCAGTGCTTTTACAACACACCAGCGTATAACCTAGCGTATGGTACTATGCTAGAAGAAATGTGCCTAACGCATTGGTTTAGTAGTCTACGACAATCTTCGCATTATTAACTTTCTAATGACACTGATTTTAGGCTCATTGGTTGGATGGTTTCAAAGTCTGTAACGGGCATATATAACACTTTTTTCTTGTGTTTAATATTATTTGGATAAGGATGTACAAACAACAAAAGTTTGCAAGGCATACCAACACGCATCCACGTGTGATATTACCAACGATATAACTGTAAATTCCTTAACCCGCACATATAAGTGAAACTTATACGTAAAAGTATATAATACACATCTCACGCATTTAGCATAAGAAGTGAGCTGCCCTCAACCAATAATATAAACTTATTATAAGCGTCACTCAGAAAAGCAGGTATTATTTAAATACTATCGAATTATCGAAATGTCCTCCCAAAACCTACGTAAACACAGGTTCAATGCGAAGAGTTTATTCAAGAGTTTTAATTTTTAAAAATTAATGGCAAAATTAATAATTTAATTAGAGCGTGATTGCTATCACAACATCTAATTATCCAGTTCACAATACAAATACCGAAAATATGCGATATCGCTCCGAATCTCAGATGGAGACTAAACTAAAACCTTCAAAACACCCATGTTTATGAAAGTTCAATATTGTTGGCCTTCTAGTAATAGATTGTATGAGATCGAATAAGCCAAATATCGATTTTATCTAACTACCTTCATCAGATAAATTTATAATTTTATATTATTTTGACAATTCAAAATCATTACAAAAACTATTTAAATACCGTTATATCGCACCTACTTAAGACGGAATTCTGTGAAATTACGACTTAATTTTGTATGCCGTGATTTTGTGTCTCTTCTACGTAAACAAGTCTAACAACTATGAAAAATCTAACGATGTTGCAAATATATTTGTTTTGTTTGGACAAAACCTACCCATTAGTGAGGTCACACGACACTTAATGATATTGGTAAGAGCAGTATACCCAAATTTTTAAAATATAGATTGAAAATTAAAGAGATTCTATATATTATTCTATATAATTTATTACTATTAGAAACTACTTATTTATTTCAATTATAACAGAATATGTTATGGAAGAGCGGGGTCGCCCGCCACAAGTACTAGTTTAATACCAGTTACTTACTGGGACGGTCCCAATTTCTATGTTATATTTAAAATATATTTGAACTTGTTTTTTTTTTTTTTTTACTGAAATAAATATTTTTGTATTTTGTATTATATGTGTTTATTTAATTAACCTTAATTATATTATGAAGGAAGATTAGTTATGTTTTGCCATAAAGTAAATTTGTATATTTGTCTGCAAGGGTGAACTGTATAACGGTTATACAATGGTTCCACTTTAGTGACTGTCCAGCCAGAAATATTTCACAATTATTGTTAATGAGATTAGAGATCCTCATATCTCATACTAACAGAGAGGGGCTCTCCAGAAAAGTGATCTAGTTTGTATATATGTAGGTATGTGTATTAAAATGTACACAGTCTAACGTCACCTAATCTTGAATTAAATTATCTGTGTAATTTCTTTATTGTTCTAGTTCTAGTCTGTAAGGCGAGAGCACTGTTACCTATAACACGGGTTTATTTATTTTATTTTTATTTATTTATTTAATTAAAGACGTAATAAAAAAGAACATTTTACACTAATTGTTGTAGACCAAAGCACTAGATAAAAACTGAGATTGGTGTTTGAAGATTAGCAAATAGATCGTAGTCTGTGCTAGGGCTGACAAAAAAAAAGATTTATTTATTTTAAGATTAAAAAAAAGATAAAAACTAGAGTTATAAAAAGGTTAAGCCTACATTTAAATTATTCAAAAATATTTTTTAATTTTTATTTTAATTCTAGTTATAGATAGTGCATCAGTGTTAAATAAAGCTTAGTTTGGTCATCAGAAGCTCAAACTAATTTTTAGGTGCAACATTAGAAACAATAGAGATTTTATTTATTTAATTCATTAATTCATTCATTTAATCATGTTAATTCATGACACCAATGGCTCATTTAGTTAATATTGTTAATAAAATGTAAAGCTCATCCATTTCAATAAAATTCATATGTATTGCAAAACTGCATAAGCAATTTATAAATATTATCGAAGAGTACGTACACCCCTTTTTTTTTATCTTCTTACTTTTAGTTTATAATATGTTAAATAAGTTTAATATGTATAAGAACTGATTTTGTTTTTAGGTCTTTAGACCTATGTAATTATTCAAATAATAAAAAGTACAAAAGAAAGAAATATGTCTATAACTGTAACTGTTCGATTAACTTGTAAATATGGCACTTTTATTAGCTTTAGTGAAAAGAACAGGGATCTCAATTCCAGTATGGAAGCTAACTCCCTTACTATTAATTTGTTAACAGCTGTTCTACTGGTTTTTTTTTTTGAGACATTTTATCGATGCTGACATTAGCATTTTTGTTTTTTTTTTTTAAACTACGAATAACAAAACATCAAAGACAATGTACAAGAGAGATTTGAACTCATAACCTCTAATCGTGGGCCTACCTGTTACACCACAAGTGCAAAGCGTGTTAGCCCGAATGACGATACCTTAAATCCGTAGAGTGATTAATATTATCCTCATTGCTCTATTTATTAAGAATTCTTTCCAACTTAACCAATGCAACGTGATGCGCATTGACTAAACTGGTTTTGTTTACATATGTGGGCGTTCTTAGTAGTTGTAACTTCAATATTTACGTGTGCTATATATATGCTTGTGTGTGTTACGCGACACTGGACGGGTGCAAATATAACTATTTTACTGTGTGTACCACAGTATTCTCAAATCTTTGTCAGTATATTAGTTACTACGGATTTTATTTAAATCGTAATATCTAATTATGCAATATTCGCTGCCAAAATCAATGAAAGCCTTGAACGAAATTTGATTTATTCTGACAGTCTTATGATGTTAATATAAAAAAAAAACGATAAGTGATTATTAATTGAAACTATCATAACCGTTATTTTTTTTCTCTTTGACTGACCGGGTATAATACGATAGTGATTTTGTATGTATGCACTTTTTTTTTATACTTAAGTTCTTTTTTGATTAACGATATGACCGCTCCTATAACGTTTATTTATAAGTCATATTTTATTTTCATTTATTTACTTCTTGTTCCTTACTAATTGTCAGTCATACTTTATGATTATTTACTAATTGTTATTCATACTTTATGATTTTCAATAATGTTAACACTTAATAGAATTGAAATAATACTTGTAACATATTATAATTACCAATGTTATACTGTGGAACGCCCTGACGGGGCTTCATGTTGTAACATTTTATGATTTACTCGTAAGACATGAATGCAAGAGAAATAATAAAAAATAAGCTAGTAGCTTGAACTAGTACTGCTTGGTTCCGTGGCAACGTCACACTTGCCACACACTCACACAAAGTTCGTGACACATTTGTTTTTTTTTTTTTTTTTTTTATTGGACTAAGGCTCTGTCAAGACCCTCGACCCGTCTGTTTGTGACCCTCGAGCTTATATTTACAACTACGAGAGCTCTTCAGGCTCTGTTTGGACTGCATATTTATAGTTTTAACTGAGGACTGCGCTTTTAATGGTTTACTTCAGTTTGTGTCATAATCCATATGACAAATATTTATTAAAGCAATTTTACCCTAGTAGAATGTCTCCAGCGAATCCCCAAATTGGGAAAGGTTAGCTATCATCGGTTATCATGGCATCCGATCGTAATTTTCGTCAGAAAGAAATGCAGTTAACAATTTAGCTTGCCATTCTCACCCACTAGATGAGTATCTGAGCGTATCCTAGGTTTCAAGGCACCTAAAAGTTTCGTAAAAATATTTGAAAATACTCATTTTTGCGATCGCCGGCTGCACGGGCACCGTCTGGCACGGCTGCCCAACTGCCGACTGCGTGAGTGCCGGCTGGCGCGGCCGCCCGAGCAATGGCTGCGTGAGCGCCAGCTAGCGCGGCCACCCGAGCGCTGGCTGTGCGGGCGCCGGCTGTCGCTGCTGCGCGAGCACCGGCTGCATGGGCGCCGGCTGGTACGGCTTACCCGAGCGTCGACTGCGTGAGCGCCGGCCGGCGCGGCTGCGAGCGCCGGCTGTGTTGGCGCCGGCTGCAAGGGCGCCGGCTGGCGCGGCTGCCCGAGCGCCGGCTGCGTGAGCGCCGGCTGGCGCGACTGCAAGCACCACCTGTGTGGGCGCCGGCTGCACGGGCGCCGGCTGGCGCGCCTGCCCGAGCGTCGACTGCGTGAGCACCGGCTGGCGCGGCTGCGACCGCCGGCCGTGTGGACGCCGGCTGCGAGCACCGGCTGTGTGGGCGCCGGCTGTGTGCGCCGGCTGCGTGAGCGCCGGCTGGCGCGGCTGCCCGAGCAACGGCTGCGTGAGCGCCGGCTGGCGCGGCCACCGAGATCCTGGAGCGTTTCGCCTCCTTCCGCGATGCCGCACCATCTCGGTGGATTGAGACGTAGACACCATCTTGTTCGGGAGGGTTCGCTGTAAGCCATACCAGATACGGGAGGCAATAAAAGTTCGAAAAAAATATGAGGTTCTATGCATGTGGAACATATTAGTTTTATTCAATTATAAATACAGATATTGATATTTTTCTGATCATTACGCGACTATATTCTCCTTGACTATCACCGTGAGGACGTACGAGTAAGTCACTCAGAGAAACTAATGAGAATTAATTTTAATGTTTATGCAATACCCACAAGAAGTCGATTATATCAAGGATTTGCCTTGATGATTCATCAACCTCCTGTTAGCATCGCCTTATCACTGCAGAAGAAGAAAACTTGAAACAAAAACGAATAGCATGCGGTATTTTATTTGTCACGTGACTAGCATCAATTTCAATTTAACAAAATATGGGTATTTTAAAAATAAATGACAAGTTTACGGTTCTTATTTGTTGGTAACTAGTATCACAAAATGAAATAATCACAAAATGTGTGTTTCATTTTATTTTATTTTGATAAAAAGAAATTTTAAAGTTTAAATGTTGTATATCTTAGTGGATTTTGCGTTAATTCTACCCACTTCTGAAATGTTGGCGCTAGCTCAGATCGCGCCAACAGATACCTACATTTTGTGATCTCAGGATTTTAATTTTATTATTATTAATAGTAGTGAAATAAAACATAACTTACTCATAATTAATGCTGTATTTCTTATACTTTACCACTTGTCTTTACAATTTGCCACTTTAACACTTAACACTCGACAATATTCCACTTCACACCTTCTCGATTGGAGTACAAAAATACACTGACTGCGCGGGCTGGCCCGACTCTCGTTATATATAGTAATTTGGTCAGTGTTGCTGGTAATAAACAGTATTTTAGCCAGTGTTGCTAGCAATAGTAATTTGGTCAGTGTTGCTGATAATAAACAGTATTTTAGCCAGTGTTGCTAGCAATAGTAATTTGGTCAGTGTTGCTGATAATAAACAGTATTTTAGCCAGTGTTGCTAACAAAAGTATAATATGGCGCTTAGGAAAAGGTATTTTTAACCCCCGACCCAAAAAGAGGGGTGTTATAAGTTTGACGTGTGTATCTGTGTGTCTGTGTATCTGTGTATCTGTGTATCTGTCTGTGGCATCGTAGCGCCTAAACGAATGAACCGATTTTAATTTACTTTTTTTTGTTTGAAAGGTGGCTTGATCGAGAGTGTTCTTAGCTATAATCCAAAAAAATTGGTTCAGCCGTTTAAGAGTTATCAGCTCTTTTCTAGTTTTCTTGTAGAAAAGAAGGTTAGATAACCGGTAGGTTTATAATATTATTATGTCAATTGACAAATGTCAAGCTGTCAAGATGGACGTTGCCTAGATACATAATTATTTATTTGAAAATGATGTTTTGGAAAACTCGAATACTTTGGATCGTAGGCGCGGAATAGTCCAAGAAAATCGGTTCAGCCGTTTGAAAGTTATCAGGTCTTTTCGGTCTTTTCTAGTTACTGTAACCTTTACTAGTCGGGGGTGTTATAAATTTTTAATTTACACTTGTTAAGGCTTATGTCTAGTAGGTAGGTACTTTACCATCTCAATCCATCTGGCTGACTGCTGAACCTCTTGGTCTCATCTCAGATTGATAAGGTTTAAGGCCATAAGTCCACCTCGCTGGCCAAGTGCGGATTGACAGACTTCACACCTTCACATACAATATGTGAGAACATTAGCTTGTAGGTTTCTACATTCAGGAATTTTTCATTGACTAATTAACATTCAATAATTGCGCATGTAACTCCAAAAAGTTATAGGTTGTTTTTACTTTACCTTCTGGGTCTTTATAATGTTATAATATAGTTTTGTAGTTATAGTTAGATATATTTAGTAAGCGATCCAGAGAATCGCTCAGCCGTGTGATAAATCATGTTTTACAGACCATTAAGTTGAAGTGACTTCGACATTATGGCTTTTTCAGATTAGGTAATATTTGCTTTTGAATGCATGATTTTCGAATACAATAATTTAATGCATATTTTATCTACTCGCGTACTATACACTTATAACAGTGAAACTTATATTATAACTGGAGTAGCTTATGCCCGAGACTTCATCCGCGTTGACTACCGAACCCCTATTTTTAACCGACTTCGAAAAAAGGAGGTAGTTTTGTTTGAAAGGGTATACTTTGCAGTTGGTCCCATTTAAATTTGGCGGAGATGGAGAACAGAACTCCTCAATGGATAACACTAAATTGCTCGCGATCAGTGCAATAGCTTAGTAAACAGTAGGGTTTCAACTGGGCATAGCATGTTATAGTACAGTGGAGCACTAAAAATTGTGAAATAAAAAAAATTCAAAAGAAAAATAAAACCGACTTCAAAAACCACAAACACCCCGAGTGGTCTATTATTGTAATGTTCGTTGACCGCTAGCGTCAGTCAGATGTTTTATTTGCAATATATTGTGAACTTTAAAAAAGCAGGATTACAAAACACGTTTTTTGTAATCATCAATCAGTACTAGATCCATCTGTCTTCGTTTATGCTAACGTTCTGGTTACACCTTGCATTCATATTTATTTTTGAAAATTATTAAAATTAGTATTACACTGATCTAGTTTACTTATAGGAAATGAAACCGGAACACAAAGCATGAACACCACTCGGAAGCAGGTACAATCGCAGATATACGATTGCAACCTAAAAACTTCACACGCATTTCTTGTCTTGCGTAACGCACCGCACGCACTGCTTACCATACTTATTATTATGCAGATATCATATTACGTTTTACTATAAATGCCTATTGTTATAAATGGATTTCATATAAGAACACGTAAGTATAACTATAGTCCGCGACAGGTCGAGATGGCAATCGACCAATTATCGCGGGGGCTGTGCAGAGCATCTCCACTCCGATTGCCATGTCGACTTGTCGCGTACTATACTTAAAAAGTACCTACTTATTTCTCCAGTTCATCTCATCTTTACACTTCTGGGCTTGGGTCATTGCATGGATTTTCAAGGTTCCGTATTCGAAGGATGCCAACGGGACCCTATTACTAAGCCTCCGCTGTTTATCCGTCTGTCTTTTAGCGGGCTGTATCTCGTTAACCGTAACAGGTAGAGAGTTGAAATTTTTAGTGTGTGTTTCTATTGGGACTATAACAACAAAATATACAAATTTCAAAATGACTGCCATTGAAAATTCATAATATTATACTATAGTATTTTATCTTGTACGTTAGTATGGAAACATTTGTGTGCGAGTTCGACTCGCACTTGGCCATTTTTTATTTTTTTAAGGCCGTAGACCGTGGATTAGTAGGTAGGTACTTTCCATTTGCCAATTATTATCACCATTCCCGCTACAACAAGTAATAATATAATAGGTAGGTAATACAACTCAATTACGCAAATTATAGGTAAAGTACCTATAGGTCAATAGAGGGCGGGTCGTGAGATCGATTCACCATCGACACTAAATCGATATTGCATTGTATCTATGGAATCGATTCGATACGGTCGAACGCATCGAACACGCCCTTACATCCTAAGGAGGTACCTATTATTGCAGGAACTATAAATACTTACATCAAAATAACAAATTCTTGAACTTTAAAAGAAATTTTTTATATAGGTACTTACTTAATTTAAAATTTATTAGAGTGAAGTCCGTAAAATTGATTATTGTACGTTATCGAATTACGTAGATTTTCACGCCAAATATGTTCATTGATTATTGCCCGGTTCCTATAACCAAAAAACGATTCGTTTTTCTTACGGACAGTACTATTTACTACGAGGCGTAAGTCAAAACCGTTCCTATAAAAAACGTTTCGTAAGCTAAATTACCGATAGCTGCCTACGTACGGATGGGAGGGTAACGACTAACGAATAGTAAGACAAATGTATGTAGAAGACGGCTTGTGGTGTTCCTATAAAATAAAAGAAATGTCAACGAGCTGTCAAAGTTACGATTCGTTTGAAATTTGTTTACTGCCCGATATCGGCCGGTTGTGATGTGGTTGTGTTCTATTTTAGAGATTTGTTTCGCATATTTTGCGTTTCTACTGAAAATGTCTCGTTCAGATCGTGATTTGAGCGATTTGGTAATGTTGTCCGACTGGAATAGCTTTAATTCTGACGATGAAAGTGATGTTATTTTTAGTAGAAGGAACTACTCTCCTTGCTCGTTAGTATAGGGTTACTTTGTATGAGATCTACTAGTAATGCAACCTCGTCTTTCGTCATTGGCTTCTTCATTTTCTACAAATAAAACAAATAAATATCAATTTTATTCTGTTCATGTGAATCATTTAGATTCGAAGAATACTAATAGGTATAGAGGCTATAATTTTTAACAAAATTAATTTACTTACCAATACCACTAATATTTAAGTACCTATATAAATTTTCGGGTAAGTATACGGCACAATGTGTTATTAATTAGGGGAATATTATAAATTAAAATTATTAGCCGATGCCCGCGACTTCCCGAACTCTTTGATTTTCCGGGATAAAAAGTAGTTATAGATAAAAAATATTTCAGTAGCCTATGTGCTAATCCAGGATATTATCTCCATTCGAAATTTCAGCCAAATCCGTCTAGAAGTTTTCGCGTGAAGGGATAACAAACATACACACACACACACACACACACACATACACACAAACTTTCGCCTTTATAATATTAATGTGATTTTATTAAAGTATCCTTGTAACAACAAAAATTCAAAACGCGAGTTGGTATGCTACGCTATGTTCCAACGAACCACAGTGGTCAAGATTGCGTTCCGTTCACGCGCCCCGAATGACAAATTTTTTTTCTTTCCAATAAAATAAAAAGATTTCTGCAACACCGAAATCATAGATTAAACTAAAAAAAGCATTTTTTCACACCATAACATCCACATGCTTAAAATAATAATAAAGAAATTATTTTTTATTGTAATTCAAAATATGCTTCATTGGTAGAACGAAACGTGATGAGTGTCGAGGGAGTGCTTCGGTAACGGGGATAACCAACATCTGGCCGTCTCAGGTAGCTGACCCAAAAATTTATAGGAACGGTATTTACGGTTCGTTACTCGTAACTCAAAAACGAATAGTAGCTTTTGTACAATAACGATTAGTTGATTATAGGAACCGGGCATAAGTCAGAGGTTAGTTCTGCTGATTTTAACCACGCTTATTTATAGTATAGGTAGATATCAATATTAGGGACAAGAGATATTTTCATATATTTAATATTTTGTACCAAAAAAACCGACCAAGTGCGAGTCAGATTCGCGCACTGAGGTTTCCGTACTCTGGTATTTTTTCCAACATTTTGCATGATAAATCAAAAACTATTATACATAAAAATAAATAAAATCTATTTCAGAATGTACAGGTAAAGCCCTTTCATATGATACCCCACTTGGTATAGTTATCTTACTTTGAAAATTAAAACACATTTTTTTTTAAATAATGTAACCACAAATTCGGGGTTTTCAGATTTATTCCTGTACTTGTGCTATAAGACCTACCTACCTGCCAAATTTCATGATTCTAGGTCAACGGGAAGTACCCTATAGGTTTCTTGACAGACAGACAGACAGACAGAGTGATCCTATAAGGGTTCCGTTTTTCCTTTTGAGGTTCCGTACCTCACTTAAAAACTAAAACATGAAATGGTAAAATATTAGCGGGAAGACCACCAAAGGGAATTGGTTCCACAGTTTAATCATTTAACCCGGCCGGCACTTCTTACTTGTTCAGTGAAAGTCGTTTTGGCAGCTTACTTACTTACTAAAGTCGTTTAGTACCTACTAAAGATATTCCATCCCTAGTTACAACTTTTAACTTGAATTTCAGCATGTTAAATACTAAATTGCATCCGTTATAAGTTAATTGCTTTAACTAAAATAGTATAACTTTTCCTACGTCACCCGATAGGCGCGGCATGCATAATGAAAGTGGCATTACATATTAAACGAACCGTTAGTAAGCGTAGGTAAACGGTACGCGTTGGTTATTATCATAAATCATAATCAAGTTCTTTGGGTTACCATTTATAGTTGTGAGACTTGCATAAAACTGTTCTATCATTTTGTATCTTTTTATGAATAAGGGTCAACGCGTACAGACGGAGTGAAGTGGAGCTGAGTTTTTGTACAACTGCCCAAAAAAGGGGGGTAATGTTCATATAATATGTATGTAAGTTCCTCCATTCCACTATAACTTCTAAATGCCTGAACAGACTTAGATGTATGGTATCGTCGGATCCTTACATCATCCCGACTGACTATAAATTTTTTAGAGGCTGTATGGCGCTATTTTCAATTTTTTTAATGAAAAATAGAGAGCAAACGAGCAGGTGGGTCACCTGATGTTAAGTGATTACAACCGCCCATAAACATTTGCAGCACCAGAGGAACCGCCGATGCGTTGCCGATCTTTCAGGAATTTGTTGGTCCACCCCTTGAATAACTCCATGTTGTACAACACCGCCACAGTTTGCATGTAAGTAGGTACAGACGTTGTGAATAATAACTCAAAATTTAAAAAACCCCCGACACAAATACCTCTATAAGAAAAATAGAAAAGAGCTGATAACTTTCAAACGGCTGAACCGATTTTCTTCGATTATAGCTACGAACACTCTCGATCAAGCCACCTTTCAAACAAAAAAAAACTAAATGAAAATCGGTCCATTTGTTTAGGAGCTACGATGCCACAGACAGATACACACGTCAAACTTATAACACCCCTCTTTTTGGGTCGGGGGTTAAAAAGTTTACCCTTGTATGTAATGCTTATGTCACTAATTAATACATATACGTCTGGTTATGATACGAGTTATGACACTGTTTAAAAAAGTGTATGCTTCTGTAATCATTATGTGACACTTAACACCATTTATGGTTCTGATTATGATACTATTGTAACCGATACTCTTCTGTGATTTCGTTTTTTATAGCACAGTCTATTGTAGGATACAACTTGTGTGACAAGCATGACGCTTAGCAAACATGGGTTCAGTTGCATGATCGGATGGTTGACGATACGTTAGGTTATCGTTAAACTTTGCCACCACAATGCTTAGCCCACAGCACCGACGCAAATAATATTATGTGGCTTGTTTATCAGTTTTATATCGGACTAGCTGACGCCCGCGACTTCGTTCGCGTGGATTTAGGTTTTTCGAAATCCCGTGGGAACTCTTTGGTTTTCCGGGATAAAAAGTAGCCTATGTGCTAATCCAGGATTTATCTATCTCCATTCCGAATTTCAGCCAAATCCGTCCAGTAGTTTTTGCGTGAAGGAGTAACAAACATACACACACACAAACACACACACACACACACACACACACATACAAACTTTCGCCTTTATAATATTAGTGTGAAGTGTGATATACTTTAAAGTATCCAGTGTATGCTTATGAACTCCACTAATTGATCCTCCTTCACCATTGTACAGACAGCAATGAAGCTAGGCTTGCACCCGTCCATAGTCGCTTGTTCTGACGGGTGCAAACTGCAAACCTACTTAGCTTTGTTGCTGACTGTACCACACAACAGCGAAAAACCGTGAATCTTGCCAAAGTTCAGTTTCTCGTTGTTCTGGTATCTGTCTATTAAAAAGGAAATACTGCGCAATGAGTATTCGAATAATTCTAAATATCTATAGGATACACAGAAAAGTCCTGATTCGCTGATTGATTCATCAACGCCCATCCCAAAACCTTAGATCTAGAATACTGAAACTTTGCACAGAGATTCCCTTTATAATGTAGACAAGGAACATGACTGGATTTCCAAAATTCCCACGGGATAGGGAACAAACAAATACCTTTCCGGTAGAAAGGTATTCCAAACCAGTGGTACTTAGATGCATTTGACATTCAAAAGTACTTATTTTTAAAAGTTTAATTGAATAGAAAATATTTTTATTTTCATTTTATTTTCGCTAAATGAAGCCACGGGTCGCTAGTTATCAATAAAACTCATCTTAGATTTAAGATCTAGCCATAAAATATAATTGAATATTAACCAACATTACGGTTATCATTACATTACCTAAAGTTCTCATAAGGGCAAGTAATAGTGCTTACAGCCGGCCTAACAGCCTATGTCGAAATGGCAATCACCCATCTTGGTGGGCAGTCGCAACCGTACGTGACTGTATGTTGGTCTCATCATAGCTTGCAACATCGCTACAATCTATTTGACAGACCTATAGAAGGTTTTCAATTCGATGCTTCTTTTTTTAGCGATATTACAGTGATCGCAAAACAAGTAGGTAGGTAGTTAGGTACCTACCTACTCCAATCTGAACTGTGCAAGATTATAGAATATAAACTAAAAATAAAAGGAAGAGCTGACTGACTGACTGACTGACTGATCTATCAACGCACAACTCAAACTACTTGATGGATCGGGTTAAAATTAGGCATGCATAGCTAGTGTAATGTAGACATCCACTAAGAAATGATTTTTGAAAATTCAACCAAAATAAAAAAAAATTTGAAAAATCAAAAAGGAGGTAAAATAGGGGTCCGAAATTTATGTTCTCCACGCGAACGAAGTCACGGGCATAAGCTTATATAATATATAGAAGGAAAACCTGACTGACTGATCTATCAACGCACAGCTCAAACTACTGGATGGATCAGGTTGACCTCACCACTGCGCTAGGGAGGTTGTCGAATAATATAATGATGACCCCCGGATTAAAGGTCACCACTCGCTCAAAACAATATCACTTTTCTATGCAAATGCTGCGTTAACTTCGTTTACCCAGTGTCCTTCATTTAAGAATATTATACAAAGGTCAGAAGCTAAGTGTATTTTAATATCGAAATATAGACTATTTTATGTCACGAATGTTGAGGGTGAAGTGTTGTTTAGATCTTTTATTACAATTTTAGAATAGGTCGACTAATTTGCCTATAAAAGGTAAATGTCAAAAATGTTAGCTTATTTTATTTCACCTCTAACCTCTCAACTCTACAGGTGGTCTAGCATCTACATAACGTCAAATTTAATTATCCTTATACCTAGAACCATAGATGAATTTTGATACGAAAAATGCCCGAAATCAAATAAAATAAAATTATTCCTTTTATATACCCACAATCTTATGCCCGTGACTTCGTCCGCGTTGACTTCAAAAATTGCAAACCCCTGTTTTATCCCTTTAGGGGTTGAATTTTAAAAATCCTTTCTTAGCGGAACGTCATAACTCATACTAATAGCGAGCATCTGCGTACCAAACAGCCCGAACAGTCCAGTAGTTTGAGTTGTGCGTTGATTGATCAGTCAGTCAGTCAGACAGTTAGCTTTTCCTTTTATATATAGAGAAATGCGAAAGTTTTTTTGTTTGTTGCTTTATTAGTGTCTTGGGTTGTACGACAATTACATCGCAACGGATCGGCGACGTGATTCGAAGTTAGGGCAAATTAGCTAATAGGTGCATAGAGAAAAGGTGTTACATATATTGTTATATATGATAAAGTTAATTTATTTCCACTGTTTAGTGATCGTTAAATCAATTTTACAGTATTACAACATGACTGTATTAGCACAATTATGTTGTACATACTCGTAGCTGGTTATTCGCCGGCAGGAAACATTAAAAACTAGTCAAGTATCCATAATTTGTATCAATCGGTTACTTTCACTACTGTATTACGATTTATAATTATTACTTAATCTCTAGCTGAGGCCCGTGACTTTGTTCGCTTGAATTTAGGCTCTCAAAAACCCCGTGGGAACTCTTTCATACAAATATCATGTCAATCCATTGCTCCATTGCGATGCGATTGAAGAACAAACCAACAACACGCGCACTTTCGCATTTATAATATGGGTAGTGACACTAATCATTGAGCTGTTTTAACTAGGGTAAGCAGTGCTTGTATGGCTCTATGACCTGTAAACCTCTGCCAATATGATATGGTTTAAGAAAGGCGCTAACCTATCTAATTTTGTTGAAAAGACTTTAGAGAGAGAACCAGCGAGAGCCAGAGATCAGGTTACTTCCCAAAGCTACCATGGTCCAAACTTCACAGTCGCTGACTGTTCTTCCCTGTGTTGGAAACAATACGCAGAGAAACTTTCGGCTTTTATAAAATAACGAAGGTCTGCCCCTCGTTGGCTCTTAGGCCACTTTTTTGAGTGAAATCAGGCATATAATTTCGTAAAAGGTAATATATCTTTAAAGAGCAGTTGTTCTGACGTAACAGCAATAGAACAGCCCACCGCAGGTCAAAGTGAAAAGAGAATTAGATCAGTATCTACGTTACATAACCGCTGGAAAGGTTATCGCGATTTCAGGGCGATCGCAAATTATGAGGTTGGTTGCTTCGTTGTAATGTTGGAGTGTGAACGTTTCAAAATATCGTAGCTTAGTTTTACGTTAAAGGTGATTATTTTACGAGATCGTATTTAAGTCTTGCGAAATAAAAAGTAACCCGATCAAGTGTACCTATCTACTTCTTAGTTTTTTACCCGACTGCGGCAAAGCCAAAAGGAAGGGTTACGATTTTAGGAGTCTATGTATCTATGTTTGTATGTTTGTATGTTTGTGTCCAGATTCTGTGTGTTCCACCGTAGCGCCTAAACTACTGGGCCGATTTTGATGAATGAGGTGTCAATTGATTCGTTGTAAAGGCCCAGGCATAGGCTATATTTTATACGAAAAAAATTGACCTAACGGATGTTACATCAAAAAAAGTGGAAATCTCCAAAAAAAATTTTTTGCTTATGTATCGAGTGGGATGTCAAATAAAGTGGGATGTCAAGAGGAGAAAATTCTGAGCTCATGAGTATAAATGTACAACAACATTAAAATATACCAAGCGACAGAAAAGCGATTTTATATTAATAATTCAGCGTTTATTAAGACGATCGTAGTCGGGCTTTAGTTTTCAACTTTATTTTACGAGATCGTAACAGGGCTCTCTTCGTCACTTACTCCATACAATCTAATGGTAGTTCCAATTTCATTTGAATATTATGCAACCAAAGTCCATGAAATGCAGACATATTCTAGAAACTAATATCTGTGCCTGTGGTGTTTTAGCTAACTTTTATTTAACTAGCCGTAAGCTAGTATAAGTAGGTATTTGTACCTATACAGGGTGGTCAAAAAGTCGTGGATCAAACGCAATAGGAAGATAGAGGAGGTCATTTCCAGCAAAAAACATTTCGATAGCATGGCCATATTTAAATTGCCCTAAGAGTTATGAATATTTTTGGGTTTTTTAACAAAATACCAAATTCTCTTACAATTAGACTAATTTAAAAAAAATGTGATAAAAAACAATAAAACAAACGATGTTGTGTCGTTACTAGATAATGTATCAGCACTACAAACCTTCTATTGAGGCTCTGGCTACCAAATTACAAGAGTAATTAATTTTTTTCCAAAACTTTAAAAGCGTTACCAAAAATTAAATGTCACTTTAAAAGCGCACTGTGAAAAAAAAATGTACTACGGAAAAGTGACCCTATATCAGAAAAACTTGCTGATTTAATGCCAATTCAAATGAGGTATAACACATTACTCTTTGTTTCGTAATTCTGGTATTATAATCGTTTTTTCATATCAAGGTGCAAATTTCAGTAGATTAGTTTAATACAAAAAAAAATTGAATATTATCATGCTGCTAGTTAAACTGCTAGTTTTTTGTACGTTGGAATACTAGAAACATCACTGCTTGTTACACTTTGTAAAATGAACAGAAACTCTTCACTACCACCACATGCCAGAACTACCCAGAACGCCCGTCTTGCAAGTAGTTCATCTTTTCTAGGAAACAAAAGGATAAAGAAACTATGCCTCTCTTTCACACTAATCATTCTTCCTTATTCCAACAATGCAAATAGAAAGGATGATTAGTGTGAAAGAGAGGCATAGTTTCTTTATCCTTTTGTTTCCTAGAAAAGATGAACTACTTGCAAGACGGGCGTTCTGGGTAGTTCTGACATGTGGTGGTAGTGAAGAATTTCTGTTCATTTTACAAAGTGTAACAAGCAGTGATGTTTCTAGCATTCCAACGTACAAAAAACTAGCAGTTTAACTAGCAGCATGATAATCTTCAATTTTTTTTTGTATTAAACTAATCTACTGAAATTTGCACCTTGATATGAAAAAACGATTATAATACCAGAATTACGAAACAAAGAGTAATGTGTTATACCTCATTTGAATTGGCATTAAATCAGCAAGTTTTTCTGATATAGGGTCACTTTTCCGTAGTACATTTTTTTTTCACAGTGCGCTTTTAAAGTGACATTTAATTTTTGGTAATGCTTTTAAAGTTTTGGAAAAAAATTAATTGCTCTTGTAATTTGGTAGCCAGAGCCTCAATAGAAGGTTTGTAGTACTGATACATTATCTAGTAACGACACAACATCGTTTGTTTTATTGTTTTTTATCACATTTTTTTTAACTTAGTCTAATTGTAAGAGAATTTGGTATTTTGTTAAAAAACCCAAAAATATTCATAATTCTTAGGGCAATTTAAATATGGCCATGCTGTAGAATTTTTTTTTGCTGGAAATGACCTCCTCTATCTCCCTATTGCGTTTGATCCACGACTTTTTGACCACCCTGTATAATCGGAGATAAATATCTCCGATCCATAACTAATCGCAATGACATTTTCAATTAATCATGTTGGCTATCATTTTTTGTGTATCAATCGTTGGCACATAAGTCTCATTCTGGTCTCATTATACTTAGAATCCATGGCATATTTTTTACACTATTATCTACTCATGTGCTATGGTATTACGCGGTATTACATTGTCGAGGTGACGTCATCATAAAATAATGGTGTCTTGTATGAGTTATGTCTACTTTTTGGGTTCCGTACCTCAAAACGAAAAATGGAACCCTTATAGGATCACTTTGTTGTCTGTCTGTCTGTCCGTCGTGTCTGTCAAGAAACCTATAGGGTACTTCCCGTTGACCTAGAATCATGAAAGGCAGGTAGGTAGGTCTTATAGTACAAGTACAGGAATAAATCTGAAAACCGCGAATATTCGGTTACATCATTTAACGTGTTTCAATTTTCAAAGTATGATAGTTACCAAATCGGGTATCATATGAAAGGGTTTTACGTAAGTATATATTCTAAAACAGATTTTTATTTAAGTATTTTTATGTATGATAGTTTCTGATTTAAGTATCGTGCAAAATGTTGGAAAAAATACTCGAGTACGGAACCCTCAGTGCGCGAGTCCGACTCGCACTTGGCCCGTTTTTATTCACCAACGCTAATGGACGGTTGAAACCAGGATGCAATGTTTTGATATTATGCTCAATACGCTTCAAGCTATATATTGCGCTTGAGGCGCAAGTTTAGTACCTTATTATCTGTAATCTAGGATATTTTTTTGGACTACTTAATTCGTTATTTCGCTCATGTGGGTAGAGTTATAGGTATACTTAGTAACTTTGCGTAATCTCGAAGTTAACTTTAAGTTAACGCGAGGAATGTTGCTTTAGTATAGGTTTCTTGTTTGGGAAATTCTGTTAACAAAAAGTTTTATACACGTTAAAAATATTTCATCCATGCTCTTTTTTTGCTCTGGCTCTGCTCAGAAGATTTTTTTACCGAACGGCAGGCGCGGCGCGATCAAATCCTGACAAATATCATAAGAACTAATATTTTTTCAATAGTTTCATCATTCAATAAGTTACGGCATATTTTGGCATACGTGAATAATACGGCAATTGGCATACGTGAATAATATTTTTGAATTTGAAATTCAAGCCCTCTAGTCTGGGCCTAGTTTTCTTAAGACAGATTATCCACAAAAAGGTAAGATTACACAGACAGACAAACCAGAAATAATTTGGCATTTATAATATTAGGTATGGAAGTATGAATAAATTTGACCATAAAAGTGAAGGCATAGAAATACGAAACAAAGGGCCTTTATCTCTTAGATCAGTATGATGTATGCATAGCGTTAATAAAACAATAATTTTATTAATATAAAAAATCCGGAACCGTGCGATTGTTTGCACACAGTCGCTGATTGTTCGTGACTAGGCTGACCATAATTTTTTTTTTTTTTAAATTCAGATACAGGTTAGCCCTTGACTGCAATCTCACCTGGTAGTAAAGAAGCGGGCTAAGCTGGAAGGGGAATGGCAGAAAACCTATACCCCTTTGGTTTCTACACGGCATTGTACCGGAAGGCTAAATCGCTAGGCGGCACGGCTTTGCCAGTAGGGTGGCATATAGCCACGGCCGAAGCCTCCCACGTAACAATGTATAGGTACTTATAGTGAAAATCACTCACGATAGTTCAAACGTTAAAGTTCTGTAAAAGTCATACAGATAAATTACAGACCTAACCCACCTAACCGTAATTATTGGTTTCTACGGCCCGTGAGCGTAACTGAACCCGGCAAAATATGACTTATATCCTCGGAAAAAGAAGACGTGTGGTAAACCTATTAACACTTCATAATATCTTCCTCCACAAACGCCTACATTCAAATTGTCTACATTTTGAATCTTATTATTAAAGGAATAAGGCCGTACGATAACATAATGTGAGTAAATTGAGACTTGCGCATATTGTTAAAGTTAAACAAAGTTTCAAGAAACACAGTTCTTAGAAATATGCTCAACGATATTTATTTGGAGGCTGGTTTTCCGTTTATGTATACCTATTTTTACTATAGGAAGGCTAAGCGAAATGCTGATCAGCACCACTTAAAACGCATGTGGCGTAGCACAGCCTAGTACAGATTTTGCAGGGCAGGACAATAATTAAGATAGACATAGGCTACAAAGACATAGGTAAAACTCATAAATTCAGAATCAAGCCATACGTATTGCTTTTGAATTGGAATTATTTTCAACACAATTTGTTGTCTCATACACATTTGACAAGAATTCCTACAAATATTTATCGGTAAGTATCGATTGCATCACATACATTATCAAATATAATGATTGTGTGAAAAGGAAAACTGACTGACTGACTGACTCACTGACTGATCTATCAAAGCACAGCTCAAACTACTCGACGGATCAGGCTGTTTGGCATGCAGATAGCTATTTATAACGTAGACATCCGCTAAGAAAGGTTTTTTGAAAACTCAATCCCCAAAGGGGTAAAACAGGGGTTTGTTTGTGTAGTCCACGCGGACGAAGTCGTGGGCATAGGCCAGTATATTTTGTGATGTTTTGATCGAAAATAATGTAGCGGTTAGAAAGCGGTCGTCCTTGTAAGTAAAAGCGAGTGAAAGTACTCTGAAGATTATGACCAATTCTTACTCGACAACCTTTTTAATTTGGCTTACAATGTAGAGCATTAACTTGTAATTAATGCATTAGTTTAGAAAATTACTTACGTAGTTTTAGAACTGTTCTTAAACCCCGACTCAAAAAGAGGGGTGTTATAAGTTTGACGCGTGTATCTGTGTATCTGTCTGTGGCATCGTAGCTCCTAAACTAATGGACCGATTTTAATTTAGTTCTTTTTGTTTGAAAGGTGGCTTGATCGAGAGTGTTCTTAGCTATAATCGAAAAAATCGGTTCAGCCGTTTGAAAGTTATTAGCTCTTTTATATTTACTGTAAACTTCAATTTTAATTTAGTTCTTATTTTTGAAAGGTGGCTTGATCGAGAGTGTTTTAGCTACAATCGAAAAAAATCGGTTCAGCCGTTTGAAAGTTATCAGCTCTTTTCTAGTTTTCTTATAGAGGTTTGTGTCGGGGGTTTTTAAAATTTTAAGTTAAGTATATAATTGTTATGAATTTTGATAATTTGAATTCTCGTTATTTTCAATTTTCAAAAGAATTTTCAATTCTCTATCTACCTATTACGGTTCACGAGATTCAGCCCACTGACAGACAGACGGACGAACGGACAGCGGAGGCTTAGTGTTACGGTCCCGTTGGCTCCCTTCGGAACCTAAAAAGATTAGGAAAATTTGGAATTTGGTACTTAAATTTGGAATCTTAGGTCTTAAAGGTTGATTAAGAGATAATGATTTTTGGGATAGAAGATTTTAAAACTGTGGGAACAAACTACAAGCCTTTTGTAATTTCGAATAATAAAAAAAAAACCTAACAACAATTATTGTTATTTTCGCATTTTCGGAGAGGATGAACGCGGATCGTTTGCAGTTTGCACCGAGTTGTGTAGATTCGATACCCATCGAGAATTCAGAAATCTTCCCAAACAGATTTGACTGTAGGTACTGTGGTCAAAGACCTGGGAGTTGGAACCGTTTAATGTTTAATCATTTTTTATCGCTCCAGCGCCGTCTGCGGGTTTTCTGCGCAGAATTAAACGTTACAACGTCTTTGTAAGCTATGCGCACTACTGATCAATATTTTATTACTGATAAGATTAAATCCAAGAAACACATTTTAATTTTTTTTTTAATGATGTAATCACAAATTCACGGTTTTCAGATTTATTCCTTTACTTGTGCTATAAGATTTCATGATTGATATTGCCAAATTTCATGATTCTAGATCAACGGGAAGTACCCTATAGATTTTCTTGACAGACACGACAGACAATAAAGTGATCCTATAAGGGTTCCGTTTTACTTTTAGGGTACGGAACCCTAAAAAAGACATTGCGAGGTCACTTTGTGTGACTTGTGAGCCACAATCGGGTCACAGAACAGGGTAGTGCACGTGTGAAGTGAACTAATCGATGCCCGCAGTGCGTTGAGGGCACAGAATCGTTTTTCTGCTCGACTTGCGATTATGGAGGCGTCACGAGCGCGCGCGGTTTTGGCCGTTTCTTGCTTATCATTGCGATGTTTGTGAAAATAACTGTTGCTTTTTACCACATTATAACCTTGCTGATAGTTAAAAAGCTGTGATAACCTAGTGGTTAAGCCGTTGGCCTCCTATTCAAGAGGTAGTGGATTCGATCCCGGGCACGCACCTCTAACATATCGGCGTTATGTGCATTTTAAGCAATCCAAGTGCCTATCACTTGAAAATATCGTGAGGAAACCTGCATGTCTGAAGGTTTTCCATGGTGCTCACAAAAGCGTGTGAAGCCTGCCAATCTGGACTGGGCCAGTATCGGACTATGGCCCAATAAACCCTTCTCATACAAAAAGGAAAGCCGCTTTCAGTAGAAGCCCGCTCATGGATCGATCATGATTAAGAGTAACTAAAAATCATCGAAACATCGCGTCGGTCCCGATATCAAGAGAATAACAGATACCATTTCTATTGGGCTATTTGAATTCTGTGGTGAACCTCATATTCTTGCCTCTAAGTTGGGACTCATGCCCCGCAAAATTAAACCTACATTGGCTAGCGTTGCATGTTGAAAACGATTTGGACTCTTTCACAGTATTCCTACCAAGGCAATATAGGACAGGTCATCAGAACGTTTCTCTCATGTAAATATTCAAGAATTGTTCTCATATTTATTTCGCAACAATGCACATAACTCACAAGGAATATAAACAAGGAAAACGGCTAAAAAGGCAGTTGTCGGAAGCCCGCGAAGATTCCTCGCCTCAACAATCATAAACATCGTAAAGCTGAAACGTCATGACTGTTGTGAGCACGATGCCAATAATGGCGTCAATGTTATTATAAAAATATTTATATGACTATTCAACATATATACTTACTATTGTTTGCCAAGTACAAGGAAAAATAAGCTTAATCTGTAGCTTATAATAAAATAGGCTACTCGTACACACCCACCTGCCGTAGAGGCATTTAGGAATTTCACATATCGTCAGTGAAATTCTATCAGTGAGAGTCATTTTTGGCGGGTTTTAACATTTGCCATATGAAGAAGATAGTTTACCCGCTTTCATTCCACCAATCATAATCAAATTAACATATGAGTTCGCTAGTAACTTCATTTTAAATCCTTATTCACAATATTATAGGTACATCAAGAGTTGCTAACGAGTATTTTTAACCCCCGACCCAAAAAGAGGGGTGTTATAAGTTTGACGTGTGTATCTGTGTATCTGTCTGGGGCATCGTAGCTCCTAAACTAATGAACCGATTTTAATTTAGTTTTTTTTAATTTGAGACACCTCTCAAGAACACTCTCGATCAAGTAGTGGCTCAAATAGAGAGTGTTCTTAGCTACGAGTATAATCCAAGAAAATTGGTTCAGCCGTTTGAAAGTTATCAGGTCTTTTCTAGTTACTGTAACCTTCACTTGTCGGGGGTGTTATAAATTTTTAATTTACACTTGTTATTCTCCTGTAAAGTAGATTTCTTTGACTTAGCACGGTTAGGACTTCTTCGACTAGAAAACATAGTAACTACATAAGTCTTGTTAGCTGCATTTATATAATTCCCGTACCTAAAATTTCTCTGAACCTCTTCTCCTTCTGAGAAATCTATTTCTCATGCCCATAAAGCGATTCACTCTATATAGATCAGTTTTTAAGGTTCAAGGTAAGAAACCTGAATCAAATGGCGACCTGTTTATAAAACGTGTATATGCATAAAAACAAAATGTAGATCAAAAGATGATTCAAGTGTTATTCAGCATTAGGTACCTACTTGATCTGATCTTCCCATTCAGTAGTCCCAGGCGCTGGGACCGGGCCGCTAGTGGCTGGAGCGGAGCTCTGGCTGGCGACCCTGGAAGGACGACCGCTTGCTATGGCGCAAGCTGTCGTGGCTACATGCAAAGTGCACGAGGTCAGGGGAGTGCATCTTTCAGGATGAGCCCACTGGGCGTCGCGCAGGGGAGGCACCGGCGCACGTTCGTAAGAGTTCCCGGAGCCTCTTAATATGCGCTGAGGATGGCCATCGAGGGGGTTTTAGTGGGTACAAATCCCACATAACCCGATCTCTCCTCAAAGAGGTCGGGTATCTTGTGAAGATTTCCCCCCCGTCAACAAAAAAAAAAAAAAAAAGGTACCTACTTGAGGGTCATTCATCAGTCCATTCATATCAAGATAAAAATCTCGTACTTACCATAAAAGGATAAAATTCACAGTTCTTGATTTATATACCTACGCTATGCCACACCCTCTGTGAGGAATTCTATTATTTATTTCTTGTCAGAGCATTAAATTATTTTGTATGTTCATTAAACTATGTCAAACACCTACGCTTATTAGAACTCATGGAAAAAAATGCCTTACTTATGTTCATAATACATACCTATATTTTGCCTTATTCGGAGGTCAGAATTTATGCACTATATATCAAGCCTGGACCTGTAGTTTAATCACATCTAATCTCAACTGTTAATCCGAGTATAGAGTTATCAACTTATGGCGTTAGACTGGCGTTAGAATATTTTTTCATATTTACTTTACTCAGAGGAAATGGCCAAAAATTGTATGGACGTTTGCCCCAGAATGTACAAAAATGAAAACTTTGTCATTCATTAATATAGAACTTCTATATTTTATAGAAAGGTAGAAAAAATAAGCAAGGCTATCCGGTGATGGATTATTACTATAAAAATATATGCCTAGATACCTACTTGTTAACTTGGACCACCGAGCGAAGAGTGGTTTACCTATAACTAGCAAAATATTAAAATTTCCCATTAACTACAATGAAGAAATGTTACACTAACCAGCAGATAAAACCCTGAAATTTTCTTGATCAAGTTAAAAAATAGACTTAGACAATTTTTTTTTTAAATAGTCGTTGAAATCTTTTTCTTTTTTAGAATTTTATGTGCAGATATCAGGTGTTTTACAAACATAAATTCTCAAAAGATTTTTTGATATAAAAAAGATAAAAAACTATGAATGGATGAACACCTACGCCTTATGGGGAAATAGCGAATTTAACCTTTATGTGATTATTAAAATTATGTCCATAGTTTTATTTTCCTTATTTGGAAATTAAATCGTTTGTGGACCGCTTCCGATTTTTTTGGATATAATATTTTAAAGGATATTTAAATCTAAAAACAGCTTAAGTAATTTTTATTTTTTTCACAAATGATTTTAAAAACTAATTTTAGTGAATCATTTTTCCCAGGATGACAATTATTCAACAATTTTATTGACGACGATTTGTTTTTGTCTATTGTATTTTGTATGTTACAAATTAGTCGGAATGTTTTAAAGCAAAGAGCGCTATTTTCTTTATTTTTGAGACCTAAATGCAGTAATCTTTATTAGGAGTACTTAGCTGTAATCAAATAACTAACTTGCAAGGTGCCCCGACCGGTTTAAAGGCACAAGCTTGTAAGTATCGAGGTCACATATGGCTAAACACTAAAACCTTGATTTAGCATTTTAGTGATTAAAATTAGATATACTATGTACCTACCATTTGTTCGTAGTGATTAGATATTATTCTCCCTCCACACAAGCTTAAACCTCAAAACTTTTAAAAGCTCACCAACGCGACGATAAGTAGGGACCTTTAACTATCATTATAAAATTTATTTGATATAACTTTTTAATTAGGTAGGTATCATAGTCATACTTACCTATGTGATATACCTCAATCTAGTTTCTTGTAGGTTATATGAAATAATTAATTGATTGGATTGGTTTAAAATATTTGATATTTTGATTTCAAGGTCCACATAAATAGGTATAGTTTTTGTACTATCCTATGTCAAAAGCTTTTAATTTCTTGTAATAATGCGGTTTATAGAGACCTACTTTACTAGATGCTGCCTGCGTCTTCGTCCGCGTGCATTTCGGATATTTTAAAACTCCGTGGTTTGTTATATTCCGGGATAAAGGGTAACCAATATCCAGGCACTTCGTTCGCTACGGCCATACGGCGTGATTGAAGGACATACCGTCAAACAAACACATTCTCGCATTAATCATAGTACAGGATTATAAACATACCTAACACCCATTAGTAATACACGGTTACCTAGTTAATGTTAACGGAAAAGCAAACCGAATTAATTACTCAAGAAAGGTCGACGGCTTTCAATCCGACCACTTGACTGTTAGAATACCTAGAGAAAACGAGTTTTACGGAAAACTAGACGATATTTGTGACTTCAACACATAAATACATAATCTGTGATATGAAACTGTATATTATTATTTATTTGACCTCCCGTCCTTTACTTGGGTGTCATCATAATTATATTATCAACCGATAGACCTTAGACAAGATAGATCTCTTGTAGGGACTTTCACACATTACCGTATTTTCTTTAGGAAAGCTCATTCTTCAAGCTCAGCTTTGATTTTAGTACCTTCTAGTACCTATTTTTAGAGTAGTATCCTCTATCTTTAGAAAAACGCCGTCTAATTCACATCACCACTTAGGTCATTCATTAGGTTAACAATCCTAATAACATTAAGAGGTCAAGGTTCAAACATGATCCTAGTAAATTTGACCCTCGTGAGCTGAGGTTAAATTATAGTGTACTCGACAAAATTAAATTGACATAATATCTGTTATACAATTGATGTAATACGCTACCGTACTAATAACACAGGCAATTTGTCTATGAACTTGTAACCATCAATAATAAAGTTAATGCTAATAAATAATGATAACAGGATTCGAGGTTTTATCAAAATTGTGGAGCTTCAAGTTTACAGTTAAAGAGCAGTATTTTAATTTTTAGGTAAACAAATACATATGTATAGCCTGACCGCATAAATAAACAATCCTGCTCTGAGAGCGCTACGTTTGAATTTTTCATTTTAACACTAGTCACTATACAAATTATTATATCCTTGGTTTTCCGTAGCATAGTGGAAAATCTTTGTTTTTAACCCCCAACCCAAAAATAGGGGTATTATAAGTTTGACGTATCTGTGTATCTGTCTGTGGCATCGTAGCTCCTAAACTAATGAACCGATTTTAATTTAATATTTTTTGTTTGAAAGGTGGCTTGATTATATAGAGGAGCTATAATCCAAGAAAATCGGTTCAGCCGTTTGAAAGTTATCAGTTCTTTTCTAGTTACTGTAACCTTCACTTGTCGGGGGTGTTATAAATTTTTAATTTACACTTGTACGGGATAAAAGTAGCCTATATCCATCTCCAGCAAAAGCTATCTCTGCACCAAATAGATGATTCGACTTCTTGGGCGTGGATTTAATTTTTTTTTTAATATACGATGATGAGTATGATTGGTTAGTATTCCAATGAGAGACGAACTTCGTTTGTATAGAGCGAGTGACGGAGAGACCCTTCTTAAGATACTTTAATAAGGGTAAACCTGGTTAGATAGGTTATTGTAAGGCGTGACATTGACAGTACTTGTCTCGCCCTCAGAGAATTAGCGAAGTGCGAATCGGTGTTGTATAACTCGTATGACTGCTTATAACACTTCCATAATAATGAGTTAGGATGATATTATTGCTATTTCGTAACACCATTTATTATTTGAGTTGACATAACAAAAAACTTTGTTCAGATTCAAATAATGAATCTACCAGACTAGGTGGACAAACGACATCAAATGAGTTGTAGGGAACGATTGGATCCAGGGTGGCGCACGATCGTGGCATTTGAAAGTCCTTACAAGAGAACTATGTCCACTGTCCAGCTGTGGACGCTTCCTGTTGATGACGATGACGCGACTCAATATATCTGTAATATAATATAAGTTTTTCACCGTTTTCCATTTCAAAAACCATACAAGTTTTGACAAACAAAAAAGTTGCTAAGTAACGTCGCTAAGGTAGTAGATATCACTAGATCCATAGGTGGTTAACGTTATGTTACGGTTACCGTTAAACTTTGACTGTCAATAAAAGCAAAATGGGTTACACAATGGATTTGTAACTTTGGATCAAATATTTATCTTCCGATTGAAAACTTGAGTAAGCCACTAGCTCAGTTTTTTAGATTTTTTTGTTTCAAACCCGTACTTTTGCCGTCTTAAATAAAAGGGTTTTTCGTGAAATGCTAGATTAATTTTTTTTTGTTTCTTTCAAGATACGGAATCCTCGGTGGGCGAGTCTGACTCTCACTTGGCTAGTTTTTCTTTGAGAAGTTAATCTAGTCTGCAGGCATTTTTAAAAATAATGGCCATAAAACACTCGTAGGTACTTTAAAAAATTCGCGTATATTAAAGATGCATTAAAATATAACGTAATACAATATTTCACAACACAATAGAAATGTCCATTGCGTAACCAGCACCGATTCGCCATAGACTCGAGCATACTTAGCATGCAATGCAAATAATCTGAGGTAATGGTTACCGATTGTGTGGATAGGTGCTAACTAATGCCGTCTGTATTAGAGAGGTGTTTCACAATACCTCTTATTAATTTGCAGCTGTTGCCAGTTTAACATAAAATATGGGTCAGTAATGCAGAATTTTCAATCAAAATAACTTAAAAAAAAAAGGAGTACCTAGGTATGGAGTCATAACAAAATATGAAGAATATCTGTAATATATTTTTTTATTTTTAATTGCCATCTCGACCTGTCGCGTACCTACTTTAGGTACCTACGCAGTAGTCGTTATAGTCCACAAAGTGCAAACACAGGTACACTTTCTGTTCTATAATTTAATTTCTCAGTAGTATAACTTTCTATCATTTGAAAGAAATATGTTAAGCTGCAAAACAACAACTTTTAATACCAGGAAATAATCACGTTTTAATAAGGTTTTAATTAGATATATTCTCATGGAAGTTTTGCGTCGGACGTCAAACAGGTGTCATGTTAATGTGACAGGGCGATGATATCGCTCTCGATACATCAAACTATCTCACAGTTGATATCTTAATTAGCTCTGATTGATAGCTCTACCGGTCAGCTTTGAATTAAATATGTGGAAAGGTTATTCCGAATAAAAGTCATGTACTAAGAAGCTGTCAAAATTACTATGACAGTAGACAGTGGACATCAAGTTGTAACGAATAACGAGAAAAAATATTATGGGACCATCACGCATAATCGGTCCTGAAAGCTCAAAGAAATCGGTTTGTATGTATGTACCTACAATGCATACCTACATAGAAAAAAACGGTCTGAATTGAGATCCTCTTCGTTTTTAACAGGGCTCTCTCCGTCACTCGTTTCATACAATCGTAGTTCCAATTTCATTTGAATATTAAGCAACCAAAGTCCATGAAATTTTGCAGACATATTCTAGAAACTAATATCTGTGTCTGTGGTGTTTTAGATTTTTCTAAAAATATGTAGTTTTAAAATTACAGGGGCTCAAAGATTTGTATGAAATTTTTTAAGACCGCGTAACTTTGAAACCGAATATTTTAACAGAAATCTGGAAAACCACAGACATAGATATTAGTTTCTAGAATATGTTTGCAAAATTTCATGGACTTTGGTTGCTTAATATTCAAATGAAATTGTAACTACGATTGTATGAAACGAGTGACGGAGAGAGCCCTCTTAAAATCGGTTAAAAAGTTTAGGTACCTAGGAAAAAGGTATCAAACCAAAAAAATTTGCAAAAACTAAAATGTCACGATTTTAATGAAGCAATCGACAGGGTTTACCTGTGATAAGGATAAATCCCTCAAACCCCCGGCCCGGAATCGAATCCGTGGCCTCCCACTTATAAGAGCACAGCGTTCACTACTTCACCAGGGAGGTTGATTCATTATCCAGAGTGCTAAGGCTGTATACCATGCGGACGAAGTCACGGGCAAAAGCCTAGTAGATACTTAGGTATTTTAGTGAGATCGTGGTCAAATGCAAAAGTTTAACTTACGAAACGTATAGAGAGAATGTCGACTGAATGCAAATAATAGTTATAATATTAATATCCCACATTATAATTAGCCAATACAGTTTTATCTTGCATAACCCTGCAACTCTATTACCACCTATTACCACAGCCGAATTCTATAACGCACATCGATACAACAAATCTTAATTACTAAATCCTTCACACCATTATGACCTTTATAGCTTTGGATTTTAGGGCAAAAATCGCTTGCATTAAATATTAAGACTGGCGTCTGTAGATACAGTAATACAATAAAGCCAAAATTAACAATTCATTAAGGTAATAGCACGCTTCGTGCAATCGGATTAAAGTTCACAATCGTTTGTAGGTTTTATAGAAGATCAGCCTACGCAACTCATAGCATATTAATTAAGAATGCGTGTGCGTTTGTTTGAATGCATGTCGTCACGCCTTCCATCATTGTTTCATCTCGATTTACGTAGTATTTGCATGGCCGATGGGCTACACCTTTTTTTGTATAAGTACCATAATATTATGATAATAGGTTTTTCTTGAAAATCTGCTCGTAGACATAATGAATCAGTGTTCTTGACCCTTCTAAGTAGTTAAATATGTACGCAACTAGCTACCCCCCGTGGTTTCACTCTAGTGGAAAAATCTAGCCTTATTTCTTGCTTACTTTTAAAGGAAAGCTCTATTGAAAATTTGAGCTTTCTAAGCCCTAAGGATTTGGGCTTGGGGTTGATGAGTCTGTTATTAAATCAGGAATTTTCTTTTTAGGTATTTATTATGTTTAGATTTGGTACCACCACATAATTTTTCCTTTGGGCTGCGATGCAGTCGAGTAAATAGGAACATTCCGGAAAATTCAGTTTCGTCACCATACTTAGTTATGTATTTTTCTTCTATTTCAGGTAATTATCGTCACAGCAACAGCAGCTATCAACTGTCGATCAAGCAGGTAGAGAATATAAATTTAACAGCAAAGGTAGTAAACATTCCGAAAAAGATATAAGATAATTTTAAAGTCTTGTTTTCCTACTTGTAGATACAAAATGAACGTGGATTACGTATCTTGTACCTGACAAAAAATGTAATTTGCGAAGTTTATGTAAGCCATGGGAAAATATTTTACGCTAAACGCAAAAAGCTTTGTCTTGATAACCGCAAAGACGATTATTCATGCTTTCACTTGACCCTTACGTCATCTTGCTGAATTTGAACAGTGATTGTAAGTACCTACTTTTCCTCTATAGACTATAGAGGTAAATTTTTCGGTCAATAAAGTTTTTTTTTTTTTTTCTTTAAATCTCTTTACTCTGATTAGCCAATGTCAAGTTTGTGATATTTTCAAGTTACTGGATTTATACAAGTATGGACTCCGTCTGCGCCGGCGCCCGCCGACATGCGCGCGGCGCCACTTTAGAGCGCTTCCCAGTCAGTTCCAACACCAACTAACACAAAAACCAGCCACTCTTAACAAAAAAAAACACTCCAAACAAGCACAGCACGCGCGCCAGCAAACGCCATCGCAGACGAAGTCCCGCAAAGTGTTCATAAAGTTTTATAGTGCAACGATTCGTATGGTGAGAGGAGTGCCAATACTTCAGAGAGCAAGCAAAAAGGTCTGGTCTGGTCTGGTCTAGTAATTTATTAAAAAAAAATTGTTTTATAAAAAACTCCAAGTTACCAGGTGAGGTTAAAGTCAAGGGCCAACTTGTATCTAAATAAAATTAAAAAAAATCG
Source organism: Maniola jurtina (assembly GCF_905333055.1). NCBI lineage: Eukaryota > Metazoa > Arthropoda > Insecta > Lepidoptera > Nymphalidae > Maniola > Maniola jurtina. The sequence continues at coordinate 14,881,861 of NC_060035.1, read as the reverse complement.
GGATCCTCGTCACAGCCAATGGACGTCAGCTGCTGGACATGTCGTGTGAGTGGTGAATCTAAAAACTGCATTTTTTCAGGGCGTGGTCGCCGTTCCGTGAGACTCACACAATCTCTCTTAATTTGCTGTTAAAAAAAATTACTATACAAATCACCATGCCCGCGCATGGCATGGTGCCAAGAATACTGGCTGCACTTAAAAGCTAGGCTGATCCTTTGCGCAAAAATGAGAAAGCCCTTTTATCGGTCTGTATAAAACTTCAGTTTTTTACGTCCAAAGATTTGGGCTGGGCGTTGATGAGTCAGTCAGAGCAATTTGTTTTTCAATCACAAAGGGAGTGACAAGTTGATCGCCAGCTGTGTTGTTATCAATAACAAACGGGTAATTCGTCCGTCCGTTACGTCCGGTTAATTCAGAGCGCAATATTTGGACCGTGAAATGCAAACTTGTATGCTGCCGATATTACATAAAGAACAAATAACTTTCCATGTTGTTATACTTATCTATAATAAAAATCGACCAAGTACGCGTCGATACTAGCTATTATAGAGTTCCGTACATAATTATTAAATAAATAAACTAAATAGGTATTTTACTTTCGAGCTAGTAGACATCGCAACAAACAGTGAAAGAAAAACCCAAAAAAAATGTTTGTTCTGGTCACAGCTTAGAAACTCTGAATTGTTGTTTTCTGTATTTGTTGCATAGATAATATAAAAATGGGTTCCGTACCTGTGTTAACGGGACTCTTTTAATAAGTCTCTGCTGTCCGTCTGTCTGTCCGTCCGTACATCTGTCTGATTGTCAGCGTGCTGTATCTCTTAAACTGTAGTAGATAGAGAATTGAAATTTTCACACAACAAATAATAAGATCTTCAAAATGACCACCATGAATACTAAGCCATGAAAATTAAGCAAAATTAAAGTGTTATTTCTTGTACTTATAGTACGGAACTCTTCGTATAGAGTCCGACTCGCACTTGACGTTTCTTTAATCCGATTACTATGCCAACTTTCAAGATAATCCGAAACGATCTTGCGTTTCTGCTGTAAGCAGAAGAGATTTCATCACCTCATTTTAATGAAAACACTTTGGTTAGGAAAGAAGTTACTTAGTTTCCCTTTTTTTTTGGAAACGACCTTCAGTAAACAAAATAATTAAAATCATGCTATTTAAATAATTAGGTAATAGGTAATTAGGTCTACTTTTTATACCAAAAAGCCTAAGTTTTAATCGTGTATTTCAGACTATTTTGCAATAATATTAAAGAGATAATCTTATTTATGTTCTTGAAAGAAGCTTTGCCCATTTCTTTATAGTTTTCCTTCTAAAATTTTCTAACTGGAATTTTCCTCATAATTTATCTTCAACGATTATATACGTTAAATAATTCATAAATTATCCTAAATAACGGAAAAATTGTTCAAGGAATTAATTTTATCCACACACACTCATTGAAATTTTGAAAAATTGAATTTTGCTTTATTTGTCCTTTACAAATTTATTTTAAATCCTAATTTGAGTCAAAACTACATTTTTATAAAATTACATTCTACAGGTACTTAACACCTGTTAAGGTCTAACTACACTTCATTTAAGGAGCGCACAGATAGTCCAAGTGATGCCTTTTCGGTCATTTTGCGTACAAAAAGTGGCTTAGAAAATAGTTTTCCTTATGAAGGCGTTCCATATTCTAGGAATAGCTGGCCAAGTGCCACCAAGTGCCACGCATCCCGCACGCGACGAATGATTACATATTCTGAGAGGTAGGTACTCTGCTTGTTTTATTTTTATTAAGTACATAGTCTTCGGCCTTAACACCTGTGAATATTTTTACTTTTAGTTTAAGTCATAGTTTTTAAAATTCTGTAGTAAGGAGCTTTATAATATTCCTGGTTCCGTCCAGTCTTTCTATCTTTCTGTCCGTCTGAAAATTGATATTAGCTACACGGGGAAATCTATCACGGAGAATTTACGCGGGGAAAAAATCAGTGATTTGATACAAATTCGGACGAATATTTTGCCTATGGAGTTGTATGGCGCTCAACGCAATCGTTGTGCCTGTAAGTGAAAATAAATCGCGCGAATAAAAAGCGCTGTGTGTATAACTGTGTACTAGGCCGATTTGAATTCCTTTTAATTTGAACCCAAAATATCAAGTTATATCAAGACTTCATGATGCAAGTTCAGGATGTAACTTCCAAGCTAAGTAGGTATATCTTTGTACCTTTTGACAAGGCCGATTCAGTCGTTGCAGTATTAAAAGGTACAGGACAGACACATGGTTGCGTTTATAATATTAAGTATGGATTATCGTCCATAGTTTTTTTAAAATCATAGCGAGCGAACGAGCAGGTGGGTGATGTTAAGTGATTACCGCCGCCCATTACATTTGCAGCACCAGAGGAAGCGGCCGATGCGTGGCTTGCCTTTCAGGAATTTGCTGGTCTGCCTCTTGAATAACCCCATGTTTTAATCAAGTAGGAACACCGCTGATGGGAGTTGATACCATAGCTTGCATGTGCGTGGAAAAAAGGATTATCTGCTAAAAAGATTGTCAAAAAGTTTCTCTCTTTCTCTACTCTTTATAAAGCTGTAGTACCTACTACTTTATTTTCGTTAAACCAGTATCGTATATTGTTCGAATACCCACACGTTATCACGCATGATCTGGTCAACCATTGTGTGTATGTAAATGTCCAATTGTATTGATCTGAATGCTGTTTTGCATGGATGTCGCAATGTGCGTGCGACTGCGGCTATTGTTTCAATCGCATTCATACACCCGCTTACAAGTTACAACATACTACTTAGTGGAGTAAGGGGCGATGGTAAACTTATGATTGAACGGTTTAATATGAGTAGGTACTATTATAAAGTCTAAACGCGACAGTCAAACAGAACTTCTATATTATTTTCTAAGTGTATCATGAACCTAGCCAATCTCTCTATCCTATCATCATAATCATCAATCTTTAGACGTCTACTGCAGCATATAGGTTTCTTATAAGGAGATAATACAACAAGAAACCTATGACCACACGTACCTACCACAGTCTTCGAGCTGCGACTACAGGGGAGTACTCAACACTGCGTTTTCTGGTACGGGGTCGCTACTCTAGCACCTTCTATTAGACCGCTAACACCTATCGGTTTTTCGAACTATGCGCCCTGCCCATTGCCACTTCGGCTTCAGAACCATTGAGCTAGATTACTCACTGCCTATTTTATAATTGGATACAGGTAATAAATACATTCTGAACAAATTACGGTAAAAAACTCTGAATGATTGCGGCTAAATGATGATATTATACAATTAGATGAATTCCTAGCTTTCAGTTGCACTCAAGATGGCGTAGTAAGTTGTTACAATGACAATATTGGTATAACTTGTATTAATTTAAAAAGTGTCTGCTGAGTTTCTTGCCGGCTGTTCTCAGTAGAATCTTCTTTCTGAACCGGCGGTTGAGCCCAACATCTAGCATATTATGTGACAAAAGCTGTCTTGCATGAAATAAATAAATTTGAATTTTTGAATTTTCAAGTCCTTAGCAAACGTTGTAACCTTTAAATCAAAGCCACTAAGAGATATTTTATTTTTTTAATAGACAGGCTGTGTTAGCAGTCAGTTCGAGTATATCTTTCCCACCGCGGTGCGACATTATTTATTATTTACAGAATAATCGTGTGTGGCCTTGTTTTTATTAAAATTTATAGATAAAGTAACAGTATTGTAATAATATTAGAAGTACTTCGCAATACCCACGCACCACATTTACTTTGTGCTATAATATTGCATTTACGTTCTAAGGCCTAAAATAAATTAGGTATACATTTGCATCCCAAGAACTTTAAAATAAATAATCCTTTTTAAACAACGTTAGAATTACTTCCGACTTCGCGCATCTATCTATTTATGAAGCTATAGAAGATACAAAATTTTGTTACCTTTTAGAAGATAACAAGTTAGGAAAACAATGTTTTGCCAGGACTATGGAAAAATAGGACTATTGATAGGAAAAGTGCACGGGCAATGAATGGAAATTTTTATTTTGTAAGACCTGATAAACGCTTTCGTTGTTTTTTTTTTTTGGGTACCAATACTACATATAAATATGTAAAGGTTTCTCCCGGTGCAGTCTGCAAATGAAGTGAGAATAATGCGCTTGCGGTCTCATTCCCACGACATGTAAAAGTCGATGTGAAGAATAGAAATCATTGGATTTCTTGTACTTCGCTTCCGCGTCGGATTAGTGCTTTGAGGTTTAATTAATATCTTGGGTTAATTGGGATCTTGGGATTCCACTGGCTATAGGCAGTGCATTTTCTAAATGTATAAAAAGAAACGCCCAGACTAAGCCTCAATAGCTCAACGGTTATAGGAGCGGACTGAAATCCGAAAGGTCGGCGGTTCAAACCCCAACCGTTGCACTATTGTCGTACCCACTTATAGCACAAGCTTAACGCTGAGTTGGAGGGGAAAGGGGAATGTTAGTCATTATTAAAAATGGCTAATATTCTTTAAAAATATATCATAAAATCAATTTACGCCCCGCCCAACCCCTTGGACTTAACCCTCTATTTCATGAATTACTAGCCGATGCCCGCGACTTCGCCCGCGTGGATTGAGGTTTTTCGAAATCCCTTGGAAACTGTTTGATTTTCCGGGATAAAAACTTTTTATCCCGGAAAATCAAAGAGTTTTAAAATATCCTGGATTTTAATAAAAAAGTAGCCTATGTACTAATCCAGGATATTATCTATCTCCATTCCAAATTTCAGCCAAATCCGTCTAGTAGTTTTTGCGTGAAGGAGTAACAAACATACCCACACACACACATACACACAAACTTTCGCCTTTATAAGTGTGATGAAGGAGATGGAATTAAAAAAAGCCACAGTGAAAAACACTTTTATTTTGGCCTCAGCAATAAGTGTTTTTAAAAGCCATTTTTTTTTTCAAAATCAAATTATTTTTTATTCAATTAAACTTTCGTGTATTTTTATTTTATTACTTTCTAAGATTCTTTCTTCAGAGTATTGTTTCCTAGTATAATTATGTGCAATAAAAAGTTGTCTATTCTATTGTATGCATAAACATCATGTCGATAGGTAACCTACTTTCTATACTCAGTAACTTTTATAGATCGCGATTAGATTAGTAGATATAATATTTTGAGTTACAATGGCCTATAGTTATTGCAATATATAAACTGCTAAACGGAAGCAAAACCTTGTCAATTTAGTTTAGTTAATAAACTGTAAAGTTTGGATTACAAGATAATTATTAATTGACTTCAATGCCATTCTGCGTATTCAATAATTACTTCAAAGATTTTAGATAAAAACGTGCGTGCTACCAAAACCTTAGTTTTTGTAACTTTAATTGATCTATTATGGTAGTCAAACACCATGACAGGTGCTGTTTGCCGTGTCTTGAATTCTTGATCAAACGCAGCGATAATGATGACTTTTCGGCTCAAGGGTCGTAACCTTTATGGAGGCCGGATATCAAATTGTCTAGATACAATCTAGTAGTGTTGAATGCAAAATATTTAAATATCATGCAACTATAATAATTTATAGATTCAGTATTGTGTAAGCAAGTTCTATATTTACGTTTTTTTATCGACTTCCAAAAAGAGGGAGCTTCTCAATTCGGACCGTTTTTTTTTTCAAGTTAATCCTAACGGCAATCTCACCGAGATACTCGTAACTACGTACCTAATAATGCAGTATAAGATGGAAGTGGTCTTACCTGGAAGTAGTAGATGGTAGTTTCATTAAACCGATATCCCGTAGTTAGCATACCTTTAGAGTGGTACCTAGCCATAATATGGCCGAAGCCTGTCACGAGACAAAATCTGAGAACAATTATTCAGAAATAAATTCAATCGACCCTGCTGGGAATCGAACCCGAGACATGTAAACCACAGCGTACGTTTATCACTTAGCGCTAAGATTTCAGAAACATGTTCGTCACAATTTTTTTAAATTTGAAATTCTAGTAAGTATAAATACCTACCTAATTGTGTAAATAGCATCGACTACAACTAGTCTAAATATTTCAGTTATTAAAACAACAGAATGAAAATTGCGTGGGAAAATATTATAGGTACCTACTTGAAGAAATATTGAACTGTAAACATTGGCCAAAGTGTTGGCAACCGATTGGCAAACGATCCTATCTATGTATACTAATGTAATCATTTATTAACATCATTGAATGTAATGTATTAAAAAGGGTAAATTTTGTAAGCTTGTTTGTACGGGGTAATCTTTTGAACTACTGAACCGATTTTGAAAATTCTTTCACCAGTAGAACGCTACATCATTCCTGAGTGACATGGTTATATCTTATTATGGGATACCCTGGGACGTCAATCGGTTTTTCGAACTATGTGCCCGGCCCTACCCATTGCCATTTAAGCTTTGCAACCCGTTGGAGCTATGTTGGTTATTCTGGTTTTTCCTACGATCTCCTCATTTCTGATTTGATTACATAGAGAAACTCCAAGCATAATTTTTTCCATCACTTGCTGGTTTTCTAAGTAATATGTAACATATTTATGTTGTTTTTTTTTTCAGCTTTATCAGAATGATTTAGTACCTACATAATTTTCAGACACGAATAGGTATAATACCAAATTTTCCAACTTATTTATGTATCAAAAATGTATAATGTATATAGACGTAAAGATGGTCGAGTTTTCGACTGGTTTGCATAGTTCAAGGCGAAATCCATTACAGTTTTATTCAGATCACGACTCGAATCCTTTGTTTGCACAATATTTACTACTAGCTGCTACTCCTTTCGGTATTTATATATTTTACAAATACCGTCCTTTTTTCAAAGGATTAAGATGCTACCGTAATAACATATTTTCAATTGAAAAATTTTGAAAACCCCGACACAAAACCTCCAATAACTTTCAAACGGCTGGATCGATTTTCTTGGATTATAGCTAAGAACACTCTCAAACAAGCCACATTTCAAACAAAAATAAAATAAAAATCGGGTTATTCGTTTAGGAGCTACGATGCCACAGACAGATACACAAACACACAGATACACATGTCAAACTTATAACACCCCTCTTTTTGGGTCGGGGGCCTTTCCGTCTCCAGAATAAAGCTTCTTTTTATTTATTTTTATTTATTTATTTAGAAGTCTTTCGTCACACACACAATACAAAATATAGGTAGAAAAACTTATGCAAAAAGGGTGCAAAGGCGGCCGTATTCCTTACATCTTAGAGGCAACCTTTGATGAAAGGATTTATGACCAGCATCAAACTACTGATTTGCTAACTCATGAGTATCTAACACTGAATGAGAGCCACCGAGCTCATTTGACATTTATTTTTAACCCATTGAAGGTTTTCTACGAAGAAATATTTTATCATCACTCAATGAACCAGCAATGTAGAACCCAATAATTTCAAAATATGACCTCGTTGGCTATCATTCAGTGAAAAACATACTAAGTGAATCACCCAGCAGAGTGCAGAAAGTGAAATCTTTTTCTTTTCTCTTAGGCTTGTTTTTCTTTTATTTTTAATGTCTTTGGTTCTTTCATACAAAAAAATTACCCTACAAACAGACAGATCTTCGCATTAACTATATCAATAGCTGTGGATAACATAGTTCTAGCTATTATGACCCTTGTTACATCTAGTACAGTAGATGAGATCGATACAAAGTATCAAGATAAATAATATAATTGTATAATTTGACAGTGATGTTTGAACCAGTTTAATCACTGTGAACTATTTAATTGCCGATTTGATCGGTATTTAATTGGTATTTGAATGGCCGTTAAGTAATGGAATAACTTTAATCATGTTAAGTAATGGAATATATTTAATCATCATCTGTAATCGTTTCTAATCGCTCATCATGAATAACGTGATAATAAGAGCTATGAATATAATTTTTGGATATATAACTTGATTAAGTAACATGGAGGAAACATTAAAACTTGTTATGTTAACGAGATCTTTTTAATATGTTAACATATTGAATGAAAATGAAATGTCTTCAAATATTTATTAAGTATAAAATGTAGGTTAAGTCTACGTTTTTGCAATACGGTAGGGACATACCTAGCGGAATTCCGCGAGCGTATTTTTACTTGCCTAATTCCGCTTATGTGTCACATTGATAAAGTGGTAATAGCCTAGTGAATAAGATATCGCCTCCTAGTCGGGGCGTCTAGGGTTCGATCTTGGGGTATGCCTTCTATTTTTTCGGAGTTATGTGCGTTTTAAGCAATTGACACCGGAATTCATAATCAAGTTTCTTTAGGGAACGTTTCAGATGACATGTCTTATATTCAATAATAAAATTAAATAATAAGTAATAATAAATTATTCAACCTTAATGCAATGCATTAAGATTGAATACCTAAGCGATCATAATATAAAGTTCAGATTTGTGTGGAGGGTGGTTAAAGCGGAAAAATCGCTAGATGTGTCCCTAGCTTAAGTGTTTAAATTATTGATCATATAAGGAGTTATGTATATTTTTGCATACAATACAATTTATGTGTTTTTAAAAGTAATGTAAATGTCAAAATAATACTTATAGCATAAAATGTGGTCTAGTTTTGATAGCAAAATTATTTATTGTTCCAAATTCCTATCCAAATGCCACTAACTAAATGCCAGAATGACTCAGAATTTCTTATTATTCAAATATATTAGAGATATAAAAAGTAGATTGATTATATTTATTTATTATGATTTCGTTTCAAAAGTTCTAATGTCAATACGATTATAATCATTAACAACTTTTGTGTATTAATTAAGTAGTTAATGAGTTGGTCAGGAAATGAAATGAAGATATTTTTATTTTATTCTACGTATGACAGCTTGTGCCCCTTATGAATTATGAGTCAAGACTCTAGTACCGGTTCAGAATATAGATTTTACCGAGAAGAGTCGTCAAGAAACTCAGTAGTTTCTCTTTTTTCATGTGTACTACAGTACCTAGCAGGAAAGATTACAGATTGAACTTTGGAAGAAAATAATCGGTAGTTTTCATTCCGTAGGGGGTTGTCTCTGTTGTTGGCTTACTAAACTTCACATAGGCATGAGTGACAGAGACAATGCTCTACGAAACGGAAGCTGCCGATGAACTCTTTCTAAAGTTCGATGTATAAATCCTTCTTGCAGGGTACTTTCATCATCATCATGATCAATTCATCTTCGGCCTATATTATTTAGAAGGGATCTCGTTTCAGAATGAGATAAGGCCATAATCTGCCACGCTAGTCCAGAACAGATTAGCCGATTTCACACACCTTTGAGAACATTATGGAGAACTCTCAGGCACTCTCAGGCATGCAGGTTTCCTCACGTTTTTCATCAATTGAATGCAGATCCATTCAAAGGAATCTCTGTAATTAGGTCATCTAGTCTTTAAAACTAGTTCCAAACTCCTATCCGAAACAAGTATGAAGTATGTATTACAACTTCTCAAGGTGATGTTAGAACATTTACTTGTGTAGGGTTACCAATTTTGCAGATTTGTTGAGGACAATAAATTGACATTTATGTTGTCTGAAATATTATACATATGAGAAAATTATTTTTTCAGCTCTTCTGAAACTATGTTAATATAAATACTGTCAAAATTTGTACACTACAATCTATATCTACTTCCATGTTAGTATTAGCATACCTTTACATATGTAAGAGATTTAATATTATAAACATTATCAACGTATCAATCTGTATTGTGACAGAGTGTTGGGATATTTAATGGAAGTTTTCAAAATGGAATTTTATCGCACCATCAATATAATATATTAATATGACCCTCGCGAAAATAATACATGCAGGACTTATGATAATCAATAATGCTTTAGTTCAATCTTGATTAGGAACAAGTTATAGCAGCAAAAAGCGAGGTGCAAACTGCAAAATGGATATATTATTTTATTAGGCCGTCATTAATACTTACACTTTGCATAAGCCATTACGAATATTTGGCGAAAAAAAACCAAAAAACGATTTACTTATTTTTTTGTAAAAAAAAAACCCGGCCAAGTGCGAGTCAGACTCGCACACGGAGGGTTCCGTACTCGGGTAATTTTTCTGACATTTTACACGATAAATCAAAAACTATTATGCATAAAATACATACGAATCTGTTTGAGAATATACAGGTAAAGCCCTTTGACATGATACCCCACTTGGTATAGTTATCTTACTTTGAAAATTGAAACACATTTAAATTTTGTTTAATGATGTAACCACAAATTCATAGTTTTCGGATGTATTCCTTTACTTTTGTTATAAAACTTACCAACCTGCCTTTCATGATTCTAGGTCAACGGGAAGTACGCTATAGGTTTTCTTGACAGACACGACAGATGGACGGACGGACGGACAGACAGACAGACAGACAATACAGTGATTTATTTATTTATTAGGACACCAGAAAATTATAATATTAATACATTCTTAAATCTATATATACACACACACACACATTATTAAATATTTAACTTATTAATTAGGTGTCACAACTTGTGCCAAAAGAAATAAAAAATAATTATTACTAAACAATAAAAAAGTTTACAATGTACAAAATTTATGCCTTAAAATAAAGTAAAATAAAAATATGTACTAACTAGTTATTAATGAACAAATGGTGAAAATTTACTACTATCTATCCTGTGATACAGTGATCCTATAAGGGTTAAGTTTATCCTTTTGAGGTACGGAACCATAATATAATTAGTACTTAGCTCGATTTCAATTTTACCTTTCATTTATGAGTAAGCCTCATTAATCTTTTTTTTAGGCCCTAGGTACATTATTCGGCCGTCAGTGTAATTATGTAAATCATATTCGCAGTTGTTTATATATTCCAATCTGTGCAACATAGCACCTACTTATATGCAAGGTTATTTCTTTGTTAGAAGTACATACTTAGGTACAAAATGATCTGTTATTATATCTGCTAGTTAATTGTGCATATGTTTAGTAAATAAACATTGTTAATTTGTAATGAAGTTGTTTTTATAGCTTTGTCGTAATTTTCTACATTTTATTAGTACTAAGGATATAGATTTCCGTTAAAATATAATCATAATTTAAATACCTAATTAAAATGTTTTGTTTCCTGGACCAATTTTGGACTGCAAAGCAGTCACATTTATTTTAATTTATTTATGTGTTTGAAATTTGAATAATCACACTGTCAACAAAAACGTATAGGCACATACTCGTAGGTAATCGCAAACGTATCATGCCCGTGACTTCATTCGTGTGTTTAGGTTTTTAAAAATTCCGTTGGAACTTTTTGAATTTAAGGGATAAAACCGGTAAATAAGTCAGACTCGCGTACCGAGGGTTTCGTACTAGTCGTATTTACAACGGGAAGTACCCTATAAGTTTTCTTGACAGACACGACAGACGGACAGACGGCCAGACGACCACACAGCCAGACAGACAGACGGACAACAAAGTGACCTTATAAGGGCTCCGTTTTTCCTTTTGAGACATGGAACCTTAAAAAAAGAATTTTGGGAAATAATTTAAAGTAGTCAAGTACCTATTTCTATAACTAGTGCTATAAAGATGGGCGGTGGGAAGTAAACCATAAATCACTATAGCCATAAACACAGTTTGTACGATGTGAAGGCTGTACGTTCATAAGTCCTTTCGGTAGGTATAATTACATTAAACGTACTTATAGGAGGATGCAGGAAACGGCAGTAATTTGTCACGCGATTATTATGTCTGTATTAAAACATGTAATTTTTTTGGAATTTTGAATGAAAAATAACGTTAAATTATAATTTATTGAACATAGTATACGATGATATTAGTATTCTATTTGCTTATTTAGGAATACACTTATTTAGTAATTATATAATTGCGATTTTATCTGTACCTATAACAAAAGAAGAATAGACTCAAACAACTATATACATATTTTTTAAAGATTTTATTAGCCATGCTAATCATGGCTATTATTCCCCTTTTCCCTCCAACTAAGCGCAAAGCTGTGTTAGGAGTAGCTACGACAATAGTGCAACGGGTGGGATTTGAACCGCCGACCTTTCGGAATTCAGTCGGCTCCTCAACCGTTGAGCTATTGAGGCTCAACGGTTATATAATATACAAATATAGAAACAAGATATTACATACAGGTCTTCTTTAAAATATAAACTTCCACCACTTTAAAATATAAACTTTCCACTAAGCGATTTTGAAAATTCTACCTGTATCTTACATATCACTTATTTATTATTTATTTGTTTTTATTAGTCTATTTTTTTATATTTTGTAGTTAAAAGAATTTAGTCCATAGAAGCCGTGTTATAGAAATTGTACTCAAACAATAGACTTCAACGCGCTTGAGGCCCTCGTCAAGTAATAAAGCCGCTACGCAGTTCTACGACGCCACCCATTTATGTGACAAACGAAGCCTTGCCGTATAGAGACACTCCTTCCCTTCTACGACGATTTACCATAAACTATACAATACTAACAGCCAATGCAATTCAATACCTTAAATGCCAAATGTTTTACAAGTGTTTGGTCCTATAAAATCTGTACTAATCACACTCTCACACTAATATTAATAAGGCGAAAGTTTGTGTATATTATGTGTAGGTATGTTTGTTACTCCTTCACGCAAAAACTATCAATGGACGGATTTGGCTGAAAACTACTGGCTAACTACCTACCTTGGATACAATATTTTAAGTAGCTACTTACATACAATAGACTGGGGATAGATTATACCCTGAATTAGTACATAGGCTACTTTTTATCCCGGAAAATCAGAGTTCTCACGGAATTTTGAAAAACCTAATTGTACAGTTGTGAATATAGGTACCATAGATTAACATGTTGATTCGAGAGAACCTGAGGTAAGTATATACCATCCTCCTTTAAAACAACTCCATACAAGGACGAGGTCCTCAATTCGGCGCGTATTTTGTATTTATACTCATTCCTCCGCGATTTCCGCAATAACTTTAATGTACAATATAGAAAGTTACTTATTGTTGGAAGTCGGTTAATATTACTCCTTACCGGATGCCGAGATCGATAAATCATGTTCGCATCTCTGCAAGCAACCTATAAGTCTTTGCTGGAGTTATCTCAAAGATTCACAAAGGGTTATCGAAGGTTGTGCCGTGAGTCAAGCCGCCAATTTAGGAGCACTAGGGTTATGACTAACGTGTTACATTCCCTTTATGGTCATACGCGTTTGGTGCGCGCAATATAACACTTTGGGCTTCTATGACGTACCATAGAATACCTAATCAACATCATCATTGTCGTTATCAACCGATAAACGTCCACTGCTGGACATAGGTCTCTGGTAGGGCCTTCCACACGCCACTTCCATGGCAAGAAACTCTTCGTGTGCCAATCCGACTCACACTTGACCAATTTTGGTTTTACATTTAGTACCCGAAATTTTAAACTTATACGGCAAATATTCACACCGCGTTATAGAGGTTTTCGCAAAAGATTACTTCAACCTATGACCTAAGCGCTCACTAGGTACCTATTAGTGGAATATAGGATCACTTCGTTGTCTGTCTGTCGTGACTCGTGTCTGTCGAGACCTGTCAAGGTAACCAGAACCTATGGGGTACTTCCCGTTAACTTAGAACCATAAAACGCAGGTAGCAATGTCTCATGCAACTCAGCGAATTCGACTTACGCTTGACCGATTTTTGTTTTACAAATTAGTATCCGAGAACTTATACGGCAAGTATTCACACTGGGTTATAGAGGCATTCGTAAAAGATTACTTCAACCTGTGACCTAAGCGTTTAGTAGGTAAGTCCCTATTAGTGGAAATAATTTATGGCGCTGTTCGAGACTAGGCCGGCGAGCTCGTGCTGATAAGGCACGCTCGCTGCAGGTCATTGCAATTGCTGTGTGCTGAAGTCATCGATATATGCGACTAGCTGATCCTTCCTTCGTCCGCGTGGATTTAGGTTTTTCGAAATCCCGTGGGAACTCTTTGGTTTTCCGGGATAAAAAGTAGCCTATGTGCTAATCCAGGATATTATCTATCTCCATTCCGAATTTTAGCCAAATCCGTCCAGTAGTTTTTGCGTGAAGAAGTAAGAAACATACACACACACACACACACACATATACAAACTTTCGCCTTTATAATATTAAGTGTGATAACACTACACCGCGTATAACATGCGGTTTTTAGAAAGAAATAAAGTCTATTTGGGGTAGATACCTACCATCAATCACTACCCCCTATCACACTTCACACTAATATTATAAAGGCGGAAGTTTGTGTGTATGTATGTGAGTATGGTTGTTGTGTAAGATCATCGAAAACGACTGGACGGATTTGGCTGAAATCTAGAAAGGAGGTAAATTATACCATGAATTTAACACATAGGCTACTAAATTAAAGTGTTACCATGCGAAAATGTGTTCATTTATTTGTTTGTCCTTCAATCACGTCGCCACGGTCGTACTTTTAATCCCCGACCCAAAAAAAGGGGTGTTATAAGTTTGACGTGTGTATCTGTCTGTAGCATCGTAGTTCCTAAACTAATGAACCGATTTTGATTTAATTTTTTTTTTGTTTGAAAGGTGGCTTAAGAGTGCTCTCTCCGTCACTCGTTTCATACAATCGTTGTTCCAATTTCATTTGAATATAAAGTCCATGAAATTTTGCAGACATATTCTAGAAACTAATATCTGTGTCTGTGGTGTTTTAGATTTTTCTAAAAATATGTAGTTTTAAAATTACAGGGGCTCAAAGATTTGTATGAAATTTTTTCACTTTTAACCGCGTAACTTTGAAACCGAATATTTTAACAGAAATCTGGAAAACCACAGACACAGATATTAGTTTCTAGAATATGTCTGCAAAATTTCATGGACTTTATATTCAAATGAAATTGGAACAACGATTGTATGAAACGAGTGACGGAGAGAGCCCTCTTAAGAAAAACGGTTTTTTCAAACAACAGACAAACAACATCTAGTAGATAGGTACCTCATTCATCATCTAAACCCGTCCGACCCACTACTAAGTACGCAACCAAGCAGATTTCACACACCTTTAGAATAGAATAGTATAGATTTTTATTCAAGTAGACTTTTACAAGTGCTTTTGAAGCACGAGCAGAACGAGCAAGAAACTCGGCGGTTGCTCTATTTAGTTTTGAGTACATTCACCCAGGTTTCATGTAGGTTCATTTTTAGGTATCACTGCCATTGCCTACATAGCTACAAAGTTGTAATAAATCCGTAATATGCACTGGCATTTTCAATATATCTGCGACTACAATCAACCATTGTCGCTTGGCTAGCAGTGCGAACCGTTAACTAGTGATGCGAGAATACAAAATATCGATAGATTGTATTTTACAGTACCTAGTAGACTTTTAAATATATAAAAACTGTGTATGTTTGTTACTTTTTCACGTAAAAGCCACTGAACGGATGTAGCTAAAAGGAATCGAGATAGATTATGCCCTAGATTGACGCATAGGTTGTACATTTTATCCCGGAAAATCAGAGTTCCACGGAATTTTGAGAAACCTTAATCCACGCGGATGAAATTGTGGACATCCATTCCATCAGCCTGTACGCGTCCACTGCTGGATATAGGCTTTTCCAAGAGCGCGCCGCCAAGCACGGTTCTCTGCCTTCCTCATCCACCCACCTCCTTCAAGTATGATCGGTCGAGCTGGGCATCAGCTAGTATAATCGATATCGACAGTTCGCAGCACTATCGCGGCGCACCTGCGGCGTGCAGTGACCGACAATGGGGCCATCCATTACTCGCGGCCTCCACACATTGCCATTTCATATTAGCTGACTCTATTAAAGGACCTTACGCGCAACATATAAATGTTAAGTTCTAAGCAGGACAATAAGCTGTGAAGTGATGCAATAATAAATATAAAACTAGACTTTGCTCACGGTTTCGCTCGCGTGAAATTCAAGTTTGGACAAATTGAGCACATGATATTATGACAAAACTTTTAACTCTGAAATCTAAGCAACGTCAAAGTTCCTTTTTAACCCCCGACCCAAAAAGAGGGGTGTTAATAGTTCGTGGCAATTAAAGTGTGGCATCGAATCTCGTAAACTAATGAACCGATTTTAATTTAGTTTTTTTGTTGGAAAGGTGGCTTGATCGAGAGTGTTTTTAGCTATAATCTAAGAAAATCGGTTCAGCCGTTTGAAAGTTATCAGCTCTTTTCTAATTACTGTAACCTTCAATTTTCGGGGGTGTTATAAATTTTTAATTTATACTTGTCTATTATAATATATGTATATGGAAGGAAAACTGACTGACTGACTGATCTATCAACGCAAAGCTCAAACCACTATAAATATTTGTAGTCGGGTGAAGCTAGATTCTTACCTAAGCGTAATCTTTAAGCTTTTTGCTATTAATCTACGAAACATGAATCGCTATTGAAATGCTATAATGTGGGAACTGTAACCAAGACAATACGGTTTTTACGCATTCTATGTCTTAGTATTACATTAATAATACTCTTTGTAATATGTTTGTAACATTAGGCAAAATGAACGTTTACTTAATAGCTGTGATTTCTTATTGTATTGTTATGCTGAAATGGAGTTTGTCGCAGGCTTTGCTTGCGTAGTTAACTTCATCATGATCAACCCATCGTCGGCCCACTACTGAACACAGGTCTCCTCTTAGAATGAGAAGGATTTGCTATATTCTACCATGCTGGCTAAATGCGGATCGGCAGACTTCACACACCTTTGAGAACATTATGGAGAACACTCAGGGATACAGGTTTCCTCACGATGTTTTTAAAGTAAGTGTTACAGTGTAAGCGTGCTCGGGATCGAACCCCGGACTCTCCGACTGGAAGGCCGATGTCTTAACCACTAGGCTATCGCCGCTGTTTTTAGGTAACCTATCGTACTTGACTCTAAACTAAGAAATCATCGTTGTCATAAGTCAACGACATCCACAGTGCTGGTCCTCCTCTTAAATCTTAGGGCGCCGCCGCCTGAATACTGACTCCAGAGACTCTCAGTGGCGGCTATATTGTGAGATCGCCAGTCAAGCACATTGGGACCCCAACATTGACCCCATCAAGCACATTGTCACTTCAAACGTTGAATTGCTAATTATTAAAAACTAGCCGATGCCCGCGACTTCGCCCGCGTGGATTTAGCTTTTTCGAAATCCCGTGGGAACTCTTTGATTTTCCGGGATAAAAAGTAGCCTATGTGCTAATCCAGGATACTATCTTCAATCCAAATTTCAGCCAAATCCGTCCAGTAGTTTTTGCGTGAAGGAGTAACAAACATACACACACACACACACACACACACACACACACACACACACACACACACACACACACACACACACACACACACCCACACACACACACACACATACAAACTTTCGCCTTTATAATATTAGTGTGATGTGATGATAGAAAAAAAGAACTTTACAACTTCTTCCAAAAAAAAAAGAGTGACCTTCTAAGTAGAATACACTTAACAAAATTGATTACTTAAGCGTGTCTTGTATTCAATATCTATACATTTCGCTCGAGGCAGGTTATCTGATAAGATCACGGACCCTTACTGATTTGTTTATAAAAGAACTAGTTATCTGTGAACTTTAACTAGATACCTTTAAATATCCGACCATATTGCGAAATAAATTTTCCCATGGCTTAGGCACTTATACCTATTGAAGTCGATTTAAGACCCAACATCATTGGTTAACCTACTATAACAATGAAATTCAATGAAGTTAGTTTAAATAGGTACTGATTAAATTGCAAAATACGAATTAATACCTATAGAAATGGGTATTGGTTGTTTACATACCTGTTTATACAGCTTTAACTTATAGACAATACCTACTCAGGTATATTGACTCTCAGATAGTCAATATACTACAGTTTATATGAAGTATCTTTTGCGTACCTATACTTAATGGAGTAAGTAGGTATAGGTAGGTATGTAAGTTTCTTTAAAAATAAGAAGTTTTATAAATGGAAGAAAAAACCTTGAATGAACCCATATTAAAATTGGAGAGGAATACTATGCTGGAGTTGATTTCAGTAGTGAACAAAAAACTCGGCTCCAATCCACTCCGTCTGTTTGCGCTGGCCCTAAGGCTGCCGATGTTCAAGATTGTGAAACAGTGTAGCCGCCGACAATTAGGCCATTTCGAGCTATTCAAGCGCTTGGCAAGGAATGTGAGAGGCAGCAAGCTTTCGAAGCTTAGACTTTAGAGCTTAAGCTGTTATAATGAGGCCAATTTAGTTCAAAACCTCATTAGATCGACAGCTTAAAGTGGATTGGAATCCTAAAGGTCGTAGTATAAATTTCAGCCATTTTCAATAATTTTTTGCATCTATTAGTACCTATTAGTGTAAAAACTCGTTGTTAGGTGCTAATTCCTATTGTTTATTATCACAGGCTAAGTTGATTCCTAGGAATGGAGACAGATTTTACCCCGAATTAATACAAAGACTACTTTTATCCCGGAAAATCAAAGAAATACCGCGGGTTTTTTAAAAAACTTATACGTCCTATACCTGCGTAGGTAGATAGATACTTATCTACCTACGCAGGTGAAGTTGCGGGCTTCATCTAGTTAATCTATTAAATTCATACTAGGATGTCGCTGATTTTGGGAACTCATACAAAAATAATTTGAAAGAACTCTTAGAATAACTTTAAGACCAAGACCACTTCTTGAAGACCAATGTAAATAATATGCATGTAGGTACCATATTCTAGCAAAATAAACGATTATGATTATAATTATTATGAAGAACCTGTCTGACTGACATGAATTCTTTGTGTGTTGTTTCATGTTTGTTACGTCTTGTTAGATATAAAGAACGCTGAATGAAAATAAAACCTTTTTTATCGCACATCATTAGAAATCTCGCGTGTTGTCAAAGAATTTAAATGCGCGTGCGCCGGTTATTTATATCATTACACGTTTTTATTTGAGTTGTATAAACTTACATACCTACCCATTATGAAAGGAAGATTCATGCCTTCTTAACATAGAAATTTTCCTAACAATATTAATAATATGTACGGAATCTGTTGTTATTGTTTGTGTCAATGAACGAAGAAATGCCTTTTTTTTTTTGTTAACGCTGGGGAATGCATTTACGCATCCCCCCCGGAAGCTAGCCAGCCAGCCGTGAGGCAGCCAACCAGCTGAGGGAGGGTATGTGGGACTCGCCGGCCGAGAGGCGACCGGAATACCCACTAAACCCCAGCGGCGCTACTGCGCGTCGCCTGGCGACTGGGTCACGGGAACGCCGAAGCAAACAACCGCGACCCAGCCAGCGACGTCTGCCGAGGCAAACCCTCCACCGGGGACCTGCTCGGTCTCCACCACCGCACCTCCGGGATGCACCAACGAAGTGCGTCCCCCGACCCTGGGACGCGCACGTCGTCCGTGTCCCATCCTACGCTTCGTCCACTGTGCCCTCCAACGCACACATCCAACCCGCGTTTCGGACGCATCCAAAAGGGACCAGCAGCATCCAGGCACACTGGGAGGTTACCTGGCTGGCACCCCCAACGAAGAAATGCCTACATTTTTACAATGTAAACTAATTTTAATAAGAGCACCGTAAAACGAAAAAAACCCGGTACATCGTACAAGATTATATTGTACTTTTTAAATTTTTTAAATTTACATGGCGGCCATTTTGAAATTTTTATTATTTGTAGCGGCAACAGAAATACTGCACACTATGTGAAAAGAACTCTCTACCTTTTATGCCACGTGAGATACCTACAGCCCGCTGACAGACGTCGTGAGAGTTGCTTTATCGACAAGTGTAAATTAAAAATTTGTTTTCCCCGACAAGTGAAGGTTACAGTAACTAGAAAAAGCTGATAACTATCAAACGGCTGAACCGATTTTTTTGGATTATAGCTAAGAACACTCTCGATTAAGCCACCTTTCAAACAAAAAAAAAACTAAATTAAAATCGGTTCATTCGTATAGAAGCTACGATGCCACAGACAGATACACAGATACACACGTCAAACTTATAACACCCCTCTTTTTGGATCGGGGGTTAAAAACACTGCGCTAAAGTCGGGCTCAAGTCAATCAAATCGGCACTACAGTTAAAGTAATTATCAGAGGCTAGGCTGTAGAGTGTAGATATAATAATGATAATTATTCGACGAGCATTGCGCGTTCTCATAACACTCTTTCACATGTCAAGGTCCTAACGACAAGCTCGTTTGCATTTCATCTAGTGATGTGTTGAGGTGCATCATCATTGTATCAATATAAATCGATTTTTGTTGAGAATAATTTATTTAGTTTCGGTTGAATAAAACTCGTCTTAGATAAGTTATACATTAACCTCAGTACACATGAATAGTACTTACAGGCTAAACACAATTTATTATGGAGTATTTACGTGCTCTCAGGTATCTACTGTAATAACAATATCCACGTAAATCTTAGACCGCTGCATCTAAAAATTTGTCACTTTCAAGAAAGATTTCAGGAATCTTTACCGAGTGATGCGGATGCTGATCCCCTGGTTTCAAATTAAGAGATTATCATCATCATCATCATCCACTACGATAGTCGATTGTCGATACGATAGACGTCCACTGCTGGATATACTTAGGTCCCACGTAGGGACTTCCATTCGCCACGATCTTGCGCCACCGCGCCGCGTGAATTCAGCGGCTCGATGTCGTTTGTCCACCTAGTGGAGGGTCTTCAGTCGCTGTGCTTTCCAAGAGATACTTAAATCAATAAAAATCGATTTTGATCACAATTCTATTCGAATAGTCGCCTCACTAATCTCGCAGCCGCCTATTGTCTTGTTTTGAGGTGAAGGATGGTAGCAATGGTTGATTACGCCTAATTATTGTCACGCAATCCAA
Organism: Maniola jurtina; assembly: GCF_905333055.1. Taxonomy (NCBI): domain Eukaryota; kingdom Metazoa; phylum Arthropoda; class Insecta; order Lepidoptera; family Nymphalidae; genus Maniola; species Maniola jurtina. The sequence goes on along the minus strand of NC_060035.1, from coordinate 14,860,942 downwards.
CGTTTAAGGCCGAGCGACTTGTGGCGACCAAATTATAGCTTCAGAGATTCATTTTGGGTTCCTAATTGTGATAATTCGGTGTACCTACACAATACTTAAAATAAGCCAAAAAAAAATCTAGAAAAAGACCAACCCTATTTGCAGAGAACATTTACTAAAATAAGATACCTCTGAATTCTGATAGGCCTTCCAATGTTATCAAGTTCAGTTAGAGCCCTGAGTTTAACTTTTTCAGTTACCAATAATTATTCGGCTAAAATTGTATAATATGAGATGTCAACAAGGTTACTGAACACTTAGTAAGGTTACTTAACTTACTTACTTGACTAGTAAGGTTACTTAACAGTTAATGTTAATTTTAAAAGTTATACTGGAGCCTCTGTACCTACTTACAAGTTTGGCGACCATGTTAGCTTAAAAAATTTAATTAATTTAAATAACGCTCTTCCAGCATCAGTTTTCTCTTCAAATTTTAACATGGGTACCTTAGTTAAGAGTGAATAGACATCTAGGCAAGCGCGCTCCATCTCAGGCTGCATCATCACTTGCCAGCAGTCTGATTGCAGTCAAGCGCTAGCCTCTATCATAATTTAAACTAAATACCAAATTGTCAGGACTCTGATCGCTTAAATGCTTAAAAACTGCACAGCTTCTAGGCAATTTCTAGATTCAAAATGGAAGTTGTGTAGCTGTTAAAACTTTATTTTCTTTGCTCTAATTTGTATTGTTGGTTACAATTGCATTTTTTAGGCGCATCATGGAGACTTGGGTGCGTTTGGAACCCTCGTAGCTTTAGTTTTAAGTTAACGTAATTAATTGTTATCACCACTGTATCATTTTTTGACAATCAGAAAGTGTACAATAGTATCCAATTTGAATAAATGACTTTGACTTTAGCTATTCTCATAGTTGATTTCCTTCTATTCCAGCCACCTCCAGGCGAACAACGACGCAAAGCAGCGCGAATACGACGCGCGACTCGCAGTTGCTGTCGCTACTAGCCGCGCGGCGGAGGCAGCTGCTGACGGGCCGCCTCACCACACACATCAACACCATCGCCAATCTAGCGCACAAGCCACACAAGTGAGTATAGTATTCTCTCTTCTCAGACCTGGGCGCGTTTGGAACCCTCGTAGCTTTAGTTTTAAGTTTATGTTATTAATTATATCACCACTTTACAAATTATATCATCATCTTACAAACCTAATAATCCTGACTATCAAAAGGAGTACAATAGTACCTACTTGATTTTGAGTTTTAGTTTTACTTTAATCATCAAAAAGAGATATAGACACCTAAACACAGACAAAAATCTTGGAGTTTCTTGTTGGTTCTTCTCGGTAGGAAGAAAATTCCGAAACTGTAGTAGATTTACTTGATGACTCAAAAGCATTTTCAATTGTTTATTGGGTTTTTATCCCAATTTCAATTTCTATAACACCATGAACTCGTTAGACTACAATTATTTTGTAGTGAATACAAAATATTATATGGTTTCGTTGTTTTGCCATTAAACTTATAAATTTTATAATATAAAGAAACTCAGTTTTCTAATGAAAATCAAGGGAATGAAATGCTTTGCTATTTCACAATACTTATAATAATTGCTTAGTTTCATAGTCATAAGCATTAACGACAAAAACTGATGAGTCACACCACCCACCATAAAACTATCATTAAATAAATGTTTTAACTTTAAGAAGGCTTTCCAGTTGTATAATATTCTTATTAAATTAACAAATGTTTTCTTTCTTTTCTAGGGGGAACACTACATTTGCCCAGTTGGAAATCAGAGATTCGAACAGCTCCATAGTAAGGAGGATAACATTCGACAACTCGAGCAACGAAGCTATTGCGCCCACGCTGAAACTCGTATCCCGGGAGGGAAACAGAGAAATAAAACAGGATGTCAAGCCACACGAAATAAGACACCTGTTCATACCCAGGGTATTGTACCAAGAAAACAAAAGTAGAGCAGGATTTTTAAATAATAGGAGAAAAGAACTAGGAAATAAGACTCTCGTAGCAGAAACCACGACTGAAAGCGCTATAATATACGTCCCACCTGAAAAGTTAGAAGGCCTCGATAAAGAAGTCGATTTAGATCCAGAGGAAGAGTTTCAAGTCGATGAATCCAATCATGGACTTTATTTATTAAATTATTCAGATACAGATAACATAACACAAGTTTCACCTGACTTAAATAAAACTACATCAAGTAACGAAATCAAAGAAAATGTTACATATCAATCAGAAACCACAACAGTTATTACACCTGAGGAGAAAGAAAAGACGACTATCTTGCCCGAAAAAGAAGAAAAACCAGAAGTTAACTCAATAGCAAATAGTACAGATATACAAAACACAAAATTAGAAAAAATAGATAAAGATAAAACAGATAATCAAACATTGTTTATGTCTGAAGAGATTTACAATCACTTTCGGCCGCTTGAAACGGAATTGCCTGACGAAGAAATGGCTCCATTCATATATTTTGGTCAAAAGCTTGCCGGACAGGCCATTACAGATAATTTGACAAATTCTCCATCTCTTTCAGCGTCTACAAAGTCTGTCAATTTCATAGCAGCGCCAGCAGATAAAAGAAAGTTTAACTCGAGATACTCCGCCACCGAAAAATATAAAAATACTAGCGCGGGTGAGGAAGAAATCAATGAAGATATGGATGTCTCCGTTGTGAAAAATACCATAGAAAAAAATAAAATAAGAAACACGGTAAAGGGGCCTGCACCAGCACGACATGTAGGACTAGTAAATGCTTATAGAAAATATTCAAGTACAACACAATCAACACCAAAACCACAGTCAGCTGTACAAATGAATGCCACTGAATCGATAATACAAAATGTTACTCCGAGTTCAATTGATAAAAGTAAAGATAGTAGTGGACTTAATAAAACTTCGGTAAATAAAGATCCTTTACCAAACTCCAATGGAACCATTACTAAAGATACTTCTTCGAATAAAACTACTTCTGTACCCCCACCAAGAAATTTTACACGAACCTATTTTAATTTACGTCGCCGACCTTCTAGACCAACAACATTGTCTAGTACAGAAAATAGTTTATTAGAAATAGTAAATACTACAACAGAAAAAACTGCAACTTCAGTTTACACCGCTGTTGTTACTTCTGTATCAATAACTTCTTCAGTAAAAGGTCCAAATAAAACTGATGAGTTAATTAAAGAATCCGAAAATGCAACAACATCTGAACCTATAGAACTATCAACAAATACTACAATACCGAAAACTATAATAATAAATGAAACAGAAACAACAACAAGTGCGCCATTATCAACTGTAAGGCCCTACAGACATAGAATTCGTATAAGAACTACTACAACGGAAGGTCCTTTCAAAGTCAATCCAAACACGAAATCTATAACAATTCAGAAACCAACGGAATCTCCTATAACCAGTGAAAAATTTGTTGGAGATAAACAAGAGACAACAACCTCAAAAATATCTGAGAGATTAGCAAGCTTATTCAAACAAAACGATTATGTAAATACGACCAATGGTTTAACGATACGACCAAAAAATATTTTAAGAAGACGAAGACCAACAACTACTACAACCACTACAACAACTACCACCACTACTCCTGCACCTTTAACTATATTTACTAATGAAACTGAATCTTTTACTACACCTTTAGTTATTCCAACTACAATTCCGACTACTCAGGCAGTAGAAACGACAGAAAATATATTTAAACCTTTTATAGTTGTATCTCGAACTTCATCAGAGTCTAGTTCTAAGCCACTAGTATTAAGTGTCAACTCTACTAAAGATGCTAATAAAACAGACGCTAATAACAATACTGAAGTTAGTGAAGGTAGCAATGATTCTCAAAATGAAGAAGTTGTGATAGAAGCTGAGAAAACGTATACAGCATCGTATGTATTAGCAGGACTTGGATTTTTACCTGTCATAGCGGTTGTAGTATTTGTTCTTAGAAACATCATGAATAAGAAGACCAAAGATATTGAGACGGAATATGAGGGCTATTTCGACGAAGGAGGAGAAATCAAAAAGGAATCACCCATAACGCCAGTTGCTCGCCCTCCTTTGCCTACTCCTACTAAGCCGGACCAAAAATGGGAGTTTCCTCGAAATAAGCTTAGGCTGCAAACTTTGTTGGGACAAGGAAATTTTGGACAGGTAAAATTCATTTTATTTGCTATCACTTTATCACTATCATCATTACACAATATTATAAAACAGTACCTCCGAAGCATTTGTCAAGTTCTCTTGTGGTAATGTCAGAAACTCTATAGGTGCATTATTGGAGACTGCGAGAAAGTTTAGGTGAATAATTTATTTGTACATGTTTAGTGTAATATAGCTGATGATGACAACATGATAATGATGGTTGTCGATTAAATTGACAAAAACCCAGCGATCCGAGAGCTTTCCTGGTGTATAATGCGTATCATTTTCGTAGATTTTGTTCCTCCTAAGGCCTCAAATCTCCAAATAGAACAAATGCATTCCAAAGTATCTGTTAACGTGTCAACGCTTTTTTAACGCGCACTTTGTATTTTTTAACGCTTTTTTAACACTTTGCTTCTTAACGCTCGTGCGAATTAGGGCCAAGAAGATCTAAACAAAACTTGTAACGCTTTAAGCCTATAAACAGATCATTCAAAAATAAAATCGAAAACCTGTGGAGTGTGGATACTTTGGCTGTCCTGGTTGTTAAGTAGTTTGAAACATTCGATTTTGACATAATTTTTGATAGATTACTATTAATAGATATATTGTCTTGCAGGTATGGAAAGCTGAAGCCGATGACTTGAACGGCCACGATGGACTGACGCGTCTCGTGGCAGTCAAGACGATCAAAGAGTCCGCTTCGCAGAAGGAGAAACAGGAGCTTCTGCACGAAATATACATCATGCAGAAGATCGGCACTCATCCCAATGTGGTCACCATCCTTGCTTGTTGTACTGAACAAGGTATTTTATTAAAAAAATCTATTAAATAATTTCAATCTAATCTCATTAATTTAAATAGCAGTAGAAACGCGATAAGTATTGGCTGCCAAGTGATTTGGCGTCTTGATACGATGCCTCGTAGAAACTGATCAGGGGTATGGGTTTAATGAAACTGCCATACCCCTTCCAAGTTCGCCCGCTACCATCTTAGACTGCATCAACACTAACCATCAGTTGAGATCGCAGTCAAGGGCTAAGTTGAATCGAATTAAAAATTTAATTAAATGCGGTGTTGCCATTAGATTACAACATGGGTAATTTCAAGGGGCGTACTAACAAATTCCTGAAAACGCATTGGCGGTTCCTCTGGTACTGCAAATGTTCATGGGCGGCGGTAATCGCAACATCAGGTAACCCGCCTGTTCGTTTGCTCACTATTTGTATTTTTTTTTAAGTTTTATTTTGTAGCTTCTGCGTCGCTTAGCAGTATATCTTCGTCTTTTGTGGTACTTCTTGTATGGTTCTCAATCGTCATCTCATATGATTCCAGAACCGTATCTGCTCATAATGGAGTACGTGATGTGTGGCAAGCTGCTGACGTATCTGCGCGAGCGCCGCTCTCGGCCCGACCGCTTCAGTGGTAGCGGCGCGCTCACGTCGCGGGACCTCACCGTCTTCGCCTACTGCGTCGCGAGAGGCATGGACTATATCGCTTCTAAAGGAGTAAGTACTTCCTGCCTATACTTACGTGATAAGTGGCAGCGTTTGCGCTGCTCCCGGCCCTACCGCTTTAGCGGCAGCGGCGCGCTAACCAGCTCACCAGCTCTATACGTGCCTATTGGGTCGAATTTTCAGCGGTCAGTGAAGGTCAAAGAGCGAACGGAATTAACGTGTTATGAATACAAGCAAAGAAGTTTCACTTCTTCGCATGAACTTGTAAGAGGATACGCGCTCCAATTTTTGTTAATATAATGATTAATTTTTATTTACAGATTGTCCATCGTGATCTAGCCGCCCGCAACGTACTCGTAGACCACAACAAGCTATGCAAGATCGCGGACTTTGGCATGTCACGCTGCGCGGGCGCAGGCGCGCGCGGCGGGCGAGGCGCGCTGCCGGTGCGGTGGATGGCGCCCGAGGCACTGCTGTACAACGTGTACAGCCACCACACCGACGTGTGGGCCTTCGGGATACTGCTGTGGGAGATCGTGACGCTCGGTGAGTAGCATTGAACTACGGCAAGTCGTGCTGCGCGATTTTACCTACAATGCGTAAGCAGCTTCGCTTATGCTGACTGTTCTAAGACACCTCACGGCTTTTCATTGTCGAATTGGATCAGTGATAGAGTCTTGACCATAAGTGGCACCATGCTGTCCTATAAGAAATGAATTCATTTCATTTCGATGTTTGCGTCATTAAAGGCTTTTAAACTAATAGTATGTAATCTCTTTTGCTTCGCAACCCATTGGGCTAAGAATGTCATCGACTCGTTATTTCTGATTTGATCACGTAGAGAAACTTCCAAGCATAGCTCTATGGCCTATGTATGATCGTTACTCAATCAGAAATATTTGTCACCTGTTTCAGGATCAACGCCATACGCAGCGATGTCCGGTCGAGAGGTCCTAGCGGCGGTCACGGAGGGCTACCGGTTGGAGCGACCCCCTCACTGCAAGCCGCAGCTCTACCGCGCCATGCACTCGTGCTGGCACGCCGACCCCTCACAGCGGCCAGCGTTCGCGACGCTTAAGGCCCAGCTGGCTGAGCTCCTAGATAATGAACCTTCCGAGGGCAATTATGTGGATTTGGACTCGTTTTACCAAGAGTCCTCGGTCTATAGTGACCCTTCGGCGATTATTCATGATGATGATGGCTTGTCGGCGGAGTATGATCGGGAGAGGCGATGTTTTAGAGAGTAAGTGCAAACACTTTGTATTTTTAAGGTTTTCGTTGTTATAGATTGGAGATAATCGCAAAGTTTTCTCTTGGAACAAAATTGTTTAAAAAAACTTGGAAGATAATGGTTTAAGTACAACGACTACTGTCTGTTATAAGACGTAGAATCCGTATTATAACGCATCAAAATAGCGCCCCTATATTTTAGATCAATCTAATGGCGCATGCATAGACCATGCTCTCTGATTAAGGGTATCCATCCATCCATTAGCCTGTATGCGTCCACTGCTGAACATAGGCCTTTCCAAGAGAGATTAAGGGTAACTTCCTACTTATTCCTTGTCATGACGCTATGGGACTCGTTAGGTCTTAAACTTACTAGATTAAAAGTACAGATGGGGCTACGTTAGACATCTGGTCATAAAACTTCGCAGACCAACGGCAGGACAGTCTATTCTGCCGCACATTATAGCTCGTCAATCCTTTTCGTTTTGCAGGTTATATCCATGCGTAGAAAACACCGACATGCCACATCGTCCTGAAGCCTTTTTCTTACGTGGCACCAACTTCAAAATGCAATGAAATATCTTATGACAACTATATCTGACACAATTTTACTAACATTTTCAGATTACAAACAGGCGCACCAAAATTCGACAACCGGCCTTTCAGTTTGCGGGACGAGGAGCTCAGAAACAAATTCGGGATCGGGACGCCGCGGATGGGCGGCTTCGGCATCCGGGACGTCCCGTTCAACGAGCGAAACTTCTCCGACGGAGAGTTCAACGAACGAAACTTCCCAGACAAGAACTTCCCGGACAGAAGTTTCCCGGACAAGAACTTTAACGACACGAACTTTACCGAACGGAAAGACGGTAAACTTTCAACGTCCAGCTTCCATCGAGAGAGGGAAAGAGAGAATCCCCTTGTTAGCAGGAACAGCTTCAATGGCTTCCCCAGGATAGGGACGAGAGAAAACCATTTCCAAATGACACCTGATGGAAGGAATAAGAGGGTGCCGGAATTCGAGTGTGATATTTGAGTCATGCGTTGGTTTTATTATCTTCACATACAGTGATATTTATGGAAATAATGCGATAAGCGACAAGAAGCAAAAAATTCACGAGATTGCAATACTTATAAACTTCCAGGCTAAAAAGGCTAGAACCCAGAGCTGTAAAGCCAGTTGTAAAGAAAAATTGAGCTCCATCGAATGATGGTAAATAGGAATGGCAGAATTAAATTTAGACGTGACAGTTATGTAGCTTTAATTAGGAATTGATTTTATTTTTCCCGCGTTTTTCCTTACAAAATCTTGGGTTTGAAAATGTTCTTAATTGTCGTTACAGTTTATATAAATACTTTTATAATTTAGGACTTCCATATTCAAGGTTTATAGAAATCGTCACCTATATGTTATTGGGTATAAATGCCAAATTATTTAAAATTCAATTAATTGGATTATTCAAAAGCGATGTTTTATTTCTAATCAAACGAAATTATTCAATGATTCAATTTCAATACGTAAGAATTTTGCCGTTGCCGATTTAATAATAATTTAAATTTATAGATTCTTGGGTGTGATGCTAAATTATCTAAAATTCAATTAATTGGATTATACAAGAGCGATGTTTGATTCCCAATCGCGCGGAATTATTGCAAAAAATTTTAGTTCGTTGAAATTCTGTTGTTATTAAACTACCGTAAATAAAATCTGGTTATCAGTATTGAATCACCATGACCACCTTACAGATTTTTATATTAGTGAGAATGCTACGAGTAAATAAAATAAAATGCAATATATTGGATTTATAAATCAATTGCGCGAGCTTATGACAAATAATATGCTTTAAGTTTAAATTTCAATTGGTTGAAATTCTGTAAACTTAGGTCTGTGTATTTTGTAAATAAACTTTAATTTATAACAGTATTCGTTGCAGTGAATGACTCTATGTGTCTAACAATTATCATATAAATGGTAGTTAGGTACATTGTAAATAATAGTTGCGTATGGCTAGGTTAAGTTTTGTAAAGTAGATTATAAAAGCACGTCATTTTGACACAAGTTTGAATAAAGAATGTTATGCGTTCGACACAGAGTATGAAAGAGTTTGTTTATAAATACCTATATAGTCTATGATTTTATCAATTTTATTTTTTCTTTAATCTGTACCTAAAAAAAAAGTTTAGTTTTGTTTTTTTGTGAGAATGTGTTTTACAGAGTTATATAAATAAAACGTAACATTAAAATAATTAATCAAAGAATTTATACATTAAAGTACTTAATTAATGGTGCTAAAATACACAGTTATTTTTTCAAATATCTAATTTTTCTGTAAATACTATGGTTTAACAAATTTTAAATATTATATTTTTACGTTACTAAGAAACTCTTCCATTTTGAAATCTCAGTTCATTATTACTTTCTAGTCTCTAAATTGTATAAATTCTATTGGATTGTTATATGATCTGATTATTGAATAAGTTTGAAAGATTTATATTAATATGAATAAAGTATTGAAAAATATTCTTGCATTTTCTGTCGTGAGCTCTTTATTTTAGGTGCCTGTTTGGCTAGCAAGGATACCAAAAGCAAATAAATTCACTCAGTAATGAAAACAATCACTCATTAGGTACCTACCCATAATTATTACAATTATGCGAGAGTGTGTTTGTTTGTTAGATTATTAGTTTGTTGGTTTGTCTTTCAATCAGGCTGACATGGAGCAACGGAATGACCAGATTTTTATGGTTCCGTACCTCAAAAGGAAAAACGGAACCCTTAGATTACTTTGTTGTCTGTTTGTCCGTCTGTCGTGTCTGTCAAGAAAACCTATAGGGTACTTCCCATTGGTAGGTAGGTAGGTCTTTTAGCACAACTGTAGGTACCAAAGTTTTTCAAAATCGGGCCAACGGATGAACCGTGAAAAGCTAGCAGAACAACAGACAGACACACTTTCGTATTTATAAATATGATTGTGGATTTTAGGGTTCCGTACCTGAAGGACGCTGGACTGGACCCTAAGCCTGCACTGTCCGTCCGTCCTCTCGTCCGTTCGTCTGTCCGACCGTCCGCCTGTCTGCCTGTCTGTCAATGGGCTGTCTCTCATGTTGCGTGGAAATTTTCATCATCATCATCTTTATGATCAACCCATTTCTGCCCCACTACTGAGTACGGGTCTCCTCTCAGAATGAGATGGGTTTAGGCCATAGTCTGCCACGCTAGCCCAATGCGGATTGGCAGACTTCACACCTTTGAGAACATGGAGAACTCTCAGGCATGCAGGTTTCCTCACGATGTTTTCCTTCACCGTTAAAGCAAGTGATATTCAATTCCTTAAAACGCACATAAGTTAGTGGTGCGTACCCGGAATCGAACCCCCGACCTCCGATTAGGAGGCGGACGTTCTAACCACTAGGCTATCACAGCTTCTAGATTTAAAAAAGAATGAAGAACTGCTATAACGACAAATAATAGAAATTTCAAAATTTTTGTAAAAGACCTGTTGACCAGTTTTTGTAAAAGGTATGGATAAATAGATTTCTAGTTGCTATTTAAATCTGAAAACTGTACAAACGATCTCCTCATTCTCAATTCAACATCAAAGCTTGCATTAAGCAAACAGCAGCAGCTTCATGCCGTTGGAAATTGATTTTCATTTCAGTGCAATAGGTTATAAGCGAGTTACGGCACTCAGCACTTTCCTTTTAACCGCGGCATGACCTGACCGCATTGTCTAAGTAATACTTGTGCTTTGAAACATACCTACAGGGTGATCCCTAATATCACTTAATTTAACGGCGAAGAAAAACATCGTGAGGAAACCTGCATGCCTGAGAGTTCTCAATAATGTTCTCAAAGGTGTGTGAAGTCTGCCAATCCGCACTGGGCCCGCCTGGTAGATTATAGCCTAACCTGTCTCATACTGAGAGGAGACCCATGCTCTGTAGTAAGCCGGCGATGGGTTTATCATGATGATGAAAAATGATTCAATGCAAACAGATACAGTAACCAAGCCAGTAATTAACATTACGCGTTGAGCTTTAGAAAGAGATAATCAGCAGCTTCAGCTTCTTAGAGTACCTACCTATTGTCCCTGTCATTCATTCGTGTTTGGTGTTTTGCCGCTTTCACTAGTCAGTCTCAACTCTCAATGATAGAGACGTTTTTTTTCTACTATCCGGCCATATATATACTTACTTACTTCGTTTACCGCAAGCGTTTACATTAAGAATTTCTACGTTTAAAATATCAATATTTTAAAGAATTGATTAAAACGCACATAACTTTAAAAAGCCCGGGATCAAACCCTCGATTTGGGATAGAGGGAAGACTTATCTACTTATTATTTTCATTTAATTCATCTTTAAGAAAACGTATTTTCGACTGCAAGCGAAAATTGTGTCAGTCTTTTGTTATCTTTGATTATGGTTTTTATTCTGTAGGATATTTTTCCATCATCCTGTACCTATTTGTCTAGCATATAGCAATGCAACAAACAGTGATTCAAAGTGAAGAAAGTAACAAGTCATATCTTTAACAACGAACCGCAGCCATTTAATCTAATAGTTTTTCTCGCCTTTGTTTACTATGTAAATAGTAAAATTGAACACACAGCCGTGTAAAAGAAAATGAACTTTATTTTAAACCCAGAAGAATACTTTTTGATAGAGCCTCTTGGATTGCAATGATTTTCTTTCATGGAATTTCTGAAGTAAGTGTTGAAACTTAGAATAGACGAGATTGATTCGTAGCTGATGCTGTATTGAGATTTTAAATGAATTGTCGACGGCACAGTTAGTTTGAACTTTGAATGCAGTAAAACCGCATTCAAAGTTCAAACTAACTGCAATAATATGCATCTGGTATGCACTTGTGACGAGTGATGATAGCATTGTGTTCAATTCCTCTGCATGACAGAATCCTATATTATTTTTTTATTTTGTATCTGTATGAAAAGAGAAGATTTTTGTTTGATTAAACGTAAATAGTTACCTATAGAAAGATAAGAAAGCGTACGCAACGCTGAAGGCACAGCCTTCTCATCATTGTGTTTTCTATGGATAGGTAGGTATCTACCTATTTTCTTATATTATGTTTAGATATCGCCAAGAGTGCTATGAGATGACTCGCGCGATGACTTGTCTGCATTGATCAAACATTGATACCGCGTCTTCAAATCATCCGAGTCATCATGGTAACACTTTTTAATGTCATATCATGTAACTAGCGAAAAACGCCACTTTAACTGCGTAACAATACCTACCTGTTGTAATGTTCTGTAACTGAAGAGTGCCAACGGCACCCCAAGCCGGAATGCCATTACTAAGACTTCGCTGTCCGTCCGTCCGTCCGTCTGTCCGTCCTTCCTCCCGTCTGTCAATCTGAGCGGGCTGTATCTAGTGAATCATAAGAGCTCAAAAATGTTAAGAATAATTTGACATTTTGACAGATTCCCAATACAAAAACTGTCATAACGTAAAATTTAATCCTTAAAGCCTTAACATTTTTTTATTTGAACCATAATTTTACCATCTTGACCACTTCTATACCTTCTTCGAATTCTGCAGTTAAATAGTTAAGTACTTACTTTTAAAAATGCATACGTAACATATTAAAAGAAAGTTTGGCCACCGTATAAGGCTACCATTATCTTCTTGCTAACAACACAGTCACGCGAGATAGAATCAGCTGGGCTATTGACACCTTTCACCCTTTTAAATCAGGGGGGACCGACAAAATTTTCCCTGCACTTTTACAATGGGGAAAACTTCAACTGACACCATGGCTGGAAATAATATATAAGGCCTGTATAGCATACAAATATATCCCAACAGCCTGGAGAGAAGTAAAGGTAGTCTTTCTACCAAAACCTGGAAAGAGTGACTACACTTTACCAAAGTCCTTCAGGCCTATCAGCCTTACATCATTTCTACTAAAAACACTAGAGAGACTGGTTGATCGGTATCTCAGGGATGGAACCCTAAGACATGTACCCCTACACTCACACCAACATGCTTACAGCACTGGCAAATCAACGGAAACCGCTCTGCATTCCGTTGTTGGCAAAATTGAACATGATCTAGAAAACAAACTATCAACACTGGGTGTCTTCATTGATATTGAAGGAGCTTTCGACAAGACAACCTTTAATAGCATAGACAGGGCCTTGGGACGATACGGGGCGCCAAGAACTATACGAAGCTGGATAAGAGCATTATTAGAACTAAGAATCATACAACTAGATATCAACGGAGTCACAAAAGGCATAGTAGCGAGAGGCTGCCCTCAAGGAGGTGTCCTATCACCAATCTTGTGGAACCTTGTAGTTGACGACTTGATAAACAAACTAAACACAAGCGGATTTTACACCATTGGTTATGCTGATGATCTCACCATCTTAATCAGTGGAAAACTAGAGAACACATTATATGAAGTCATGCAACGGGCATTGCGCGTAATCGAAAGATGGTGCAATGAAAATGAACTCACCGTAAATCCAAAGAAAACAGAGATGATTCTGTTTACCAACAAAAGGAAAATAGAGCTAACCAAACCACCAACTCTGTTCAACACAAGCCTCAAACTGTCAACTGAGGTAAAATACCTTGGTGTGACTCTGGACAGCAAGCTCAGCTGGAAAAGGCATACAGAAGATAAAATTAATAAATCGCTTACGATACTAAACCAATGTAAACGCATGCTGGGGAAAAAATGGGGGCTTAAACCAAAGATAATAAAGTGGTTATACCTAGCGGTAGTAAGAAGCTCATTAACATACGCCGCTTTGATATGGTGGCCGAGAACTCTTCTTACGACCGCCCAGCAAGAACTACAGAAATTTCAACGACAAGCATGCCTCGCCATTACAGGCTGCATGAGTACCACACCAACAACAGCACTTGAAATCATACTGGGGATCCCGCCCCTACACTTACAAATCAGAGAAGAAGCAACGCTCGCAGCCTTGAGACTGAAAACCTCAGGTCTATGGAAAGAACAGAACACAAGGCACACTAAAATTCTAGTGCAAAGCATAACCAAAGAACCACGCCTGGAGTGGAAATGTGACAGAACCAGGAAACAACACATACTGGACAAACCATACAAAATATATCCAGAGATAAACATAGATACGAAGTCAACACGGGATGCAATAGAAGTGTACACCGATGGATCCAAAACAAAAACTGGCACAGGAGCAGGGGCCTACTGCCAAGAACTAAACATGAAAATAAGTCACGCACTCGGTAAGGACAACTGTGTCTTCCAAGCAGAGTGTGTAGGCATTACAACCGCAGCCATAGCAATGGCAAATCGACAGGTAAAAAACTTTAAGATTAACATTAACTCAGATAGCCAAGCTGTTCTCAAAGCTTTGGCTAAATTCTGGACAACCTCCGAACTCATACAAGACTGCCATAAGGCTCTGGAAACACTCGCCATGTCGAATGATATCACCCTACGGTGGGTCAAAGGACATGATGGGGACCAGGGAAACGAGGCAGCGGACGCATTAGCACGCAAGGCCACGACGCTGAAGGTGACAGGACCTCAGCCTATTGTACCCATACCCTTCAGTGAGTATAAAACTTGGTTGCATGAACTAACACTTAAGGAGCATTCCCAATTATGGGCAAACGCAACTGACTGCAGGCAAGCCAAAGAGGCTTTCCCTAACATAGATATACGACAAACTAACAAACTACTCCGCCTGGACAAAGGTAAACTTAGGAAGGTGGTGGGACTCATAACAGGGCATAGCCCACTAAACAAACACCTTTTCGTTATAGGTGTTACCGACAGTCCTCTGTGCAGGGCCTGCATGGAGGTCGATGAGACGCCGACACACGTGCTCCTGGAGTGCATGGTCGTGGCAGAACAACGAGAACGCCATTTGGGTTCCCCAACCTCACTCCATGAAGTCCTCGGCAACCTGGGCGGTCTACTTGGCTTCTGGAGCGAGCTTGGATGGCTGGAGTGAAGACTTCGGCGGGGAGGGGCAACGCACGCACAACAGACGGAAACGTTTAAGTGCGGAAACCAGCCCAGAGAGAAGAAGAAGAAGAAGGCTACCATTGCTTTGTATTGAAAAGGAAATGTCGAAAGCATCCGAAAAGATAAGAGCTTTAATGATGATGGTTCATCTTCAAATCGTAACTACTAGTGTTTATTTTGGCTGCAGCGAAAATTTGCCGTTTAACCAACGTGTTTCATAGAATCATAAAATAATTCATAAGGATTGTAAATAAACATACAATCTGGCTTTTTGAAGTATGTGTGTTTGCGTGATATAATAAATTATTATAGTCTTTAACACTCAGGAATAATGTAGCTAACTGTCAGTGAAGGAATTTCCAGTATCGGACCGTTAATTCGGAGATTACTCTCTCCATACAAACTCACAAATTAACAATTTTTACCTGTTTCTAGTGCAGTCTAGTAGTTCAAGGAGTGCATTGGTAGATGGCTCATGAGATGGACAGACCAAGTGAAGGCTGCGATGGAAGTCCCCTTAGAGTGCACAAGAAAGGCAGCCATCAGAGAGGAATGGAGACACATAGCACGATCGATCTGTCAAGTTACCACATTCTTCAAAATTTTTATTAAATTTAATAACGATTTAGTGCCGAGCTTATAAAAATATCGATAATAATGATTGACGTATCGATCTAATCGATAACTTTCGTAACTGACGTAACTTACCGTGAAAGCACCTCTACGATCGCAAACCAAGCAGAACTCGCCAATCGCTTGATTATAATCTTTATTTCTTTACGAATAAGTTTTATTTTTGAATTAACAAGCTTATTTGAAATTAGTTTTGGCATTCAATTAAATTACTGTCGAATTCTTTATGTAATTTTGCCGTACCCACTGATAACAATGTAAGTGACCCAACCATTTTTGGATGGGTCACATTATGACCCTAGGAACCAGAGAAAGTTAGCGTATCCGGTAGAGATTGAACATTTCACAGTTAGCATGTGAAAAATCACGTCAAAAGCCTTTTACTATGTTATACGTCTTGCTATTACTATTAGTATAAAAGTAGCCTGTGAAAAATCACGAAGAAAAACGGCACAAAGTTTGAAAATTATTACATTTGATCCCGCTCTATTGTTTGAATTACGCACGCGCACGGTCAACGAACTCAGTTAAAGTGCGCGCGAGCGAGAACACTCGTATCGCTCCGTGTTAGAAAGGGGAAAACATCTAGTCCAATTAATATAGTTTTCAAACAATCGTTTGCTAGGTACGAAAATAAAATTCGCATCATATTCAGTAAGTGCGAATATTCACTTTCCGTGAAAGCCATGGCAACTTGCGAAATATCTTTATTATAATTCCTACAGTTAAAATTAATGTATCTTTAAGTGCATAAATTGAAAAATCACTTTTCGTGAAAAATCACAGTGAAGAATAATAACAATTTCACCAAATGAAAATGATTAAAAATTAGCAATCATGCCCAAGCCCATTGCTAGTAGGTATCCGCTATAATCTCGCACCTGTAAATATGAGAAAAGCGTGCGTGTGCGCATTGCTCGCAGGCTCATTCGGATCTCAGACATAAAGCCGTCCGCGCGCATCTCTACCTAACACGTACAAAAAGACATGTGCAGTGCTGTGTTTACAAAAAGTTGACCAACCAAGCATGAAACAAAAACTGTAGACAATTAGTTTAATTAACAAAAATGGGTTTAAAAATGCGTTTAATTTGTTTAATATCCTTAATTCAAGTTTTGAAAGGAGATGATTTACAGGACTTTGAGTTTTCGGATCCAAATGAGTTGTTAATAGCCCAGGAGTCAAGGCAATATGAGACGATAGTAAAACCACCTGTAAGGATTTTGAAACCAAATGGTGTGACGAATTCCCATAGACCTCAGTATAACTTGGATTCTCTGGAAGCGGATCTGACGGCGCAATTGGATGATTACTTCGAATCGACATCTAAACGGCCGGTTGTTAAAAACTATAAGATTAAGATGAGTAAGGAAGGCATGATACGGGATGCTGTGCTTCGGGCGTTGGAGAGGAAGGATCATGTGGGAAAGTTTGCTCAGATCCTGCCCATCATCCGGGCTATGTCTGGGAATCAGAGGGTGGCGTTGGCGTCTTTAGTCGCCAGCCAGGTCACCACACCTCCTGGAAGGCAGCCTCTTAATCTTTCTCAGGTAAATTTAGATTATTTTAATATTTTATCAAAGCTTCATCATCATCAAGAACTACCCATCCCCGGCTCACTACTGAGTACGGGTCTCCTCTCAGAATGAGAAGGGGTTGTAGGAGGGAAGGGGGAAGGGGAAGTAATATCCAAATGCAAATTGGCAGACTTCAAACACCTTCTAGAACATTGTAGAAGTATGCAGGCTAAGTCTTCACAAGAACCTTTACCTAACAAAGTTTTGTGCAAATTCCAAAATTAACAGTTACAATAAATGTTTCGCATCTTATTGATAAGCAATTCAAATACCTACGCGATTTCTAAAACCATTTTGTTGACTCTATTGCATAAATTAACAAGAACTAAAGCAAGAAAAAAAAAACAAAAATGTGACAGAAAAAAAAATAACTCCAACTTTTTACTATTTATTAGTACGTGATCGCAACGGACTTCTCTAAATCGTCTGATTGAGTAATCATGATCACTAACCCATTGTCGCCTCACTACTGAGCACGGGCTCTCCTCTCAGAATGAGAAGTGTTTTGCGTTTTGGCTAGTCTACCGCGCTGGCCAAGATGTGCGGATTAGCAGACTTCACACACCTTTGAGGACATTATGGAGAACATTCAGGCGTGCAGGTTTCCACGTCACGGCTGACTCAGCTGCATAGCATATGGTCAAATTTAAATTAACACGACCAATAAATATAAATCAGACTCGCATACTAAGGGTTCTGTACCATCGTGTACAAGAAATAACACTTTTTCTAAATGTTCATGGCGGCCATTTGAATTTCTTCGTATTTGTTGTTATAGTGGCAATAGAAATACGCATTCTGTGACAACTATGTACCTATTACAGTTCACGAGCTACATAACCCACTGACAGACAGACGGACGGACGGCTAGTGGAGGCTTAGTATATGGTCCTGGTCCCGTTAGCAGGCTTCGGGTGCGAAACCTGAAAGCAAACGAGCAGTTAGTTGTACAATTTATATTGTACATATTATAATTTTATTTATATCTATGGCTGCTAGTTGATTTAGTAGTGTTGGTCTATATTTTAACTCCATTGCGCTTATTATATGATATTAACAACATCATGAAATTTCTCCATTACTCATGCGCATTCACACAGAATTTATGAGACTCTCCCAGACGGACCGACCAGCGAACGGACCGAAGATGGACGGACAAAATGCAAATAATTCATCTAAGTCTACTCATTCTATTTCGCGTGATAGTTTTCTAGTGAAAACTTTTATTAATACCTACCTAATCATATTGAACAATTAAATTACCCAGTCAACTATTATAGTCTGCACTATAATGCAAGCCATTGAAACCATAAACTTCCACTTTGCGACACTAATGGAAACGGAATGAATTCCCACAAATGTTAACTTTTTGCGGTTATGGATAATCGTGGCGCAATTTCTATGTGAAACGCGATCAATGATTTTCCTTTTAATGAGTGTCACACATTGCTGTGAAATAAGCTCTCTTTATTTTACTTATTCATGAGTAGGGCCCCGAATTTTCTATAATCTGACAGAAGGGATTGCAAAGTTTGTCAGTTAAAATTGATTTGAATTTGTATAAACACGAGTGTTTTGACGGTTTTTGTTTCACTCTACGATTATTGAATACCTTCGGTATTTAGATCGTGGACTGGGTAATTTAGATGTTGCGATAGCAATCGCGCTCTAATTATACGTAAATAGTTTATTTTGCCATTGGTTATTTTTCAATTAAATCTCTCTTTCGGTATCTCCACGCGTTGTGACCTGTGGTATGGTTTAGGGGGGCATTTGAATTATTTGTTAATAATATTTCAATAATAGGTACTTATCTGCTTTTTTTAAGTGACGCCTTACAATTACACCTAAATCCTGATCATATTGGTTCTGGTAAGCCGAATTGCTAGGCTTAGCCGTTGAGCTAAGTAAGCGCCAGCTCTTGGGTCACCAGATGCGTGGATCAGCTTTTAGGTTAAGCTTTCGTGTCCGATAACCATGTTTATAAACTTTTTTAACCCCCGACCCAAAAACAGGGGTGTTATAAGTTTGACGTGTGTATCTGTGTATCTATTGTATCTGTGTATCTGTCTGTGGCATCGTAGCTCCTAAACTAATGAACCAATTTTAATTTAGTTTTTTTTGTTTGAAAAGTGGCTTGATCGAGAGTGTTCTTAGCTATAATCGAAGAAAATCGGTTCAACCGTTTGGAAGTTATCAGCTCTTTTCTAGTTACTGTAACCTTCACTTGTCGGGGGTGTTATAAATTTTTAATTTACACTTGTTCTAAATAGGTTTTTTAAGATTTGAAATACAAATTAGTTTGTATACCTATTAACTTGTTAACTCATTAGTTAGTTACACTAGTGACTAGAAAATTGGATCGGATTTGAAAAAGTGATGTTCTCTGATTGCAAAATCTTTTAAGAGGGCTCTCTCCGTCACTCGTTTCATACAATCGTAGTTCCAATTTCATTTGAATATTAGCAACCAAAGTCCACGAAATTTTGCAGACATATTCTAGAAATTAATATCTATGTCTGTGGTTTTCCAGATTTCTGAGAAATCTGGAAAATCAAATCTTTGAGCCCCTGTAATTTTAAAACTACATATTTTTAGAAAAATTTAAAACACCACAGACACAGATATTAGTTTTTAGAATATGTCTGCAAAATTTCATGGACTTTGGTTGCTTAATATTCAAATGAAATTGGAACTACGATTGTATGAAACGAGTGACGGAGAGAGCCCTGTTAAACGAAAGAAACCACAGCAAAATCTTATGTCAAAAGCAAAAAAGTTATCTCAGTTTAAAGATCAGCGGAAAAAGTTTTTGACATAACTCTTGAGTTTTTGCCTCAAAGCAAGATTCAAATACAAGTAAGTTTCTGTAATATTTGCTTATGTTTTGTGAGCGGACGATTTGAGTTCCTATTTTTGTAGTTCGTTAGTACATTACAAAATATGAACTTCAATTACATATCAATTTTAAAAGTACTTTTACGGATTAGTTTAATTAACATTAGGTATAATTACCAGTCGTAACTTTTGTTTGAGAGACATTTTTATCGTCTATAATGAGAAATTTGTAATTTATGAGAGGAGTTTCTGTGTAATTATTTACTTACAAATAACTAAGATGATAAAGGAATATTTTGACAAAAGATGAATTTATTATTTCAACATGGTTTGTTTTTTTAAAAGTAGTTCATCTTGAATACTTATTGCGTGAAACTGAAACCACTTGTAGAAATTGCTTAATAAATCAAATCTAAAATCACATCAATTATACTATTAATTCAATACAAATAATAAATAATCAGTTAAAGCTATCACAATGACGATTTCAACATGACGTAGATGTCTATTGTTCTCTTGCTACCTACCAAGTGAATCAACTTGTCCCAAAGACAAGAATAAGAGCCAGTTGTAAGACTTTAAATTGCATTTTATTGTAACAATACACACTTTATATTGTACACTATACAATAATTATTTTATTAAATGAAATTTTCTCATACTGCCATTCTTTTTCTAAAAAGCGGTTAGCTACAGATAGTAGGTTTGAGTTATCGCCTAAAACAAGGAAAAGATAAACTGATGTTTCTACAAATCGGTTACGTATGACCAAATTAAAAACTAACTAATCTCAAACTCAAAGCAATTATTCAAAATATGTCGATAACTCAAAAGCTACATTTTACAGTTAACTGCTTGTTAGAAAAAGAACACTTCCGAAAAGCTGTAAAGCTGTGTGTAGCTGTAAAATAACAAAGAACTAAACAGAAAGAAAGAAGAAAAAAGAAAATATTAAGATTTTATTACATTGTTTATGTCACAGAAAAAAACCTACAGTATCTAGGTTATATACAGCTCAGCATATGCCTTGCATATTATGCGCCAACATGCATAAGTGTAGAACGCTGATTTTCAGCTGTGACCCGGGTGACGTCAGAACTACAACAGTTATTTTATTACAACAGAGTGATTCAAGGAAGCGGTAATAAAAATAGGAAATCTTACCGTGCTCTCTGAAACTACACGATTTCATTCGAGATCGGATACGGAACTGGGCCGTTTTTTTGTCCACGCGGTGTAATTTCACGTGTATTGTGCGTCAAGTGGAGCGCGCAATCATTAATATTGTCGTTAATGTATTACCTGCGGGTGTTTTACTCTGATAAAATTTTCAAATGTATTCGTAGCATGCCCCAAGGAATGTAATTTGGTTCATATTAATTAATAACCAGTCAAATTCGATAAAATTTTGTAATTACTTTCTAGAAATTAATATGTCTGTGGTTTACCAGATTTTCTTTCAAATGTACTTATATTTTTTTTAAAAAAAACGAGCCGAGTTGAGAACCGAGTTTTTTCGCAAGTCGGTTAAAAACCTCGTTCCGAGGTAAAATGTAGCCAATGTTAATACAGGGTTACCTATCTCCATTCAGAAAAGAAACCAGTCCTCGAGTCGGTATAGGCGCACCTTTGTATTCGTGGTGCGCCTCAAACGGTGTGTAGGTACTCTATATTGGTTCCCTGAGGAGAGTCCTTAGCAGGCACCGCTAGCTGCGACCATCACCAGGCGATGCGTGGAACACCGTGGGGTTTTAGTAGGTACGACGCCAACATAACCTCCGGGCCTTCCCGGGCGCGGCGGTGGTATCCATGATTTCCCCACGAAAAAAAAGGTTATCTCCATTCCAAACAGCCAAATCAGTTCAGTCATTGTGGTGTCAATCAGTAACAAACATCCAAACTTTCACATTTAAATATGATTAGGATTTTTGGAAATCGTTCAAAAACGAACTCCTGCGCATCAATAGATGATGAAAATGCTTGCGCAAAGTGAAGACGCGCTAAACTATGCCATAGTTTAGTGCACTTGGCTACACTTGAATGACGGCCAACTATTTCCGGTTCCATCAGCAAACTTCCACTCCACATGCCACAGTCAATCAGCTTCAAGTTATTCATCTCATATAGGCCATTAACCCTTATAACACTTAAATCAGCTGTTGTCTAGATATCAATACACTTAGGTATTACCTACATAAATTATTTTTATTTTTATTGATGCGATTAGCAAACACAATATGAAAACCTTTATAAATTTTCTTTCAACTGGGTTATAGATTCCGATCATAATATAAAAACCGGCTAAGTGCAAGTCAGACTCGCGTACCGAGGGTTCCGTACTCGGGTAATATTTCGACATTTTGCACAATTAAATCAAAAACTTTATGCATAAAAATAAATAAAATCTGTTTTAGAATGTACAGGTAAAGCCCTTTTCATATGATACCCCACTTGGTATAGTTATCTTTCTTTAAAAATTGAAAATACTAATTATTTGTTAATGAGCACATTTTAAATTAGGGTTTCGTATTTTATAATGTAACCACAATAATTCACGGTTTTCGGATTTTTTGCCTTTACTTGTGCTATAAGATCTACCTGCCTGACTCATTAGGAACCCAGCGTAGGTACTTGAAGATTTTGTAATAGACCTAGGTTTATCTTAATCATTGACGATCATGTTCCTACGATCTTCGGAAGTCAGTCATCAGTGTGACATGCGCGTGCGCATATTCGTGTCGTTAAGGCCGTTGCGTCCAGTTGCGTGATACTTATAAGTCATAACTACAAATTACTTAGTATTAGTTATTATGAATGAAGTGTTTTTTATTCTTTCCTATAGTTCCTTTCCTCTCAATTGTTAATTGACAAGCTATTAAGTTTTACACGGAGCATTTGTCATCACAGGCTGAGTAGCTATTAGGTTTTGCACGGAGCATTTGTCATCACGGTGCAAAACCAATTATATAATGTAAGGTTTAGTTTACAAAGGTAGAAGAGGTAATGTAATTTATTCCTTTAGGTATTTGGTATTAAAATATTCGAAATCCGCGACAAAATTTCACGAGCCGTTGTAAAAAATGTTACCTGCTTTCATTTAGGATTGATAAAGTCACTTTCGCTCATTCGCAATGGCGATTAACGGGTTGATAACCTTTTTAAATACATTGAAACTTACTTTGATAACGTATTTCATCGCCCGCTAATGCCCGCGAAAACATCCTATCTCCATATATATCATCCAATATATTCAGATAATGTAACCAACCACGGTTATATGATGATGGTGATACAATTGAACAAAATAATGGTTGCAAAGAACAATATGATAATGTATCATGTTCATTATGATTCTAGCTAATAGATACAACTGTGCTTAGTGCCAAACAACCGGGTATAACGACGGGAACCGATCCCACGATCTCTAGATTTCACACTGACCCCACAGTTAGCCATTGTGGTGTTTTATAATAATGTAAAACAATAAAACAATACTAACGAACTTGAACTACAAATCTTAAAAGTTAAATGGCCTCACTGAGCTAGTTGGTTTTCTTACGTTAATGCTGAAGACATAAGAGCTATAATAAAAAAAACTTGAAGCTAGCTTGAAGTAAACGAAACGTAGGTATATAATAAACCTATGAAAGTTGTCTCACAGTTTGAGTTATGTTTTCACATGGCCGTCAAATAAATAATGCATAATAATCGTAATCATGCCCATTCAAGTGTACAAAATAGAAATAAATATATATGAGATAAATGTGTACAATAGGATTAAAATTAGGGTTTTCAATTAATATAAGTAACATTTTAGAAAAAATAACTGTGATTTATAAATCACCGTTTCCAGAAGCAGTGTCCAACAAAAATCAGAGAAATCATTGATTGTACTGTTATGAATTTCAATAGCTTGAACAAAATGTCTACTGTCTTAGGAGCAATGACTAGGATGATAAACGTAGATATCAAAATACATAGCAAAGGTCTGCACGGTGTGATTGTAGTCAAGTATATGGAGTTTCTGAGTTGAGTGATTAGTACTGAATTAAATAAAGCAAAACATAAAACACTGCAACTACGTTTATTAATAAAGATGAGCCGCCTCAATTAAAAATTAACTTAATTTACTATAGTTCGTAATATATTTTATTAATTTTGAACCTTTTGTTTTATTTCAGGTGAGGTCAATGTTCAATAACAACAGCACTTCTGATCTGATGCTACCAATCCTATTAGATACAGCCAATTTGATCCGTCGAGCAATCAGACCCGGCAAAGAACCTCGAGAAGTTAACTACCCACAAACACTCTTTCAGAGACGCTCGTTCACCGAAGATTCTATAAACGATGACATGTTTGATACTGAAGATCAAGAAAACCAACCCAGCACAAGTACACAAAATATACTCCAAAAACATCGCAATTTCAGAAACAGATCTCAAAGAATTACGCAAACAGCAAATATAATAGACGAAAAACATGTTCAAGACATTAATAAGAAAGTAACAAATAACACACAGAGTCACACAAATGAAAATCCTAAAGACACTGTAAATACACTTCACGATATTGCAATTGATAATAATGTAAGTATGTTTAACAATTTTGGTAGTGTAGCAAGCACAAAGAACTGACCAAGGAACTAAGGTACTTTATAAAGTACTTTTTTATAAGTTCTCCTTTTTGTCTCTTATCGGAGTATGGCAACCAATAGGGCTATCTTTTTTTTTAACTAAAAATAGGGAACAAACCAGCATTTGACTCACCTGATGTAAAGTAATTAACGCCACCCATGAACATTTGCAGCACCAGAGGAACCACCGATGTGAATAGCCACATGTATATTGTAATCTAGTGGGAACGCCGCCCTTTCACTTAACCGATTTTGGCAAAATTTAGTACCGCATGACATTTCGGTAAGAATTTTGTTTGTTTACAACATAAACATTTACAAGAATGTTGTAATTTACAGAGAACCGTATCCTTTTCCACAACGGAGTCGTACAACAAGAACAGACAGGAGAGTATAAGCCGCAGCGACAACGGCACCATGGACCTGACAGCTGATGCCACCAACCAAACGGTGGTCCAAGATCTACCCATCGCTGAGAAGTTCCGGTCGCTGAATAGATACATGGATAGAAAAGGTAAAGGTACAAAAACGCTCTGGCAATGATAGCAAACAATGAACAATAATATCAAAAGTAAACTAAACCAAATATTTTATTTAGTAAAATATGGTACAGACATCTACTCAGGTAGATATTTTTGATAGAGTAGGAACCTATGATAGACTCTTAACTCTACAATCTTTCAATCCTTTACCAAGTATACATTTTTCGGAAATGTAGGTACCTATATGTCGGATCGAGCCGAGGATTGTTTAAGAATTGATGAAGGCAGACGAAGATCCTTAGGGTCTGCTTCGATCACTAGGCGATCTTCAGACGTGTTAAGAACAATACTTCCGTTTACTGCATGTCACAACTACCAGCGTAACTAGGTAAACCTAACCTAACCTACCTAGACCGGCTCCTCCACCCCTTACACCGGTCCCAAACCAACCATCTAACCTAACCGCCACAATAACAACTCGTTTAACCAACAGTACCACTTTAGGTAACCACTACTCTAAAACCTACAGTACGACAGACTATTCCTACTGAGAAGTGTCCTCGGCAACGACCGGACGAATAATGCCTCGCTACGCACAGCGTGTCTGATTTTATAGTCCAACGACGACAGTGGGGAGATGACGTAATGCTCAGTGAGCAAAGTATTGACAGCTAAAAGTCGGTACCGCCGACATATACTTGAAATGAAAAATCATTTCTTGTTTTCTTACAAACTAATAGACCTATTTCCTAATTTTTATAAACAGGTGACAGTTAGGTAATTTTACTTTATATAAAACTACCCTCTATAATTTTCAGGTAACCTGATCCGCCGCGGTACTTACATGCCAAAGATATCACCACCAACGCGTCGCACTACTGCAGAACCTACCCTCGCAGCCATAAGCCGCCGAAGACCAGTCCCGGGCAGGAAACTGCCCTCCACCACGGATCAAGCTAAATGCGAACTGTTTACTAACACTCTTTGTTTGCATACTGATGATTATCCAGCGTAAGTCATAATTATTTTGAACTAGCTGATGCCCGCAGCTTCGCCCGCGTGGATTTAGGTTTCTAAAAATCCCGTGGGAACTTGTCGCAAAGTTTTTCTATCGATTAAAAAAAAAATTACGCAAATCGGTTCAGAAATCTCGGAGATTTCGGTGTACATAGGTAGAAAAACACAACTCCCTTTTTGAAAGTCGGTTAAAAAAGTAGCCTATGTTACTCCCTGGTCAATCCGCTGTTTGTCTGTGAAAATCCCGTCAAAATCGGTTCAGCCGGTCCGAAGATTAGCCTTTTCAAACAGACAGACAGACAGACAGACAGACAGACAAAAATTTTAAAACCGGGTGATTCAGTTATGGTATCGTTCAAATAACCATCTGAGCTTAAAATGAGGTAGTTATTTCGAAATTACAGACAGACGCTTCAATTTTATTTATTAGTATAGATCATTTTTGACAAAATACCGCCTTTTTCATTCAAAAACGACCTAAGTATACCTTAAACAGTGTGTGCTTTAAGCAATTAAGTATTACATGTTTTAACGGGGAAGGAAAAGATGCATGCCAAGAGGTCTCCATTATTTTCTTAAAAGTGAAATCTGCCAATCAGCACTTAGCCATCGTGGTAGACTGTGGCCAAACCCTCCACATTCTGAGAGGAGACCCGAGCTTAGCAGTGTGCTGATGATGAATTGATGATGATGATAATGAATGGAAAAAATGTTAAAATAAAACTTAAATATTCAGTGTGAACGTGAGCATTTAATTTACATTCAAAATAAAGAAGTTTTAATAACACTGTGGTTACTGTAGCATAAAAAAATTAAAAGTCCAAGAGTTACGAATTTCGCGAAGTATAATCAGAACAGGTCAACGCTTGCATAAGTAGATGGCCAACGAAAGCAAAAGTAAACAGAAGGAAAAACGTCACAATGTCGGACGGACACGGTAGAAAGTGAGAGCATTGTGTCAACCGGCAGTATGGAATCAACACAGCATAAATAAATTACAGTGGGACAAAGCCATTGATGTTTGTGGACGAACTGACTTAGGGCTTCGGATACATGAGGTAAATAGTTTGCGGCTGTCTACGCACAGCTAACTATTTTATTAGGGTGACATGCTCTCCGAGCTCTGAGCTGGATACAGCGTAATGGATGCAAAATTGCACGCTTCCTTTCGCTGCATTGCAGCCGCTGATTGAGATGTCAAGTCAAATTATTTATTCAAAGTTTGTACTATTGTACACTTTTTAATTGTTAATTATTCTTGAATTTGTAAGATAATGATTTAATGCCGATACTTAATACTACACTGAACTTAAAACTAAAGCTATGAGCTATAGCAAACGAAATGCTGCAAACTGCGTACACTACGAAATATGTGGAGGCAAACTGTTAGCTGCAAGTAATGGGTCCGAAGCTGAACATTTACATATCTGATTTGCTCCACTACTAAAAACCAAAATTTATTTGTCGGTAACTTGCTTAGCAACATTGTCAAAAACTGTACAGTCTTATAGATATAAAAAATAATTGTGGTAAAATTAGTAAAATATAGAATATTGCAGGTAGATTAATTATTATTATTAATTTTTCCGGAGTAATAACTAATTGGGTTTTAATTCCCAAGTGTCGTGTACCGACTTCTGCTGGTTGGTATAATCCCTCTCTCGTTTCTCCCTGGGTCCAGCTACCCCGCAGAATGGCCGTGTCTAGCTCTAGACGTTTCCTTCGACCAACTGTACAAAGTAACTCTTTAGACTGTGATATCAACAAAGGAAAACTGGCAGAATGACGATGAGCATTTAGAGTAATGGCGAATTTTAGTAAGCGGAAGTTGTCTCCGCGGATTTTTAATGCAAACAATTAAAAATCATAAGCCTTTTGGTAAAGATAAAAAAGTCGTAAAGATAACTAGTTCCATTAGAAATCTTAATGATGTTTTGAAGTTTTTGAAGCGAAACTTGGGACGGGGACCTTAATGCCAAAAAGTTAAACGGTGTATCCAAGTGCTGAAGTGCTTGTACGAAAACACCACCATGTTAGTCCGTATACAGGACCAGACTACGAGACCAATCCAATTGCAGCGGGGAGTGCGACAGGGAGAAGTAATTCCCCAAAACTCTTTACCTCTTCATCATACGATGCTTTATCTTGTAGGATGTTACGGAACCTTCGTGTGCGAGCCCAACTCGCACTTGACTGGTTATATTTTACATGATACTAGAGCAGCGTTTTAAAGTTAATCATGACATCATGTTCATTTTTCCAGAGATGCAATAATATCCAGTATAAGGCGCAACAAGGCAGCGGCGGGGGCGCTGCTAGCAGACTTCAAAGACCCTGGCGAAGGAGCTGTTGATGGCATCACCCCTGCTCAGGAGGCGAAGTACACCGCTGAACACTATCTTGTTTCTAACAGGTACCCTACTGAATATTATTACTTTTTACTATTACATTCTAGTAACAAAAGATAAGCAATAAAGAAAACTGAGATAGCAAGTAACTGAATATAGCCGAAACAGGTAATCGGTACAAGTATTATGTGAGTATGTGCAAGACACCAGATGGTACTTCTCCCACTCATAGGAAAGAATCGTACAGCAATCACCTGATAGCAACCTATCTCTATGATAATTGATATGGGAAGCAACTTACAAGTCACAACGTTCCCATGAGATGGCATCACAGGTATCTTCAATCGGAAAGGTAAATACACCAAGCAATCTGAATCACGCTAACGAATTTTTAGCCCCAGAAGGTTTATGTGCAATTTATACAGAGGCTCTTGAAGTAGGTAAATTAGCAATTAAAAATATCATCCAAATTATTAAAAACAAAAATTCTTACAGTAGGTTTGATATCGGTAGGAAAAGAAAACATAGTAATGGAAGATATCGTAAGGAAAACGTTATTAAATAGTATAGCAAATTGCAACAGTTTGAGCGAAGTTATACAACAAGTATACAACACAGATAATAACAGTTTTGATCAAATATTGCACAAATTATAACTTGTCAATCTTTTCTTGCGGTTTTAATACAATGGCGACACTGTTGCGTGAAACAAATTAACTATTGCAATGGATTGTTATAAAGTATTATTTATTTATAAACTATTATAGAAACATAACTAGTTTTCGCCAAAGGCTTCGTCAGCGTGGCAATTCATCATCATGAAAAAAAATCAAATCGTTCATGAAAAATTTAATTAACCTTCTTAGTTTACATACTTCAAAAAGAGCAAAGCTATATTATATTCAGTTTTTAATTTAACTAATATATCTATTTATAATTTTTAACCCCCGATCCAAAAAGAGGGGTGTTATAAGTTTGACCTGTATATCTGAGTATCTGTTTATCCGTCTGTGGCATCGTAGCTCCTAAGCTAATGAACCGATTTAAAGGTGGCTTGATCGAGTGTGTTCTTAGCTATATTCCAAGAAAATTCAGCCGTTTGAAAGTTATCAGCCTTTTTCTAGTTACTGTAACCTCACTTGTCGGGGGTGTTATAAATTTTTTATTTACACTTGTGATTCAAGCAATTGTGGTACTGATTCTGTTGGTAACTAAATAGAGTATTTGCATCCTCTTCTTACACAGCAATTTGGTAGTCTTTGTCACGTGACTCTAGCTGCCAGCTGTTCGTCTGTGACTACTGAGCACGAGTCTTTTCCCATATTGAGAAGGGTTCAGGCCCAGTGCGAATAGGCAGACGTCACACACCTTTGATAACATTATGGAGAACTCAAGCAGACCGCGACCTCCCGAATGAGCGGCCGCTGTCTTAACCACTAGACTATCACTAATCTAAATAGGCTGATGATGATGATTGAATTCCTATGATATTCATTTGCTCCTACAGGCGAGGTGACACAGCAAACCGTGATTTCGCCAGCGCAGGGGAAGCCGGGTTCATGTGCCCGAGCACCGTGAAGTACGCGCGGCCGCAGCGAGCAAGAGCAACTTCAGGGCAGTGGAAGTACATCGTGAACACCGGAGAACACACGCAGACGTTGCGGCTCGAGAAATGCTTGTAAGGACTCCATTTTCGTAGAAACTTAAACAATTAACAGGAGTACAAGCCTTGAAGGGAAAGAAAAGTCAATAATTGACAGGAGTAAAAGCCATGATGTCCTTCATTTGGAAGATTTTTGAAAAGAAAGAAAGAAAAATGTTTACTTGTAAACTGTCCCCACACATCATTATTAACCTAGGAATTCGTTACCTCCACTTGAGTAGGAAAATCAAAATGTCTCAAGCAGAAGAAGCGCTGAAATAAACTGTGTGATATGTGGCCCAACCTGAAAAAAGGTTCCAGCTAAGCATTTTGCTGTATGTCTTGATCCACAAGAGCATACAGCGCTGATTTTCAGCACTAAAAATAATAGCAAAGTTCTTATTTCTATCGATTTAGTTTCTTAGTTTAGTTAGTTGTTATACTATTAACAAAAGTTATATCAGAGACTTCCAAAACCTTTTCATTCTATGTTTATTTTGTGAATAACGGGGGGCTACCCATCAAGAATTTATTATTTAATCGATGAAATAGTACTTAATTGTTCTTATTACATTTTCTCCATTTCAGGAAGCCAAAAGAATCCTGTACATATCTGACGGACAATTTCAAATCAAAATGCGTTCAAGTTTACAACTATCACAGACTTCTAACATGGGACCAGCAGAATGGCTTACACATGGATATATTCAAAGTAAGTAATATTACAAGTAAATGAATTTACATAAAAATCATAGTAGGTAATTCTATTTTCTGTAGTTTTTATAAGAGATTAATTTTCAAAATATTTCAGGTTCCTACATGCTGTTCCTGTCACATTGAGGGGTACAGCGTATCGTTTCCACCTTTAGGCCACAGAATGCATGAAACATCCTCCGAACATTTCCCTGGCGAAGACCTATCATCTGAACACGGCAATCAAGCGTTTGAATCCGTACAGTCCAGCATACAAAGACCAAGTTTATCTAAAACCCCATTTAGCCTTAATAAGCCAATAGCCGTTGATCCATTCCCAACAGTAGCGGACAGTCACAATTCTATACTAGAATCGGCGTTCAATAATGCTAAATTAAATGACAATGACGAATTCAATAACGTGCCATCAAGTCCAATTGATTCCTATGGCAATACATATTTCCCAGATTCGTTTAACCAAGCAAGTTCAGTAAGAAATAGTAAAAGACCGGTGCCACGAAATCCTTCAGGCTTAGCTGCATTAGAATCTGTTACACTGCCCAGCTATTTAGAACCTCCGACGCCAGCGGCACCGACATCATTTTCATTTTCCAAAGATAGTTTTAATAAATATAAAGCAATTGACAGCCAATTCAAAAGAGGCCCGATTAGACCAAGTCGAAGACCTATAAGGAAGAAGATATCTACGGGTCCAGAAGATTTAGTTTCTTCTGGTACGTCTGCTATAGGCGCATACGATTTCGATAGCTCAACCGATTTCAATGAGGACCTCGAAGAGACTGAAATAAATATTAACACTAATTTTAATCCACGAGTAACAATATCTCCGAAGCTTCAAGCTGCGACAACAGAGAGAAACTTTACAATTTTTAAGCCATTTGATCAAAGTAAGATAGGGAGAGAAGAATCTCCGAATGGAAAGAAAATAAATTACAACTATCATCCTATAATTGATTTCTTTGAAGATGACGATAAGAACCAGGATTCAATTGATAGAGAAGATAATGTTCAAACGTATGTAGCATCATCTGAATCGGAATGGAAGCCAATAAACAGACCATTAATGGATTCAAAAACAACAAATTCGATAGGACGAAAAAAGCATAAGTAATCTGTATTAATAATATGGAAATGTGTACTTTAGAGCTTAAATAGGTTATTATTTTAATTTATATGTATAATATACTAGCTGACCTACTTGACTTCTCTTGGATAAAATTTCTAAAAGGATTCTAGGTTATTGAGGAAACCTACCTGCAAAATTTCAAAGTAGATCATAAGCTGAATGTGGATACATTCAACCAATTTAACCTTTTCCGATATATTGTATAGATGCAGTTTTAATAAAAAGGTAGAAGTTATTTCGACAGTACGAGCTTTAACCAGATACAGTAATAGTATATTTATAATAATTGTTAACTTACCTAAACATTAAAAACGAAGCCAAATTGAATTTGCAATGTTAATTAATAATTATTTATTTAACTTAAATTATTTTGTATTTATTGCTATTTATTTTTAAGTATTAGTGATGTAAGTTGTAAAGATTATTAAAAGACTTGCCAATAATTTTGTATTTGTGTTTTTTTTTTACAAATTAGGCCAACAAAATAATGAAAAGATAAATTTTTCGTAATCAAATGAAGTATGTTATATGAGACCTACTTTTTTGGGCATTACCTTGAACTTTTGTTGATATTTTTTGAGGCTTAAAAACAACCTACCTGAGTACCTAATAATATAAATATGTTTGTATTTTAGATTATACAATTTTTTTACAAGTATTAAAATTAAATAAGACCTGTCATCATATAGTATTAATTTAAATACTGTGACGTATAAAAAAGTGCAATAATTTTTCGTTAAACGCCGTTTAAGTGAAAGTTCAGTTTCTGTAATGAGGTGAACGTTCGAGATAAAATGGAATTTGGAGCACTTTGTTTATATTGCTTTACTTTGAACAGCACACTATTACACGGTACTTGTTTTGAATGTTGAAATTCTGGGTTGAGAATAGCCTGGCCCAGGCTTTACTATTGCACCAGTGGACAAACAAATCATATGACGAAATGTTTCGACTCAAATTCAAAAGGCACGATCAGTGCCGTAATGAGCTTTTTAAGCGATTATAAATGATAAATAATTAAAAAAAACCATTACACTTGGGAATAATTGAACTTTATTAATAAATTCAACAATATAAATATTTTTATGAATAAAAATACAAATTCTAACAGTATATTTATCACAGATCCTTAAAATTAATACTTGTATTTATAGCTTCGTTAAAAAAAAGTTGACACATTTTAACCTTTCATTATAAAATAATACGCTTTCACAGTTAGTCGCGAAAGCGAAATGAAGTTAGTTTGTGGCACTTTCTAGTTTCTACTCCTTAAAGTCTATTTACAGATTTAAATCAAAGATATTATAAAACTCCGGATAGGCAAAGCTCATACAAAAAGTGAAGACCAAATTCATACGTTTGTGTGACACATACGCGTATCGACACAGACTAAATATCACCTTTTGACACCTCCGAGCATGCTTCAAAAACTGGCGACTCGTCACCAGGATTGATTGACATAAATACTAATCTGTTTTAGGCATCGACGTAGTAGTACATACGTTTGCTAGGGTCTAAAATATATACCGGAGTGGTGGTGAGAACGGGTACAGCACGCGCATAGCCATTAAGTAAAGCTGCTGCGTTACCCCTGTCCTTAGATTTGGTGCGAGTTTGAGCTGGTTGTTCTTCACTTTCATCGGCTTTGACAAGTTTGGCACTTCTATAGTTCCCACCATGCATGCGCCGACCAAAATTTCTACCAGTTCCATACGGTTTTAAATTGCCACCGTGCAAGTTTGACGGATCCTCTTCTTCATCATCATCATCGTCAATTTCAACATACCTTTCACTCTTGCTATTACGTCTTGAATTTCTACTCTGTGGTAATTTTAAGTTTCCACCATGCAAGCGTGGCTTCGGATCGTAGGGGTCCCGTAGTTCAACAAATTTGGCACTTCTTTCACTGCCTTTTCCTTGTGGACTACTTCTACTAGTATTAGTACCACGTCTCCTTGACGGTATTTGTTTATTTACTTCGATGAACTTTTTTGTTTCAGTCTGTGAGGTTTCAACGTCACCTTTACCATTTACATCGCGGCTTTCCTTTTCTAATTCTTCAGTTGTGATACTTCTGTAATTTCCACCGTGTTTCGGTCCCGAGTTCAAGTCCAAGTTTTCTCTAAAAACTTCAACATCACCTAGTTTATTTACTTCTTCAGCTAAGTTTTCATCTCTGAATAAGTCTAAAGCTTCTACATTCTTGCTACTACTTTTCTTTTTGGGTTTTGGTGTCAACTCTTTAACTATTTCAATTTCTTTAATGTCCTGTTTGAATTGAGTTACATGTGGTGATGATTTATTGACTGGTAATTCTTTGTGTATTTCAACTTTCTTTTTTGATATGATTGGCTTTAATTGCAATTTAGCACTACGTGATTCAGTTGTTGTGGCTGGAGCTTCAGTAGTTTTAGCTAATGTCCTTTTAGTAGGTTCCGAAGTTGTAACCTCTAAATGGCTTTCTTTCTCTTCTGTGTCACTTTCGGTCTCTTCTTCCTCTTTTTCTTCATCTTCGTCTTCTTCATCCTCATTTTCGACATTATCATTAGTATCATCATCATCATCGTCGTCGTCTTCGTTATCCTCTTCGTCGTCTTCATTAGGAAAATGAAAATTATCTTCACTAGTATTGTCACCATAAATGTTAACATCACTATCGTAACTTTGCTCTCTTTTTTTATCCAAATCCTCATTTTTCATGCGATTAATTTTATTTACTACCCTTTCATATAGTGGTATATATTCCTCTGTATCATGTTTAACACCAATCAAACTATCAACTTCTTCTTTTCTCATATCACCGTCATCTCCTTCTCCATAACTCTTTGTATCTGTCACTAATGTGCTTTTAGTAGATTTTTTCTTCTTTTCCGTGTATTTAGGAGAACTGCGCTCATTGTCAAATGTAATTAAAGGATTGTCGGTAGTATCATAGCGTGTTACAATTTTCTTGTCTGGGTCATAGTCACGAAATCTAGTAACAAGGCGTAGTTTAGGTGACTCAGTATCATCCTCAATTTCAGCTGGTTTTGGGGTTGTTGTCGTTCCTCTACTCCTTTTCTTTACCACTGGCTTAACTGTAGTTGTTGTTTTTACTTTATCTTCCTCTTTGTCATTATATTCATCGTATTCTTTTTCACTACTATTACTTTGTCTAAATTTATGTCGTTTTTCACGTTCTGTTGTTGGGACCACCGTAGTTGTTCGAATAATTCTTCGTACTGTGTTAGATGCAGCAGTATGAGTATCTATACTTTTTGGTAGAAATTGTGAAACGTCAAAATAAGGCCTCATTGTTGGTTTACGTCTTTTAGATCTTTTAAGTTGAGTTTGGGTCGTAGTTTCTATATTTGCAGTTTTTGCTTTATAATCAACGAGGGATATAGCTTTTTTATTTTCTACTGGAGAATATTGAGGTTTATGATTAGCAGGTCTTATTTCATATTTAGGCTCTCCTCGGCGCAAGTCAGAGTTCACATCGACAAAATTAGGAACAAAATTATCATTACTACTCTCATTGCGATTTTCTTGCCTGTCACCTTTACCGATATTTTTGTAAACTTTTGTATTAGTCTTCTTTAAAGCTTGGTTATTATCCTGGTTCGTAACTTTATCAATCACTCTACTAGACTGTAGCTGCTTGATCAAAGGGCTAACATTGCTTGAAGTTGTAGTTTTCTTAGAGTCTGGCACTTGACTATCTCTTATTATCTTATAAGGTTCGTATGTAAAAGGTGTCGCTCTTTTATTGCGAACATGGGTGACTGTTAAATTGTTTAAATTGGGTAATTCAGATGTTAAATTTTGAACGTTTGAACTAATTTCAGTTCTATTTTGAAAGTGGTCTTTAGTTTTGTCTATGATAAATGTTACACTTGGAGTAGACGAATAAGTTTGGTTTTTACGTAACTTGTCGAGAACATTAAATATATCTGAGCTTTGTGTTAGTAATTCGTCTTTAGTGAGTTTTTCCACTTGTATATTAAATACTTTTAAACTTGGTTTAGTCACTGGTTCTGGACTTTCAATGATATCTTCTTCAAAAAAGGGACTATCTAATGGGTTCTCCCCAAAATATTTAGCCTTAAAACAATCGATTTTATCGCCAAGTCCTTTTAGTCTTTGTTTATTTTCCAAAGTACTGAATTTTGCTTTATCTTTTGCTTCCTCACTTAAATTTTCAATGCTTTCATCGGGGTGGCCATCTTTTTTCAATTTTTCAGGTAATGCATCAACATCATCTTCAACTTCCGGGCATTCAAGCTTAGATCTTGAGTCATAAAACTCAGAGCCTCCATTGGACTTTTTAGGAATAAGTTCAAAGTTTTCAGCATAACGAATTGGAGAATTTTTACTAAGAAGCTTAAGATTTTGGAAGTAATACGGATATTTCCACTTTATTTTACTATCGAATGCTGCTTTTTGTATTGTTTTCTCATCAGAAGTTTTTGGCAATGTTTCGCGTTTGTTCAAATCGTGATGAGATAAATCTCGTCTTTTACTTGGAAGGTTTGAATGGGCAACAGATTTACTACTAAGATCAGTCTTTTCACTTTCTGGCTTAATAATGTCTTCACTGTTACGTTTGTTTCGGCTATTTTCATCACTTTCTTCTGTTATATCATTAACGTCAGAAGTTCCTTCTTCAGATTCGTAGTAATCAGAATCGTCTTCTTCTTCATTTTCTTTAATATCATCGTTCCATTTTTCATCGTGTTCGATTTCATTGCCATGCTTTGAGCCTTTTTTACTTCCATGTTTAATATTTAAAGTTGGTGTTTTATATTTGCCTTTACTGACTGCATCTTGCTTTAAAAATCCACCATGTTTTTCGTTTTCTGATGCATGTTTCTGTTCCCCAGCATGATCGTAACCTGTATCTTCATACCCTTCTTCAGAATATACAATTTGTGCTTTTTTACTCTTTATAGCTTCTCTTAACCGCGGTGCATTTAGAATTTCTTCAAAGCTCTCGGCATCTTCAAGTGCAGCTTCTCTGGGAAGGTGTTTGGTTACTTCAGTTTTTCTGACTTGAGCATAATTTTTGACAAGAACAAAATCTTCTTCATCTGGAACTTCACTGGACGAGTGGTCATCTTCTTCTTCTTTTTGCTGCAGTTCAAGCTTTTGATCATCGTAAGGTCTATTTTCTTGTAGAACTTTGTTAATTGAATCATCAACGTTATTTCTTAGTTGCACAAATCTTGCTTTACCTTTCTGGAATATATCATAACCCTCTGATTCTTCCTCGTCATCCTTTGGAGGTAATTGAGGATATTCATTACGTTCATCGTCGAATTTTAATGCATGTTGTTGTCTTAATCCATGCAAATGGTTCTTGATTGGACGATAGTGAATTGGTGTAACTTTGGCGATATTTTGATTCCACGGATGTCTTAGTTTTTGGCTTACGAGGTGCTCTCTGAAGTTCTGTTTCGGTGGATACCTATAATATACTGGTCGACGCTCAGGTCTATGTATTTCAAATTGCGTTGGTATATTTTTTTGTGGGAGTTTTCTGCGATCAATTTCTTCTGGACGTTCTAAGTACTCATCTTTTGTGACATCTGGTTTTCCCGCCTCGTTTTGATACTTCTGAAATTTCTGATTACTATCTCGTAAGTCATTCCTTATTTTATCAAGATTTGGATCCTTATATAACTGTTGTAAAGCTGGTTCTTCTGATTTGTAGGGGTGGTAAACTTCAAACGATGTGGTGGCTGGTTTTGCGTAATTTGAACCACCTTCATTTTGAACAAATCCTCGGTAAGGTTGAGCAATAATCTTTTCCGGGTGAATTCGATGTCCTAGCTGTGGTTTTGGTAAGCCCGTATGGGGTTGAATAGGGTGTGGTTTAAAGAGTTTTTCAGGGGATTGAACACCATGAGTTTTGGCTATGTCGATAGCGAATTGTGGTTTTATCGCCGGGTACTGGAAGTATTCGTTCGGTGTGTGTTTTTGTTCATGTTTGACCGTGTTTTTCAACTGTTCGCTTGTATTCACTTCACTGTCGGTCCAGTCCACGGGCACTTGGATACTAAGGCAGAGTGTACACTGGATCGCCACTAACGCGAGCACTATTGGCATGTGCATCGTTTACATCACGGATCGCGCCGGGTCTGCGGTCAACTGGCCGGGGCGTTGCTGCGATCACCGTATTTATCTTCTCGGTCAGGCGTCGCCGGCCGATTGCCACTGACCGTTCGCTTTATTTCAAACGTTTGGTCTAAATATAAGCTTTAGCGGAATTAATAAATGCCCACATTCTTTATTTTATTTCATTTTATAGAACTTTTTATTTTATACATTATTTTTAATAATAACTAGCAAACCCGGCGAACTCCGTTTCGCCACTTGGTTTGTAGTACATCCTATGAAAAAAGATTTTCACGCTTTTCTGTTGAAATTTTTCCTGAATTTTCTTTGCTATAAACCACACGGAGCCCGAGACCTTTCCAACGAATGCAAAACCGTGGAAATCGGTTCGTGCGTTATGGAGTTATAGCGTCAGGAAGGAAAACCCGACTTATTTTTATATAGTAGATTATCAATCTTTAACAAATAGCTGTATTTAACTAAAATTGTTAATAATTGTACGATTGATAATCCCTTTCGTACATTATAATAACTATTTTGTACAACAGCAGATTTATAGATGTAATATTACTGTATCAGTTACAGAAGCAGTTAATATTAAAAAATTTAGAATAAGTAGGAACGTTACTTTTTGGACAGGTTAGTTTTACCTAAATTTTTAGCTGTACTTTTAAAATTTTGGACTTTCTAGCAAAAAAGACTATTGTAATTTTGTTGTAGATGAAGATCTTTACATAATATACTTTATTAACATAGTAAGTGATTATACTTTTTTTACTAACCAATTACTAAAAAGACGGAGGTTTCAATCAAGCTCAATAATTTCTTTCTACACGTAAATAAAGCTATTTTGAAGTCGGGACTTAAACATTACGTATGAAACAAAATTATTTTTATTATTTTGCAGTGGCTTTGGAAGTCGGTTTTATAAAACATTTTTTTACATCTTGAGATTTCAAGACATTCAATTCAAAAAATTCGCCAAGTGAAAGAATTCACCGCGTCTCTTGTGTCTTGTACCGAAATTCACTTGCACTATAGAGGAATGGTGATATAAAAACTGTACACAAGTTAAGTTTGACGATTAGCTTCATAGATAACTTGCATACCTACCTAGGCAAAAAGCAACCGGATACCGATGCGAGAAAGCAATGCGCGTGTTCACTTTCCTTGATAAGTGTCACCAGAATATTCCAATTGTATGGAAATGGACATTAAGCAAGTAAACTTCTGCATTTCAAGCTTTTCAAGATGCAAGTATATTAAGTATGTAGTTAATTTCTAGCATATTTTTGCCTCTTCGAACAGAGACATAATACTTACCTATTCTATTATATCACTATCACTTACTTAATAATATGATAAATGGTAAAGTTTGTAAGTTTGTTTGTAGGAAGTAATCTCTGGAACTGCAAAACCGATTTTGAAAATTCTTTCATGAGTAGAAAGCTACATACATTATGACATAGGCTAAGTATAAATTCAAATATATGACATAGTACGACGTAGATATTTCAAAGATGTCCTTTGAATAGCTTGGATTTGGATCAGAGATTGGATTAGCGCGTAAGCAACATCCGAGTTCGGTCCGAGTTTTTATATCCGTATTTCCACGGACTCGGATCGGATGAGTGCGTAACCGCTCTAGTCAGATTGGTGGAGACCAGGCACTGCATCTTCTTATTCTTCTTTTATTTGGCTAGCCTTTATTAATTATCCATTGTCGGACATAGGCCACGTTGGGCGAGTCCTCCAGTTTTCTCCGTAAGCTGTCCGTAAGGTGATGTCGTCGGATCAACGGGATGGTTGTCTTCCTACGTTTCTCCTTCCAGTACGTGGTCTCCATTCCAGCAAACGAGTCCATTGGTCATTTGTGGTCCTACAGACATGCTCTGCCCGTCTCCATCCAAACTGCAAGTGGCTCGTTGTGCCAGTTTGGAGTTATTTTGTTTTGTCAGTGTCCATCTCTCCGAACCGTAGGTACTGTATAGATGATAATGCTGAAGGTGATCTATTTGTCAACTATGGTGGTGATATACTTGTTCAACTATGTAGATATAAGACTATGTAGATGTAAAGTTTACATAATTGGGTTTCAAAATCAAAATCATTTATTCAAAGTAGGTAGGTACTTACTGTACACCTTTGTTGGTCAGAATTGTTAGATTTGAAAGGTGTTATAGTGGTGATAACTGATAATTAATTACGTAAACTTAAAACTAAAACTACGAGGGTTTCGAACGCGGCCAAGTCTGAGAAGAGCTTACAACAAACTCAGCCGGGTATTCTTTTTTTTTACTATCACCACTTTACAAAATCATTTTTTATACTTGTTAGAACTATCAAAGCTGTTTCGCAACTCATTCCCAAGCTTTCTTATCGTTTAAATAAGCCTTTACATTGAATTTCAAAGAAACCAAGCTATAGAAGCGAGAATTTTGATATTTACTTTCCTGCAATTATCTACCTACGCTGTGACCGCTGTGGCACTTGCACTAGATGTAGGTGAACCTGTTTATAACTGGTCCATAAGTGGGTATTGAAGTGTTATAAAACGTTCTCGTTTACGGTTATTGCAATTTTAAGTGCGTCATTTAACAAACGAAAGCATTTATGGAACTTTCGTATTAGGTACTTACTATGAGTGATAACATCTATTTACGGCGTTTTAGTAGTGACACATTTCCTACCGAGAAAAACCAGCTAGAAACTCGGCGGCCGCTCTATAAAAACCTAGATAGGGTAGGTACCATTATTCTGAACAAATAAGTAAGTAGGTACTAAGTAAGTGTTAGCTACGTAACTAAACAACATCTGGAACGGTAATGGTGTTACGTCGAAGTTGTCATTGTTCGATCAGCCGGCAAGTGACATTACATAAAGGACCATGGTTGCACAAACCCACCTACCTACTAGCAGACTTTCAATACAATTTGGTCATACCGAACTTGTTTAGCTTTGAAATGTGGGCCATATTCAAAACTAAAGCGAAACATAGCTACCTACTACCTAAGGACTATCGTTCTATGCTATACCGTTCCAGGTTAGCCCGCTTCCATCTTAGACTACATCATCACTTACCACCAGGTGAGATTGCAGTCATGGGCTAACTTGTATCTGAATAAAAAAACAGCCAAGTGCGAGTCGGGTATTTTCTCGTCATTTTGCACGATAAATCAAAAACTATTATCATCATCATCATCATCATCATCAGCTTGTAGACGTCCACTGTTGGACATAGGCCTTCCCTATAGAGCGCCACCACACCCGTTCCTCAGCCTTCCTCATCCAGCCACTTCCCGCCAACCGCTTTATATCGTCGGTCCATCGTGCTGGAGGGCGTCCACTACGTTTGCTTAAACGCGGTCTCCACTCAAGAACTTTCCGGCTCCAACGGCCATCGCCTCTACGACAGGCATGGCCTGCCCACTGCCACTTCAGCTTGCTAATAGTTTGGGCTATGTCAGTGACCTTGGTTCTCCTGCGGATCTCCTCATTTCGGATCTTATCCCTCAGGGAAACTCCTAACATAGCCCTCTCCATAGCTCGCTGAGCAACTTTGAATTTGTGAACAAGGCCATTTGTCAGTGTCCACGTTTCAGCACCATAGGTGAGGACGGGAAGGACACACTGGTTGAAGACTTTTGTTTTCAGGCATTGAGGAATTGACGATGAGAAGACTTGACTTAGTTTTCCAAAAGCTGCCCAGCCTAGCCGAATTCTTCTGTTGGCTTCCTCATCGAAATTGCTTCTGTCTAGTTGAATTATTTGGCCAAGGTAGTTGTATTGTGAAACAATTTCGATGCCAACATTTTCGACGCGAAAATGTTGGCATCGAAAACTATTATACATAAAAATAAATAAAAATCTGTTTTAGTATGTTGAGGTAAAGTCCTTTCATATGATACCCCATTTGGTATAGTTATCTTACTTAATTTTTCTAATAATGTATCCACAAATTCGCGGTTTTCAGATTTATTCCTGTACTTGTGCTATAAGACCTACCTACCTGCCAAATTTCATGATTCTAGATCAACGGGAAGTACCCTATAGGTTTTCTTGACAGACACGACGGACGGACAGACAGACGGACGGACAGACAGACAGACAGACAGACAGACAGACAGGCAACAAAGTGATCCTATAAGGGTTCCGTTTTTCTTTTTGAGGTACGGAAACCTAAAAATATAAAAAAATCTTTATTCAATGATAGTTCTACTTTAGGTATCTATCTACCTAAATACCGTATCTAATAGAAAAGTTCAAGGCATGAATATTGACTAAAGAGTTGATTATTATAATGACGGTACCGTGCGCCACAATATAATATAGTTTCATCATCAATTCATAATCATCATGATCAACCTATCGCAACTCAATACAGACCACGGGTCTCCTCTCAGAGTGAGAAGGGGTTTGGCCATAGTCCACCACCGTGGCTAAGTGCGGATTGGCAGACTTCACATACCTTTGAGAACATCATGGAGATCTCTTAGGCATACAGGTTCCCTCACGATGTTTTCTTTCACTGTTATAGCAAGTGATATTTATATTCAACCGACTTCAAAAAAGGAGGAGGTTCTCAATTCGTCAGAATCTTTTTTATAATTCCTTAAAACGCAACACGCTTTTTAGGAATAGGTTAATTCGTCAAATTCTTAAAAAGCCGGCAACGCATTTGCAGTTCCTCTGGTGCTGCAAATGTTCATGAGTTAGCACTTAACATTTTTCTAATTCATTAGCACAAGTGACATCGTGGGTGGTGCATAATGGATGTAGATTGCGAGATTTTCTCCTTCGCTTGTCGCTCCTAGAATAATAATTACGAATCATTTTAATTGCTACGTACCTACCTAAGTTGGTTTCGATGGATTACAAAATTATTGTCTAAGTCTTCTTATCACCGTTTTCGGTGATTTAACTTTTATAAATGAATCAATCACAATTCACTTTTTAATGCGATCCGCGGCTCTCGGGTGGATGTTTCAAAATCCTTAGTGGGAGGGTTTACGTTTCTCCCGCACTAAGAATGAAACTTATGTGCAAAATTCAGTCAGTTTCTCTTTTGTTAGGGTTCCGTACCTCAAAAGAAAAAACGGAATAGGATCACTTTGTTCTCTGTCCTTCGGTCTGTCTGTCCGTCTGTCCATCTGCCCTTTTGTCGTGTCTATCAAGAAAACCTATCAATGGTTCTAGGTCAACGGGTTACTTCCCGTTGACCTAGAATCATGAAATTTGGCAGGTATGATAGGGCTTTCTTTACCTGTATATTCTAAAACAGATTCATATTTATTTTCAATCATAATAGTTTTTGATTTATCGTGCAAAATGTCGAAAAAAATACCTGAGTACGGAACCCTCAGTGCGCGAGTCTGACTCGCCCCTTGGCCGGTTTAATTATATTTAAATATTAGCTGATACCCGCGACTTCGTTCGCGTGGATGTAGGTTTTTTTTAAATTCCCGTGGGAACTCTTTAATTTTCCGGGATAAAAAGTAGCCTATGTGCTAATGCAGGGTATAATCTATCTCCATTCTAAATTTCAGCCCAATCCGTCCAGTAGTTTTTGCGTGAAGTAGTAACAAACATACACACACACACACACACACACACACACACACACACACACACACACACACACACACACACACACACACACACACACACACACACACATACAAACTTTCTCCTTTATAATATTAGTGTGATTTTAAAAACAATTATTATTGTGTGATTGTGTGATAATCATAATAACTGTTCCTAACTCATTGTTTTTTGCTGAAAATGGTTTTCAGGTTTAGAATTTATGAAAATTGCTTTTAAAACACACAGTCACACACACCC
Organism: Maniola jurtina; assembly: GCF_905333055.1. Lineage (NCBI taxonomy): Eukaryota > Metazoa > Arthropoda > Insecta > Lepidoptera > Nymphalidae > Maniola > Maniola jurtina. Next base: position 14,817,133 of record NC_060035.1, on the reverse strand, counting down.
TTCCACTTTCTTTAATTTTTATTATCTCCTCACCCTAAGGTTGCCTGGAAGAGATCGCTATTTTAGCGATAAGGCCGCCTTTTGTACAGGAATCCATTTTGTTGTTATTTCATATATTTATAATTTTATCTTGGTGTACAATAAAGAATATTTTACTTTACTTTACCCTTGCATAATTTTCTTTCTTTCTTTTTCCTGTGTAGTTTTGTTGTAATACAAATTCTAATTCTCTCTATTGCCTGCAGGTTGTACTAGGTACTTACTATTATTACGATTAACTGTGTCAGCCTTTGTAGGTATAACCGTGTGATGAGTTCAGTGTCACTGGCCGAGGCAAGGGGTCTAGGTCGCGGCGTACCTAGTCAACTACCTACCTACTTTTTTCAAAGAAAACTTGTAGAACAAGTTTGAAAAACATAACATCTGCGAAAGAAATAGACAGATAGATGAATAAAATAGTCTTATTAACCCCCGACCCAAAAAGAGGGGTGTTATAAGTTTGACGTGTGTATCTATGTATCTGTGTATCTGTCTGTGGCATCGTAGCGCCTAAACGAATGAACCGATTTTATTTAGTTTTATTTTGTTTGAAAGGTGGCTTGATCGAGAGTGTTCTTAGCTATCATCCAAGAAAATCGGTTCAGCCGTTTGAAAGTTATCAGCTTTTTTCTAATTACTGTAACCTTCACTTGTCGGGGGTGTTATATTTTTAATTTACACTTGTTTTAATTATTGGAAAAGAATCATTACAATGTTATTTAAGTTATAGCTAGCCCACTTTTTGTCGTGTTGAGTTTCAGTTAAATATTTTTTTAGATAGAGTAAAAAAAAAAAATCTATCTATACCGACGTAGTACTTACTACCTGTGGTACTACTATGCAAAACCTCCAGTTTCTACACTCAACGGTTTGACATGTAGATAGGTAATGTTGATTTATTAGTCAGTCAGTTTATCATTATACTAACACGTGCTAACACTTGCTGGATTTGCTGTGATGAAAATTTATTTAAGTGAGGATTTACGTTATGAAGAAAACTCCCATGCATAATGAAATCATAATTTTATTTATGTTTTAGTCTAGTAGATTCTTGAAGTCGATTTCATCAGTCATTTTCGTCGATTTCATTAGATTTTGCTCAATAAGTGACTAAGTAAACAACAAAGTTCGCAACAAGCCAAACTTTAATTCATTCCGATCATTTAAAAACTCGTCTGCGTTTATTTATTTTTTTATAATTTCAATCAGTTTCGTCATTTTTTTTTCTGAAACAGTGAAACCAGGCCCTGACTTCCTTTGCACTTTGCGGCAATAGCTATTAGACTAGAATAATTTGTAATGGGTCAAATGAAAGTTAATTGAGAATCGCACCTGTTGTGAGTGATAATAATTATTTTTTCTGTAATGGAATTTTTTCTGTAATGGAAGTGTTTTGGCATTCGATTCGCTCTCGATTACTTTATATTATTATTTACTAGCTGATGCCCGCGACTTCGTCCGCGTGGATTTAGGTTTTTAAAGATCCCGTGGGAACTGTTTAATTTTCTGCGATAAAAAGTTGCCTTTGTCAAATACATGGACGCAAGCTACCTCGATACCAAATTTCATACAATTCGATTACACCGATGGTCTTTTAAGAATTCCGTGGGAACTCTTTGAGTTTCCCAGATAAAAGGTAGCCTATGTCCTTCCCCGGGATGTAAGCTAACTCCGTACCTTTCATCAAAATCGGTTTAACTGTTGGGCCGTGAAAAGGTAGCAGACAGACAGACAGACAGACACACTTTGGATGGATGGATAGTATGTATTGAAGGATGTACTAGGTACCTACGCCTCTTAGGCCGCGATTACACCTGTAAGTTTTACTCACGTAAAGTAGCTTGACTAAAATATATAGGTACTTATACTAGCGACCCGCCCCGGCTTCGTACTGGAGATGAACTATTGCACTTTTGACTTGACCTTATTAGAATTTTCCTAGGGATCTTTAATTTTCTGAAAATATAATGTAATCCATGCTACTCGTTTGCTAGAATTTTTAAAATCGGTTAATTAGTTTTTGAGTTAAGCGTATTTTTCTCTTATAACATTTGTGATTTTCGATGAAAGTTCTCAGTCCGATTGATTTCTTTCAAAATTTCAGTTTCATGTCTTTAAACGTTTAAGCTTTAAATTTACAGTGGAGGAAAACGTCTTGAGGAAACCTACATACCTGAGGGTTGAGAGTTTTATATAATGTTCTTAAAGGTGTGTGAAGTCTACCAATCCGCAATTGGCCAGCGTGGACTATGGCTTACACCCTTCACATTCTGAAACAGACCCGTGCTCAGTAGTGGCCCAGAAATTATTCTATGAAACTTTGTTGTAGGCTCTTTTCAGACTTGGGCGCGTTTGGAATCCTTGTGGCTTTAATTTTAAGTTTACGTAATTAATTACCACCACTATATCATCTTACAAATCTAATTTATTCTGACTATCAATTGGTGTACAATAGTACCTAACTACTTTGAATAAATGATTTTGAGTTTGAGTTTGAAAGGCCGTACAATCGCCTTCTATTAACTTGAATGCAAAGTTGCATCAAAGAGTATTTATAATTTATTTCACTTTGTACTGTATTTACGCGCCTGCGCTATGAGGCTGGCAATTTTTTTTACTGTTTCATCATCATCAGCCTGTGGGTATCAACTGTTGGACATAGGCTTTCCCTAAAGAGCGCCACCACACCGGAATGTCCTCAGTCTTCCTTATCCAGCCACTCTACAGTTTAGGTTTAGTCTCAATATACTTACATATTAAAGAAAAAGTTGACTGACTGACTGACTGACTGATATATTATCAACGCACAGCTCAAACCACTGGGGACGGATCGAGCCGAACTTTGGCATCCGTACAGTTATCCGCGGTAGACATCTGCAAGAAAGGATTTTTGAAAACTCAGTCCCAAAACAGCGGTTTCAAAGTGTGATCGACAAGGACAAAGTCGCGGGCGTTAGCTAGTAAAACATACTATGTTAACAGGGCTCTCTCCGTCACTTACTCCATGCAATCGTAGTTCCAATTTCATTTGAATATTAAGCAACGAAAGTCCATGAAATTTTGCAGACATATTCTAGAAACTGATATCAACAACTGATGAACCTATTTCATCAGCTCTCGGCGATTCTCTAATCGCCACTTTTGAAACATTTTGATTGAAAAACTTGAGTCAAGGAATCGATTACAGTTGATGAAGTTTTTGCACTGTAATCAAGTTTATGAAAATACCTACTTACATTAAAAATTGTTTTTTTATTATTCAGATACAATAATCTGTCTTCGGTGTCATTGAATAGGTAAAGATTTTTTTTATTCGGATACAAGTTAGCTCTTGACTGCAATTCACCTGGTGGTAAGTGGTGATGCAGTCAAAGATCGAAGCGGGCTAACCTGAAAGGGGATGTTTTTATTTAACCCTTTGGTTTCTACACGGCATCGTACCGGAACGCTTAATCACTTGGCGGCACGGCTTTGGACGGATGGTAACTAACCACGGCTAATGCCTCCCACCAGATCAGAGAAATGCTATCTTTAGATAAAAAATTGAAATATTTGTAAACGGTGTCTGTGATATCGATTACATGAACAAAGGAATTAATAAAGTAGGTCTAGGTACCTACCTGTTTCTTTAGTTCCTTTTATTTTCCTAAAACTTGTTCCTTTATATTAATGCAATTAAACCCTCAATAGCCTATATCCAAGCCTCAATAGTTCAACGGTTATAGGAGCGGACTGAAATCCGAAAGGTCGGCGGTTCAAATCCCATCCGTTGCACTATTGTCGTACCCACTCCTAACACAAGCTTTAGACTTAGTTGGAGGGAAAAGGGGAATGTTAGTCATGATTCACATGGCTACTATTCTTTAATAAAAAAAATACAATTAGTAGAAGGAAACTACCTAGAAGCTGGTAACAGCAGTGAACACGTGGTTATGAGAACATCCGGTTGAGATAATCCTTGGTAAATCTGTAGTGATAAAGCAAGCTTCTGCAACTTGTAACTAGGTCACGCAACTCAATAGACATACGGACAATGACTAGTTATCAATATCAATATAGCAAGTACAAGCACAGTGCAACAGACAGTACGGAAATCATGACAAAAACTAGCTCGAGTTATAAATAAGCATAGGGTAAAGCCACACTTGACTGATCTTGGATAGAATCACGAATCACTGTACTCGTACGCAAGTCCATGATCAACGAATCGTACAAAAAATACGATTGCACTGCCAAAAACGAACTAAAAAGTAAAACATTTCACATTTGTTTTTTTTTTTTCAAAAAAACTTATAGCTAATGTAACTCAAGATAATGTAAGGATTCTAATGATACCCCTATATCCCAAACTGTCCAGGCACTGCGTAGTTATGGGGGAATAAAGAAACTCACATACATCGGAAAATCAGTAGCTTGCTAATCTATGTGAATATGGACTTCTACACAAACGACTACATAAGGTTGTTGTTTTAATACATAAAACCGTTAATTTGATAAATACCTATCCAATACGCCATCATCATAATAAGTCACTGGCGGTGTTCCCACTAGATTCTAACATGGGGTTGTTCAAGGGGCTGACCAACGAATTCCTTCGGCGGTACCTCTGATGCTGCAAATATTCATGGGCGGTGGTAATCATTTAACATCAGGTGATGCTCGTTTGCTAGCTATTTTTTTATTAAAAAAAATAATGAATAACAAAGCTATAAGGAAATTCAGAAAACATTAAGAAAACCGCTTTTAAATCCGCTTATTTATTATCCTCAGAAAACTCCTACCAATTTGTGATTGTATGTGTTTTTTCTGTATTCATTTAATGGTGTACAGTAAAAGTATATTCATAGATCGAAAGGGGTTGTCACGACCCACAGCAAAGCGACGTCGACAAAGAGAAAAAGAAGTACCTACTAATATTATAGTTCAATGTCTTTAAATGCTTTCTAAAGCATTAATATATTATTTAGCAGTGAGTAGATGTGGAAGAACCTTTATGAGATATAGGATATGATAAGTATCATTTATGATCAACATTTAGCTGTCAAGGCTTTACTTGTGAGGCTTTGTCGACTAAAGCTTGTGAGATTCAGCCTTATTTTACACTTATGTAGGGTTATTCTACAACTTATATCTATTTTTCATACTTAATATGAAATTGTTACAATTTGTCATTTAAATAACAAAACCGTAATACAGAATTGTTTTTAATATGAGATGTGGGCAATCTAAAAGTAGTTTGGGGGTTCAGTGGTAACAGACGAACGCACATACAGACTGATAAAATCACACCTTCCACGGTAGTTGGATAAAACATTTTTTTAAATGGATGGATACATACAAAAATGTTATGTAACAAATTGTTAAAATGTGGGCTGCATTGCAATAGGCTGTTAAACTTATTTTTATGTAACTTAATACCTAATAAACATTTGCTTTGTGTACGAAGGAGAAAGTGTGGGTGTTATTAAATAATTGTGTACTCAAAAGAAACTGAATGACTAATTAATTTTAGACGTTTTTGACGAGTTAACTACGATTATTTCATATAGATTAATGTACAAGATAAGTAAATCTTGTACATTAATCTATCAAGAAAGTGCTTGTTTGTTGGTTTGTCCTTCAATCACGCCGCATTGGAGTAATAGTTATACATATATATGTAGTTAGGGTCGGAGGATTACATAGGGTCTGTGACATAGGGCGACTTTTTATCCCAGAAAATCAAAGAGTTTCAGCGGGAGTTTCGTACCTCAAAGGAAAAAACGGAACCCTTGTAGGATCACTTTGTTGTCTGTCTGTCTGTCTGTCCGTCTGTCGTGTCTGTCAAGAATACCTATAGGGTAGGTACTTCCCGTTTACCTAGAATCATGAAGTTTGGCAGGTAAGTAGGTCTTATAGCACAAGCAAAGGAAAAAATCCGAAAACCGTGAATTTGTGGTTATATCACACAAAAAAAAATTAGTATAATGTTCTATTACGGAACCCTTCGTATGTGAGTCCGACTCGCACTTGACCGGTTTTTTCTCAGAAGAATCTGCTTTTCAAAGGAGTTACAGAATATGGAATGGGTTTTATGGAGATGTTATCGTCATCAATATGATAATATTGTTTGAATTCTGACGTAGCATAAGCGCCACGAGTTGGCCTACATAAAATTATTAAAGATATGTTCAAATTTGAATAAGTACCATCTTAACTTTATTCGCAATTTGTATGGGATACTTTTAATTTTTATGTCTTTTCTCGTAAAATTAAATCAAGACTAACCCATTAGTTTGAGGGTCGCATCAGCAGATATAAAAACTGCATGTGCGTCGCGCGCGGCTCATACATAGTGAGGCAACCATCATGTTTGGAAGCTCGCAGGTTCGTTCTATTTACATACGTAATTACATTGTTAACAATAGCTACTAGTGTTATGTGCTATCTTGAGTTTGTTGCTGAGATTTCGAGATAACTATGTTTATTCCGCTTATTTACCGTAAACAGCCCAATACGTCCAAGGGTGTAAGATCGGAAATATATTATGTGTCTTTTCATACATAGTGAGGCAATTATAATGTTTGAAAGCTCTCAGGTGCATTCTGGTTACATACGTCCTTAACTATTATATGTAAGTATTATTAACAATAGCTACTAGAATCATATTGAGATAACAAATAACTTAGGTACTTACTAGATGTTATGTTTAAGTTATAACTTATAAGTCTAGATTTATACCCGATCTCTTTGGGGAAAGATCGGATTGTAGCAAACCTATTTACTTTCTACGCACTTAAACTCCCTCGGTGGCCATCCTTAGCGCATATTAGGAGGTTCGGTTAAGTACGAGATACACATTCTGTGAAAAGTTGAACGCTCTACCTATTACAGTTCAAGAGATACAGCGTGTAGACAGATTGACAGACGAACGGATGGGCGGACAGCGAAGGCTTAGATCGTAATGTAGAGTCCGGTTGGCGCCCTTCGGGTATGGAATCCTAAAAATGGTGCAAATGGTTTCAGAGCCTCGATAGCTCAACGGTTGAGGAGCGGACTAAATTCCGAAAGGTCAGCGGTTCAAACCCCACCCGTTGCACTATTGCAGTACCCACTCCTAGCACAAGCTTTACGCTTAATTGGAGGGGAAATTGGGGAGTATTAGTCATGATTAGCATGGCTAATATTCTTTTTTTTTAAACAACTTTTTGATGATAAATATACCTATACCTATTTATAACTTTAATTTCTTTGTTCTGCATTCATAAATCGGCTACGTTTTATATCATGCTCTACATAATGTTATCAGGAAATCAGCTGAACAAAGTCCGACCTAGAATTCAACCTTGAACTTAACTCTTAAGTTAAAAGCCTGGTTTATGTTCAATGTTATCAGATCGCGAATTATGTTTCCAGTTATTAACTACCTACTTACCTTAAAGACTTTCAAGTTATTTATACTTAGGTACTTTAACTTCCAGACATTTTTTTATATTATTAGATCTACTTCATAATATTAAAAAAATTAAGCGATAATAAATGAAACGTCGCGGATCCCGGGTACGCACTTTTGTTATTAATTTCTCGTTCCTTATTGATCAATCCGTAAAATATGACAAAGTCGCGTGAAAGCAACCGGCTGAGCTTTTTAATTTCTCACAAGATTGTATAGTATATTGTTACACTTTTTACGATTTGAAAAGAGCAACTGCTGAGTTTCTTGCCGGCTTTTTGGATTAGAATCTGCAAGTCTGCATTCCGAACCAGCCAGACGTGGCGCAGTCGTAGGGTATAGTAGCTGGTGCCTACCTTAGGTAGTATACCTAAGTAATAATTATCCTACATTAAGTAATTAAGTGAATTTTGATTTGAATGACTGAACAGATTGTCATCAAACATAATTAAGTAATTAAGTGAATTTTGATTTGAATGACTGAACAGATTGTCATCTATACTAATAAATAAAATTGGAGTGTCTGTCTGTAATTTCGAAATAACTACCTCATCTATACTAATAAATAAAATTGGAGTGTCTGTCTGTAATTTCGAAATAACTACCTCATATTAAGCTCATATGGTTATTTGAACGATACCATAACTGAATCACACGTTTTTAAAATTTTTGTCTGTCTGTCTGTCTGTCTGTCTGTCTGTCTGTCTGTCTGTCTGTCTGTCTGTCTGTCTGTCTGTCTGTCTGAAAAGGCTAATCTTTGGAACGGCTGAAGCGATTTTGACGGGACTTTCACAGGCAAGTAGAGGATTGACCAGGGCGTAAAATAGGCTACTTTTTTAACCGACAATTTTTGTCTGTCTGTCTGTCTGTCTGTCTGTCTGTCTGTCTGTCTGTCTGTCTGTCTGTCTGTCTGTCTGTCTGTCTGTCTGTCTATTTGAAAAGGCTAATCTTTGGAACGGCTGAAGCGATTTTGACGGGACTTTCACAGGCAAGTAGAGGATTGACCAGGGCGTAAAATAGGCTACTTTTTTAACCGACTTTTAAAAAGGGAGTTGTGTTTTTCTACCTATGTACACCGAAATCTCCGAGATTTCTGAACCGATTTGCGTCATTTCTTTTTTAATCGATAGAGGAACTTTGCGACATTGTTTCATAAAAAATTTGGAGTCCAACTCCTCAATCCTGATGCTGCAGGGGATCTGACCAATCCACGCGGGCGAAGCTGCGGGCATCAAACATAATATTATGTAATAATCATCTTGATAATTCTGTCTTCAATTGAATAACTAATAAATCTACCATGATATAGCCCTATAGGGCCTACTACTGTTAATACTAATACAATATAATTATTATTAATAATTATGCGGAGTAGCTATACCTACTTATATAGGTAGTTAGCATTCAAAACACATAACGTAACGAGTAGAGATGAGCGAAACACTTATTTAGGTACTTTACCGAACAATTTAGGTTTGGGTCAATGCAATTTACGTGCTAGTGCTATGCGAATACCTTACTGAGCTCACCGAGATCATCTTATTGGAGATTGAACCAATTACCTACATTAAGACCTCCAAACATAGTCCTAACATAGTTTACCTAATGTTTCTCTCTATGTAGGTAAGGACGTCTATCGGTTGATAATTTTTTAGGGTTCCGTACCTCAAAAGGAAAAACCGAACCCTTTGTTGTCTGTCTATCTGTCTGTCCGTTCGCTGTGTCTATCAAGAAAACCTATAGGGTAATTCCCGTTGACCTAGAATCATGAAAGGCAGGTAGGTAGGTCTTATAGCACAAGTAAAGGAATAAATCCGAAAACCAGAAATTTGTGGTTACATCACAGAAAAAAAAAATGTGTTTCAGCTTTGCCTGTGTATTCTAAAAAAGATTTTTGTTTATTCTTATGCGTAGTAGTTTTTGATTTATCGTGCAAAATATCAGAAAAAAATACCCGAGTACGGAACCCTCAGTGCGCGAGTCTGACTCGCACTTGGCCGGGATTTATTTTCTGTATTTATTTTTAAGGGCTTTTAAACAATCTGTATAGTGGCAGTCTTACATTTGATAATATTGATGATGAATCATCACTATATCATAATACCTTATTAAAAGTTTTTTGCATGTTATATTCCAGGTCGTATTCCTGTTCTGTGTCGGCAGTCTACTGCTAGTGAGCGAGGCGCGGCCGAACCCCGACAGCGCGGGACACGCCCCACTTCCCGGACCTGGACTTTCTTATGGTAGCACATACAATTTACTTTGAGGATTTCCAAAAATTATATTTAAAAACTGCAGATGAGGAGTTCTTAAAATTAAAGGTTAGATTTTTAGAGTTCCGTACCCAAAGGGTAAAAACGAAGTCCTATTTATGGCACTCTGCTGTCTGTCTTTCCGTCCGTCTGTCTGTATGTCCGTCGGCATGTCACAGATCTCTAGCTCGTAGACTAAGTTATTTTTCCGGGGGGCTCCCATACATGAAAAAGGAGCCGAAAAAAATGATTTTTCTTACCCTATGCATGTGGGGTATCATAGATTCGAGCTCATTGAGTAGAGTACGAATAATGAATATATTTTAATTTTTTTATGTTAAAAAATAAGGAAATGGGAGGCCGTCAAAATTGTCAGTTTTAGAGCATTTTTGTGATGGGGGCTATCTCAAAAACTAAACTATTTAGGAATATGAAATATCTGTATATCATGTAGGTACCATATAGTGCATTTAAACAACAAATACTGAAAGCAACGATTTATAAAATAGTAAGCTGTGACAAAAACAAACGAACATTTTTTGGGGCTTTCTTTCACTATTTATATTCTAGCTCGGAAAAGAAATAATATTTTATAAACCCATAATAATATGATGTTTATGTACGGAACCCTAAAAGAGCGAGGCCCGACTTGGACTTGACCGATTTTCTTTACAGGCGGCATACCATACGGCAGCGTGAGCGGCAACGTAGCGGAGTATTTCAGGGGGCGGCCATCTGTCGGCCGCGGTGGTGCACTACGTAGCACGGACTTCGACTACGCACCCATCGAACAGTACCTATAATAGATGGCGCCACACGCTACCAATGTTAAATAATGCTAATTATTAATTTATTGATCGTTTCAGTTGTTTAAGTGTTTTAGTAATAATTTTTTATATAAATAAATATTTTAAAATTATGTGTTTCTTTCATTAAAAATTACTAAAAATCGTTGAAATTGTAATCAAGAGAGTTAGCGCCATCTGTTAGAATGTTTAAGACCTTCGATGCCAAAAGTGTATACAATGAACGGGAACGCGGTGGTTTGTAGGGTTTGCAATAGATGGCCCTTATTAGTTTTATTCGAACTAGTTTTTTTTAAATACGTTGTTTTAAAATAATTTATTATAATTACTAGCGGATGGCCGCGACTTCGTTCCCGTGGATATAAGTTTTTTTTAAATGCCGTTCTCACGGCATTATTGATTTTCCGGGACAAAAAGTAGCTTATTTTTAATCCAGGTTAGGTACAATCTATCTCCATGCCAAATTCATCCAGAAGTTTTTGCGTTAAAGAGTAACAAACATCCATCCATACGTACATATCCATCCAACAAACTTTCGCCTTTTAATATTTGCAGGATAAGCCAACGTTGAAGGATCTGTTATAGGTATACTGAAGACAAACAGGGTCTAATTTTAGATTATTTCCATCTACAAAAGTTCAAGCAATGGACTACATCTAGGGTACCTATCTAGTTTAAAATAAATTTTCTTTAAAATGTAGTTTCCCCACGGATTTTCAGAGAACCCACCCTGTCGGAACGGAAGTTTGTAATGTTATTGCTAATCTCTGGCGGAGTAGAGACGGGTAGTAGTAATAGCTACAAGCTGTAGTTTTCCGAGTTTTCATAGTCACTTTGTTGGCAGACGAGGCTAATTACACTAATGAGGTGACGATGCGACTTTGATTGAAAATTCGATTCGGTCTAACAAAAATCTACCGTTTTCTTAAGGCCATTATGAAACTTCCATCTGCATCACTGCAGCTGCAAGAGAATAAAAATTAATTAAGTATTTAGGTATTATCATCGATGTATAATGCATTATTCACTAAGTATACATTTTAATTACCTAGGTAGGTAAGTACCTTAGCGATAACTGTGGTGAGTGGTGAGTGTTGTGGGCTTCTTCTCAGAACAGGGCACGTTTGGAACCCTCGTAGTTTTAAAAAGCAGAAGTAAATAAATAAATAGTACTATCACCCCTAACTCATTTCTATTTACTTTGTACTTATTTACTAGTAAAATATTTAAAAAAATAGGTAGGTAGGTACCTACTCAAATTTCCCATGGATACCTGTCTATAAAAATTCTGTACACACATTCTAAAAGCCCATTGAGAAATTCGCAAATCCTGTGACGTAAACAAAATCAGCTTGAATCCATGACAAACCCAATAATCATACAGCAACAAATACAAAAAAGAATTCTCGCAATATTAAGCTTTATTTTAGTTTGATAAGGAATATAATGGCATGTGTAATTTTACAGTTATGTAGGCAGCGTCGTATTGTATAAATTTTAAATTCAATACATGAACTTGTCACGGTATTTTTGAATGGTCATTGTAACATAATATTTTGACGATTGTTGATTTATCAATGGAGTTTTAAATAAAGGTTCAAACTAGATTCAAAGAAAAGTTAAGGTTCTAAACGAGCTCCCAGATGTAAATGGCACGAGAATCATTATCGCCGCCAGTAGCTCACTAGGTACTGAGTAAGATTTTCCTGTCAGAATGAAAAAGGTCTGGCTCATGGGAAGGCCTATGTCCAACAGTGGACTCCAAACAGGCTGATTGATTGAATTCATGGCTGGCCCGCTACAGAGCACGGATCTCTTCTCAGAGTGAGAAGGATTCAAGGCTTAAGCCATAGTCTACCACGCTGGCCAAGCGCGGATTGGACTTCACACACCTTTGAAAACATTATGAAGATCTCTCTGACATGCAGGTTTCCTCACACTGTTTACCTTTACCGTAAGCCCCCGACTAGAAGGCAACGTCTAACCACTAAGCTATCACCGTAAGAGCCTTTGCACACCACGTTTTTTAAACGCGCCGTTGACGCCCGTTTGTAGCGATACAGTCGCAACACGCACGCGAGTCAGACGCAGCCTGTAGACCTTTGCACATCTGTATAAATTCTAATACGCGTTTGAATCGATACAGACGCGTGTATGTAGCGATACAGACGCGATGCAGACGCGCGTATGTAGCGATACAGACGCGATGCAAACGCGCATGTGTAGCGATACAGACACGCCGGTGTCGCGCGTTTGAATCGATACAAACGCGATGCTAACGTGCGTGTGATGTGTATCGATAGAAACGACAACAAACTACTCTGTAGGATAAAAGCGCGCCGTCGACGCACGTTTCTAAAACGCGCGTCAACGACACGTTTAAAAAACGTGGTGTGCAAAGGCACTTATAGATTTAGAAAAAACTATTGATGACTTCTATAATTAGTAAGTACTAGAAACTTCGTAGTTAGAATGCGTTTGAATCGACCCTGTGTCATTGTTTGGTAAATGACGATAACGTAATTAAAATCGACAAAAGACACCTCAATGACAGCTGTAATGAGCTACTGGCGGAAGGAAGGACGGCACAGCTGGCATCTACCGACAGTAGCTACTGTACGACTAGGTACTTAGGGGCGTTTGGCTGTAAGAACACGTCACAAGCACAGTAACAAGCGGAGCGAGTAAGAAAATCACACTAATCACACTAATATTATAAAGCCGAAAGTTTGTATGTGTGTGTGTGTGTGTGTGTGTGTGTGTGTGTGTGTGTGTGTGTGTGTGTGTGTATGTTTGTTACTCCTTCACGCAAAAACTACCAAACGGATTTGGCAGAAATTTGGAATGGAGATAGATAATATCCTGGATTAGCACATAGGCTACTTTTTATCCCGGAAAATCAAAGCATTTCCACGGGATTTCGAAAAACCTAAATCCACGCGGGCGAAGCCGCGGGCATCGGCTAGTTGTAAAATAAAAAAAATGATTTTGCGTTCAGCTGTTCTCAAAAAGTCAAACAATGGATTTTGGATAAGAAAAACAGGTAAGTACTGAATTTTATGCTTGTATATTTTGCTTTGTAAACCGGAGCTGTGGTACACCGTACATGAATATTATAAATTGAAGTACATGAATAATAAATATTTTTATTTTAAAAACTGCACGATGCATGTGCAATTTACCTAATTATTTAATTAATGAAATGTAATTAGTTTTATACGTTGTTGAAATATATTAATTTCATAGGATCGAATGAATAAACGTCGGACTTAAAATCTCTGTCTTGTCCGCGTACCTATACCGTTTAGCCGATAAATGTCAAGAAAAACGCGCTCTCTCATGTAACATGTGTGCACCCGTATCCATAGCATTCTTCATAGAACGGCACCTATTGTATTAGTCGCGACCCTACTTATACTAATTATGCCCTGCCTCTCCCTCATTACAAGATACAAGTAAAAACATACAATTTTACCATGAATTTTGTTGATTGAGGTAATATTTGCCTCTTAAGTAACCATAAGTAGCCATAACCTGTGCCGTAACTGATAGATTAGTGGTAAAGACGTCGGCCTTCTAGTCGGTTCTTCTAGGAGGTCGAGGGTTCAATCCCGGGCATGCACGATAACCTCCTTGTCACAGTGGCGCTGTGGGAGTATTATTGGGAGGTCCCAGGTTCGAATCCTGGCAGAGGAAATTTGGGAATTATATAATTTAAAAAAAAAATCTGGTCTGGTCAAGTGGGAGGCTTCGGCTGTGGCTAGTTACCATCCTACAGACAAAGCCAAGCCGTCAAGCGATTTAGCATAGTATTGAAACCAAAGTGGTACTGTATGACGTGTTTAATAAAACTACCATACTCCTTCTAGGTTATCCCGCTTCCATCTTACACTGCATCATCACTCACCACCAGGTGAGATTGCATTCAAGGGCTAACTTGTAGGTATTATTATAACTTGTAGGTAGTATTATAGATAGGTAAGTAAGAATAAAAAGGCAACTCTAACTTCGTAGTACATCTCAGAACGTAGAGCCTTTATGGTTCAAGTTATTTACAGTTACAATTAAGATGCCAGATCCTTTCTTAATTTGGAGTTCGAACGTGATCAGTTTGTAAACCATAATGGAAAATAATCTGTCCAGACTTAGGCAGACTTAGACACCTAATCGTACCTGGTGGTCTGCAAGTCATCGAGACATAAAAACCCTACTTACCCTAGTTGTAATAATAAAATAGTTCAATGATAATAATTTTAAAGGTTTTTTTAATTCACATAAAAATGTAGGTGATGGCCGTTGGTTGGAAAAGTCCTTGAGTGGAGACCGCGTTTAGGCAAGCGTAGGCGTAGGACGCCCTCCAGCACGATGGGCCGACGATATAGAGCGGCTGGCGGAAAGTGGCTGGATGAGGAAGGCTGAGGACCGGGTGTGGTGGCGCTCTTTAGAGTAGGCCTATGTCCAACAGTGGACGTCCACAGGCTGATGATAATGAAGACATAAAAAAATCCGGTATCAGCACGATTTTAACCCACACCTCTTTAGGTAGGTATCGCGACTTAGACTACGGTCTACGGTTCAACTTACCATTGAAACCCATGGATATCTTAAGCTAGTTGACAATGCTCTTTAAGTTTCGTAGTTTTATAAATTGCTGCATTTATTGATGGTGTAGAGTAGATACCTAACATCCAAAAACTCAAAACTCAAAATCATTTTATTCAAAGTAGTACCTACTATTGTACACCTTTTGACGGTCGGAATTGTTAGATTTGTAAGATGATATAGTGGTGATAATTAATTACGTAGACTTACGTAGACTAAAGCTACGAGGGTTCCAAACGCGCCCAGGTCTGAGAAGAGCCCACAACAAACTCAATATCTCTTATGGCAAGGTTCACACAAATTCGCCATAGCGTGCGGCTAATCCCAAACAGCCACGGGTCAATGGCATGGTGCAAGGAAGCCCAGCGATGCGTGGTTCTAGGACGCGACTGTCATATATATTGCCTGCCTCCAGGCTGCGATGGACAGACGTGACGCCGGCATATGAAGACAACATGGCTAGCTGTAAAGTGAGTTCATAGATTTTTTAATTCGGGAAAAAGAGGTTTCAGATAAGTACCTAATAACCAATCTTCAATTTGGAATTTGGAATTCAATTATAACTCAACTGTTTTCTAAGGAAACCCCATTTAATTTTTTTGTTTTATTAAATCAATGACTTCTATGTATACATAGAACACATAGTATACATAGAAGTCATTGTATTAAATTGATATTTCATTATTAATTAGTAGAGTAAAATATAAAAACGTTTAAATAAGTGATAAAATAAATAACTCAATGATTTAATATTTATTGCCCAAGGGAAGTTAATAAGAATAATTTGTTTTTAACAGCGATAGAAATAATCAATTTGTCTATTTTCTTAGCTTTTTAATTCTAAGTTTTATTTCAAGTATAGATAGTGATCATCTAATTCCAAGTAGACTATACATAAGATATTAGTCTCTTCCCTATCTAATCAAGCTTAAAGTTTATTCTAGAAGTAGGGACAGTAATAGTTGTCTTTGCAAGTGCGACCGTTTGGGTTTCAGTCCTTCCTTTAAACTTTGAGCTATTGAGGCAAGACAAACGGACACACCTTAGTTAAAACTATGCTTAAAAAAAGAAACTTACAAAGCGTTTCATTTCATCAAGGAACTCAAAAATTACTAACAAATAAATTATTACATGGTTGCCCAAAAAAAGGAGTGGAATGTAATGTTTTCAGATGTATGTGAGTTCCTTTATTTCCACTATAACTAATTCTAAACGCTTAAACAGATTTAGATGTACCTATGGGGTATAGTTAGAATCCTTTCATCATCCCGAGTGACACTGGTTATACTTAATTTAAAAAAAAAATCAAAATGGCGGCTATTTGGTTCCATTTTCAAATTGGAAATTTGAACTTTTTAGTCTTTTGGCAGGGTCGGCGTGTTTTTTTTTTTAATTTTTTTAAATAAGACTTATTTTCCCTCTTTCCAGATATTCCTCCTCACAATCCTCTACGTCCTTACGATAGCATTCTGCGCACCCTTGGAAAATGTGGACAAGGATGACCTCATAGTGCAAGATAAGGAGGACCTCCAGACGGCAGCATCTCACTGGGGAGGTTGGGGAGGGTACGGTCATTACGGAGGATACGGCGGTTACGGCTACCCTGGTTACGGATATTGGGGATACCCTAGTTACGGATACGGGTGGTATGGGGGTTGGCCTTATGGGGGTTATTATGGACACCATGGGTATTGGTGGTAGAAAATAACACCTGTTGACTATTAAGTTTCCATCACTTTCCAAAGATAAAAATGATCTGCAACAAACATAACGTAAGATAGGTTATTCAATTTCGTGACATAAATATAGATATTATTTTAGGATATAATATACCTTGATATAATATACTTTAGGAGCTATCTACCATAATTCTGTGTATGTACATGATGTAAAATTGTTTCATAAATACTGTGATTTACTGAAAATAAAATTATTTAAGTACCTAAATATTTCAAATGTTTATGAATTATAATATAACAATCTATCTTTAGATAAAATTCGTGATTTACCGACAATAATATTATATTAAATGTAACATAAATAAAATGAACGTGTATCTATAAATGTGACGATGATTTATATGATTTTCTTCTTTTATAATAAAACTGTAAATTTATTAACAAACATTCCCATGGCTCTACATAAATCAGTTTTCTTATATTATTATAATTTTTTAGAGTTTTTAGTTTGCTTGACTGTACGTATTTTGATACAATTGTATTGATCTAACGTGAACTGTTAGATTAATAAAATTTACAGTGAGATTATGAAATAATGTGCATATTTTATTTGTATAATTTCTATATTTAATGTATTATTGAGAATATTATAATAGGTAGGTAGGTAGGTAGATACTTGCCGCATAGTATTTTTATATCTGGGAGACAGATATTTTATTGTATTTTATGGTTTTGCTAATTATGTAAAATTGAACTAAGTAATTCAAAACATTTTTATAATATAGTTGTTGTATAAATAATGAATGTATTATTTATTTTTGAATAAATGTACCTATTTTGGTTGACTCTACTCTACTATGTCGTTTTATTTATTAAAATTAAAAAAAAAACAATAGGTGATAATTTGACTGCCTTTATTTGATTTTTATAGAGGTAATAAGGTGATCCCACTTTTTACCCGACTACCGCAAAGCCAAAAGAAGGGTTTCGATTTTAGCAGTCTTATGTCGTATGTATGTTTGTATCAGATTCTGTGTGTTCCACCGTAGCGCCTAATTTACTGGGACGATTTTGATGAATGAGATGTCAATCAATCCGGTGTTTAATTCATCCAAGTCCAGCAGTTTAGTAAGGTATTTATTTTAATTCAATACCGGTAAGTAGGTACCTACTGTATCCCACCCATGAACCTATTATTACCAGACTTATGATTATATTATAACGTAATGTTCTGCCCCTCTATTACCAAAGCTGTGATTATGTACATAAGTAGGTAATAGGTACGTCTACCTACGTTGCAGTTGGTGATTAGGTATGTGATATTGCCTAAATTTTGTAGTAACTGATAGTTTTCATAGAACTAACTGGATGCCTTCAAACTCTTTTCTTTTGAGAACATTATGAGGAACTCTCAGGTAGGGATACCTACAGGTTTCCTCACGAATTTTTTCCTTCAGCTTTAAAGCAGGTGGTATTTTCGTTAAAGATGTGCTTGCCCGGGATCGAACCCCTGATCCTCTTCCCTTTCCCCCCCCCCCCCCCCCCCCCAAATAGCTACTTACTTGTTGCCGTTGTTGCTAGTTGTTGATGATACCGACTACTTCACCACAACGCCTGCGCAAATGCCACGAGCAATTATGCGAAGCTTTATCATTGCTTTTTATACAACGACCATCATCATCAACCCATCGATGGCTCACTACTGAGCACGGCCTCCTCTCAAAATGAGAAGGGTTTGAGCATAGTCCCCCACACTGACCAAGTGTATGATGTATTGGCGGATTTACACACCTTTAGGAACATTATGGGGAACTCTCAGGCATTCAGGTTTTCTCACGATGTTTTCCTTCATCGTTGAAGCAAGTCATACTTAATTACCATATCTAACTCCGATAAGTTAGAAGTGCGTGCCCAGAATCGAATCCCAGACCCTCAACGTCTTAACTACTAAGTTCATCAGCATTATCAACCGATGGACGTCCACTGCTGGACATACCTAGGTCTCTTGTAGGGACTGCCACGGGTATCTGCGACTCTGATGTCGTCCGTCTACTTAGTGGGGAGAGGGGGATTTAGGGGTCTTCTAATGCTGAGCTTTCTATTCTAGCTTGGGACCCCAAATATTCAAAATCTATTGAAAGTATGCTCCTGGAAAAAGCATATTGTACAATTGAATAAAATGATAAAAAAGCCTGGAGATGACTCGCTCCAGCAATGCGCAGGGCTCAATTATTGCTTGTATAGCATATATGCATATAATTTTAAATTGAACACTTGAAAAGAGCAGCTGCAGAGTTTCTTGCTAGTTCTTCTCGGTAGGAACGGCATTCCGAACCAGTGGCAAATTATTTTGACTTTGATTCAAAAGCACTTGTAAAAGTTTACTTGAATGAAAACATATTCTATGTTATTCAATGCCAATCCAACGTCGAAGTTGCTTTTTATCCTGGGGAATCAAATAGTTACCACCACGGTATTTTAAAAAGCCAAATCCACGAGGATAAAGTCGCGGGCATCATTTATAGTGATGAATAAGCTAAGAATTTTAAAATTTACCTACACACATCAATCATTTCAAATTTTAATTGATTTAATTGTTCAATTCGTCATCATTCATTGGGCTTCTGTGTTAAATTCCAAATAATGGCCATTTAAAATAAGATACAGGAGGTATAATAAAATAAAAAAAGAATGGAATTAATTTTAGTTCTAAACCAGTAGGTACAATGTTTACTAATTAATATCATAAATCCTTCATAAATCATTTGAATCGTCCCGGAAACACAAGGGATCTATTTAATTACAATATCATTTATATTTGGCCTTTTGGTACATCATTTACTAATCACTGTGTCAAATATTATTTTCCTCAGAAGCCTCAGGGTATGTGACGTCATCATAAATTCAATATGGCATATTCATCACTGCTTCGTTGGTCTAATGGTTAGCATGTTCGACTGCGGATGACGAGGTCCTAGGTTTGATTTCCGGGTTGTGTCAGAAATAGTTTGGTATTGGGTCTAGCCCGGAGTTAAGCTCTATAAATTATATTATAGTCCGGTCAAAATCGGTTGAGGAGCGGACTGAATTCCGAAAGGTCGGCGGTTCAAACCCCACCCGTTGCACTATTATCGTACCTACTCCTGGCACAAACTTTATGCTTAATTGGAGAGGAAAGGGGAGTATTAGTCATGATTAGCATGGCCTAAAAAAATTTTATATTCAAGGTACAATAATTCCCATAGAGCTGAAAGTTGGTACGAATGTTGGGAACACCAATGTAAATGAACTGTGAAAAGTCCTCATCGATCCCACATTTGCAAAAAATATATATTGACAAGTGCAAATTAAAAATTTATAACATCCCTGACAAGTGAAGGTTACAGTAACTAGAAAAGAGCTGATAACTTTCAAACGGCTGAACCGATTTTTTTGGATTATAGCTAATAACACTCTCGATCAAGCCACCTTTCAAACAAAAAAAAACTAAATCAAAATCGGTTCATTAGTTTAGGAGCTACGATGCTACACACAGATAAACAGATAATATACACGTCAAACTTATAACACCCCTCTTTTTGGGTCGGGGGTTAAAAATAGGAATTGTTAGGTAGGTATATGGACACAAAAAATTAAACAAGAAATTAAGTCATAAATCTTTTAGATAGATAAAATTGTCAATAAAAGTAGTCTCCTATGGAAATCTTAACGCCATGTATAGAATAGAATTAATGGACTATGAAATACTTACATGTTTATATCGTTCTTATTTGCATATTAAGTGTAGCAGTGTATAATTTTTGAGAAGGTCAGTTTAATTTTTAGTAAATATTTTCAATTTTAAAATTGTCAATATTTTGTTTTAGAGTTTATTGAATTCTATTATAACAAAATGCTACTTATTATGTAAGTATGTATTAACATGTTTTATTATAAAATCGTTCGATATTTAAAGATTTCACTATTAACGTGTCAGTAACATAAAAAAAAAATCTTTTATTTTCATTTAGTATTTCTTAGATTTTCTAAATTAAAGTATAATATTCCCATTTATACAGGACAGTCTTTTACCTACGTAACTTTTATCCATGCTAAATAAATACGAAAGTGTGTCCAACTTTTCATGCAACAGATAGATCCCACAACCCTTAAATCGTAAATTCATGTGTTTTTCTATACAAGAAATTTATTTTGGATTTTTTAATGTTCTAAATTCTCGGTACAACAGCCTACCCGACCTTGCTTCCGGAAAGGTCATCGATTGTGACCTTTTGTACGGGTAACAAATTTATTCTCGCCTTCTTCGAACGTTTGCTGTGATCTTAAATCCGAGAGATGACACCTACTTGAACGCAGCGCTCATTCTGTAATCACTCCAAACATATTATAAAACTCACTAAATAGAAACTCCAGATAGGCAAAGCTCATACTCATAAGCCTCAATAGCTCAACGGTTATAGGAGCGTACTGAAATCCGAAAGGTCGGCGGTTTAAAAACCCTACCCGTTGTATTATTGTCGTACCTACTCCTAAAACAAGCCTTACACTTAGTTGGAGGGGAAAGAGGAATGTTAGTCATGATTAAAATGGATAATATTCTTTAAATAAATATAATCGTATTTTTAAAAGTGAAGACAAATTGTGTGTGTGGCACAGACACGTAGAGACAGATTAAATAGATGTTGGCGCAGGGTTTACGCACCTTTTGTGAGACCTACGAGCGTGTGTCAGAAATTACCCTTTACCAGCAGGGTTATGCTGTATCTCAGTGGCACACTAATTTCGTGAAAATTTCTAATAATTAAATGTCAAACTCAAATTTTCTATTCGCTAACGTCAGTTTTTAACCAAGATGACGTCATAGACAATGACTCTCGATCATAGCCATTAATGGGATGGAATAGAAACCGGAAATGCTTTTTCACGTATGTTTTCGTATCGATAGTTTTTAAAACTCTATTCACTAAGCAAAAATGACAGTTTGTAGTTAGAAACTTTATTAGGTGGCTACGATCGTTTTAACAACTAGTCGGGACCAGTGTTTTGCGACTCGCCACTATAATCCGTCCGTTTTACAGAGGTAATAATTTTTTAGCAATCTCAACGAATGTAGGGATGTTTTAATTTCGAAGGATTTTTATTAATTACAAATCGGCTGAATTCCGCTCGGTTTTTCAGAAAAATATATTATAATAAAAAATTGATACCTAGTACCTAGGTACTTACCTATTAGTTGTAAAAAGGTAAGTAATATAAAGTAAGGTTGGTTGGTCGGAGTTAAATTATTGTTATTTTGTAAGCAAGTAGGTACTATATTTTATGAATATGTTAATGTTGTAGATAATAATTAAAAAAAAATATGGCTCGTGCCGTATTGATGGGGCATGCTGAAGAGCAGCGCCAACAAAAGGCGCTACGGGTCCACAGGCGCAGGCTGCGCGATATGTATAACCCAATGGAGCTGCCAGAAACAGAGTTCATTGCGAACTTTCGTTTGAGCAAGGCTGGCTACCAGCAGGTGTTAGAGGAACTCGGGCCTCACCTCCAAGCCGCTCGACGAAGGACAGCTGTTCGCATTGAACTAAAGATAAGTCTCATGTAGGTACTAAAGTACCTATTTTCTATCTTTGTACCTATTCTACTCCCTTTACAACCTCTCGCACTGCCAAGGGTCACTGGTAGAGATCTCTTATAGAGTGCTTCCCTGTCCACTTTTACTTTCTTTGTCTCTTAATTGTTACAACTTTCTGGTACAAAATAAAATAACAAATAAAAATAAAATTCTGATATTTATATTGAGGAAGAAAATATTGAGATTAATTTAACACAAAAATTGGATTTTATATTTATTGCAGATCCTAGCAGCTCTGCATTTTTATGCCACGGGTACATATCAGCGCCCAATGGGGACATCTATCTTCAATACGATGTCCCAACCATGTTTTAGCCGATGTCTACGTGAGGTAACCGATGCACTCAATGCTCGGGAAGTACTCACTAAGTACATAAAGTTTCAAGGAGTCGACTTGATATATTTATAATTTGGAAATCATTCACGATAGTTGAAACGCTGAAAATATCCATTATATTATGGCACACTATGTAACTATATAGTTGTCATTATATATTAACATAGCTAGAAGCTTTTTTCAGGTATAGAGACGTCGATTATTTCAGGGATGAAGAGCAGAGTAACCAACAAAGTTCAACAAGTGGTGAAGCTGAAGTGGTAATGCTTTAATTCTCAGTGTCTCTACGTGATCAAATCAGAAACAAGGAGATCTGTTGAAGAAGCAGAGTAGAAAAATGGAAGATGAAACAAATTCTGCCATAGAAGACAGTAGAAATTAATAATTCTTAACTGTAAATGATGTCTACTATTTAAATTCATTATATGGTACATAATATACCGAAAGGAGATTGGCTAAGTTGAAACCAGCTATTTTAAAAACCATACAGATTCACAAATCATTTAACTTTTATAAATTTTTTCAAAGTATTTTTCTGAGTAAACACCATATTTTTAGAAGTTGGAAATCTATAGAACAACATAAACAAACTTGATAATATATGTAGGTAGGTACTTCTTTTACATTAAAATAGTAATTAAATAAACCAAATAAACTCTAACTTAACAATAAAAGGAACTTTGTTTTCATTACAAATATTCCTGTAATAATACCTAGTAATAATCACAATCATTATAGGATATGTAGGTACTTCTTTTACATTAAAATATTATTTTACATTAAAACTGATGTAATGTCAATGTCAAATGTCCATAGATAATAATTAAAAACTAGTCGAAGTCGTACAATTTAAAAAGTCTTACATTTCTACTACGCTACCTGTCAGGCAGAGATATTTAATTTGGCCATATAAAGTCGATAAAATACGCTACTATGTTAATGTTGGCCAACTGCCAAGTGTTAGATACTCGTAATTAGTTAGCCACGCATTCGATACGGAATAGAAAAACACGTGACCTAAATTTCATGGATTTCTAACTGGACTCAATGTCTAACGAAAACTTTCAAAGATACAGAATAGCCTTACTGGTCATTAGTGATAACAGTAATATCAACTTTTTTTACTGAATATTTGATAAACATAACTGAGTATTTAACATTATGTATTAAATGTTTGTACCTTAACAATATATCTTAATTTAATGAGTACATCAATTTTATTTTATTCCTAATTAATATCTACTAGAATATATCATAAAAAGACTGAACTAAGAAGATAGGTCGAAATCTATTGCTATCCCTTTCAAGTGCTTTCAGTGGAAAAGGATAGCACAAGGTGCGGAGCCGGAAGGCACCGAAATCGCATTGTGTGGCCTCAGTTATGTTGATAATTTAACGACGTTTTTTCTTGTCATGTCTTCGTGCACGAGAGATGGTTGCTCGGTGGCCTGGTGATGACTGTTCAGAGCTGCATTCATCACTATCTGTATATGCCTGGAAACAATATCATTATCATCATCATCAGTCCAACTCACTATTACTAGTATACTAAGGAACAAGGGTATCCTTTCAGAATGAAAAGGGTAAATTTTGGCTATAGAGTACCACACTGGCCAAGTGCAGATAGGCAGACTTCACACACCTTTGAGAACACTATGGAAAACTCTCAGGCATGCATGTTTCCTCACTATTTTCCTTCACCATTATTAAAAATGCACCCCTTTGAAAAGTTTGAGGTATGTGCCCAGGATTGAATCCAAAAAACAATAACTAAGTATAAATACAACAACAAGGTTTTTTTTGACTGATCTTAACCTAGGCATAATGCAATAGTCCAAGCAATATAAAGTAAAGAATCTTCTAAAATGTTGCAAAGTTTAAATTCAAATTCAAATTATTTTTACCACTGGTTCGGAATGCTGTTCCTACCGAGAAGAAACAGCAAGAAACCCGGCGGTTGCTCTTTTCAAATGTACAATTTACAATAATATGCCATACTGTATACAAGCAATTGCAACGCCGTGTATTGCTGGAGCGAATCAAATCCAAGCTTTTTTGTCATTTACATAATCTTCGATTGTATAATAAGCTTTTTTTCAGGAGCATACTTTTAATAGATTTTTTAAACTGTGTAAAGGCAAGTCTAAAATTGATTATGGAATTTTATTATAAAATATTACACTCATTCCCACAAACGACTTTCCCACTTTCCTGAGGCGGAGCGTAGGATATGCGAGCCTATTACGGTTTCTATACAATGTCCATATCAATATAAATCCAAAAATGTGTCTTACTGCCTGATACTTTTTAGTTTTAGTAAATAAATACAACACCTAATTAAATCAGAATTGAGATATCCATAGAACCAGGATCAACATAGCTCTATAGGATGTGAAGCTGAAGTGACCATGAATGGGGCATTGTAGTTCAAAGAATTGATTCACATTAGGGTCCTACTCCTAAGGACCTCATACCAAAAAGCGCAGTGAGTCACAGGAAGTCCTTAGATGCTTTACAAGAGACAATATATCCAGCAGGGGGCTTTTATTGTTGACAATGTGGTAGGTAACTAGTTTGCAAATATTTATTTATCTGTTTATTGGTTAAATATTGAAATTTATACCTTCTCATACGGATGAGATTCGCTCTGTTCATCAGTAAGTGTTACACAAGCTAACAAGCAGATTAATTGGAATGCAGCTCCAATATAGAGGCCGTATCGAATCACTGTACTCATCATATCTTCGGCGAAGATTTCATTCGGTATCATAGTGAGAATTCAACAGTAATTTAATATTTCGCTTCACAAGGTAGCACTGTATGTTATAACGAGCAGTTTTTGAATGTTTTCACACAGAATTAGTAATAAAATAATCAAACAATCAATAATATCACCAAAACATCCAAGAAGCCGAAAGCAGCGATGCGAAAAAAACTTGACAATTGATATCAGTGTTCCCACTTAAGTTTTTGGCTTTACCCTAGTTTCAGTAGGAATTCGCCCAAATTACCTATTTTTTTTTTCAAAACTATGTTTTAAGATGCAATAATATATTTTCACGTTAATTTTTGCTTAACATCAACATTTCACATTTTTAATTATCATCTTACAATGTCAGTCATGTGAGAAAGAATCATTTTTAAATTATTTTACTATCATTCTAAGTATTAATATTCAGAAAAAATAGCATGACCTCCTAAAGTTTGTTTTAACCCCAAATCAACCCATCTTAATTCGCTGTCAACACAATATACGCTCTAAGCCGTACCTAATAACAGTCGTTTCATCCAAAAATATGGCAAAATCCCTAAAAGTGGAAACACTGATTGACATGTCAAACTCTAACGTCAATGTCAAATATCTATGGTAAAATGTTTAGGCTACTCTATTACCTTCTGATTAAAATTACCACAGGAAATTACTCTATGACCTGCTTACCTAAGAAGCATAAATAAGTATTTTACTATTTCTTTTATAGAAAAGACAACTAGCTTAAAATTGTTTCACCTATCAACAGAGGTCCGCCATCTATTTAATATAACATTAACTAATGGTGCAATGTTGTAATCTTAGATGGCGTTAAAGGACGTTACCGGGGAAGTGTTCTTCCCCGCGCCACACCCGGGCAAGGAGGCCACGCCTCGAGGCCCGTACCCCCGTCTTGACATAGGTCAGATGGAGAAGACCCCGCTGCTGGATCTTAGATGGCGTTGACGTACCCGAAAAAAGCGCCAATTGAAATTTAAACAAACAACCGGTTAATATTATTATAGTTTAAATAATAATAATTTGAACTCATAAGCTTATTATGTAAATTATAAAATTAACGAGTGGTTTTATTATTGTTTTGATTTTTGACATACCTAGCAGGTACTACGATTTATTTTGTTTTATTTTATTTTATTCCTTTATTTGTAAACAACAGCGGTAAAATTATTATAATTTTACATTTTAAACTATATAAAAATAAGGCCAAATGGGTTTACAATATATGAGTATGATTACAGTTAACATAAAAGAGATTAAAAATTATAACAGAACTAACAATACTAGTATCTATAGTATTCATAGTGGTACCCGACTATAAAAATCAATGTCGTTAAAAGGTCGATAATTAATTATTACTTATTTAGAGAATAGATTGTACCTTGATTGATCATTGAACACGCCGATGTACCAAGGATATACCTACCTACCTACACGGTAAGGTACCTTTAAGCAAACAATACCATGAAATTACGGAAATTACATAACAATTATTTCTTAGTCCCATAAAAGATAATTGATTTCAGATTATAGCTGTTGTAAGTTAAAACCAATGATCAAACATCGACCTATAAATAAGTGATTAAATGCTGGGTTAATTATTATTATTGTCTAGAATAACTAAAGATGAATTTTATTTTCACGAGTAATTAAAACATAATATTATTTTCTTTATGTGCATTATTTATGCTTTATAGATGTCCACCAATTTGGTTCCGAAGCAGGTGCTTCTTCATGTAAGTTCTTGTCTGTTGGGAGGCTTCGGTCGTGGCTAGTTACCACCCTACCGGCAAAGCCGTGCCGCCAAGCGATTAAGCGTTCCGGTACGATGCCGTGTAGAAGCCAAAGGGGTACGGGTTTAATAAAAACTACCATACCCCTTTCAGGTTAGTCCGCTTTCATCTTAGACTGCATCATCACTTACTTACATCCAGGTGAGATTGCAGTCAAGGGATAACTTGTATCTGGTAGATGCGTTTGACGATAGTAGGTATGAGCTTGTAAAAGTTTAATTGAATAAAAATATTTGGAAGTTTTGAATTTTAATAAAATTAAAAAAATTAAAAAAATCCAAGAGGATTACGGAGACGTCATCATCATCGTGATCAACCTATCGTCGGTCCACTACTGAGCACGATTCTCTTCTCAGAATGAGAAGGATTTAGGCCAGAGTTTCACGCGCCTTTTGAGAAAATTATGAAGAACTCAGTACGAACTAAGAAGAACATACAATAAACAATAAAGAACAAAAATATACCATAAATAATAATAATTTAGTTATTTTTTCTTTTCAGCAATTTCCATGTCAAAGTTGTCTTACCAAAAACCGCAGACATTCAACGCCGATCATCCTTTCCTGTTTTTTATTTTAGTGAAAAAACAGCAGCTCTTTTCTGGAACATTGTCATATCCAACACTAAATAATCAAAATACTATTTAATAAAAATTAATCACAAAATATTTATTATGCAAATCTTATCTTCCATTTTCCCTAAACACCCCCTTGGGAATGATCGCTAGAATATGGAACGCCCTTTTGGCATATTTTCCCCTCTACTTTAATTAATATATGATGATAGATGTCCCATCTTCATCTCAAGAGTGAATAAGCAACTTCTAGGCAACTTCAGCATCTTAGGCTGCAATGATCACGTGCCAGGGTCTGATTGCATCCAAGCGCTAGCTAGTTTATAAATTAAAAATATCTTAGAGTTTTATGAAGTTAGAGTTCTATTTTAGGCGAGTTCTTAGAGGCTCATCTATCTATACTAATAATATAATAAATATGAGTGTCTGTCTGTAATTTCGTAATAACTACCGCATATTAAGGTCATATGGTTATTTGAACGATACTATAACTGAATCACACGTTTTTAAAATTTTTGTCTGTCTGTCTGTCTGTTTGAAAAGGCTAATCTTGGGAACGGCTGAACCGATTTTAACGGAATTTTCACAGACAAGAGAATTGACCAGGGAGTAACATAGGCTACTTTTTAACCGACTTTCAAAAAGGGAGTTGTGCTTTTCTACCTATGTACGAGAAATCTCCGAGATTTCTGAACCGATTTGCGTCATTTCTTTTTTAATCGATAGAGGAACTTTGCGACGTTGTTTCATAAAAAATTTGGATTCCAACTCTTCAATCCTGATGCTGCAGGGGATCTGACCAATCCACGCGGGCGAAGCTGCGGGCATCAGCTAGTTAGATAATAACTAAGCTCTGCATCCGTCCATTAATAACGAGTGAATAACTGATTTGATCATGCAAAGATTGCATAAGGCAAGGTGTTAGCTAATGTCTGTAACATCCCGGCTAGTTAGAATCCCTACTAAATGAACTCTTAAAACAGCTCTGTGGCTTCTTAAGAGGGGTCTCTCCGTCACTCGCTCCATACAAACGTAGTTCGTCTCTCATTTGAATACTAACCAATCATACTCATGGAATTTTGTAGAAACGTTCCGAGAACTAATATCTATGCCTGTGGTTTTCCAGATTTCCGTTAAATTATACGGTTTCAAAGTTACGCGGTCTTAAAAATTCACATACAAATCTTTGAGCCCCTGTAATTTTAAAACTACATATTTTTAGAAAAATCTAAAACACCACAGGCACAGATATTAGTTTCTAGAATATGTCTGCAAAATTTCATGGACTTTGGTTGCTTAATATTCAAATGAAATTATAATACATAGGAAAGTAGATACCTCTTTGTCATAATATTACATAAATGATTTATCAAACATGGTGGGGGCGGTTCCAACATCAATGCAGTACCAGTACCTAAATGGTAGGTGATCCTATGGTCTATCAAAAACAATCATCTAATGGACTCCTTAGAGTAAACAGGACTATTCTCCACACACAAATTAGGAACATATTCTTTTCATCAGTTCAATCAAAAGCCTCAATTACTGGACGATCAGTGGGCGGACTAAAATCTGAAAGGTCATAGGTGAATCTACCCCCACTCGTTGCGCTATTTCGAGACACAAATACCTTCTTATTACGTGATAAACCAATTTCACCTCGAGAAAACTGCCTGAATTTTATTTTCCTGAGGGAAAACAGAAATTCAGGATATTATGTAACATCGACAGCAACCTATTTGAATAAATTGCCTATTTTCCATACATCTCTGGCAAATATCACACTAATATTATAAAGGCGAAAGTTTGTGTGTGTGTGTGTGTGTGTGTATGTTTGCTACTCCTTCACGCAAAGGCTACTAGACGGATTTGGCTGGAAATGGAGATAGATAATATCCTGGATAAGCACATAGGCTACTTTTTATTCCGGAAAATCAAAGAGTTCCCACGGGATTTCGAAAAACCTAAATCCACGCGGGTAAAATCGCGGGTATCGGCTAGTGAAATATAAAAATATAACTTTTAGGGTCTTAACCTTTTGTAGCAACATTAAACGACCTTAAACGTACAAATAGACCAATCCAAAAAAGAACATTTTGGAGAACTAAGGTTAGGACAGCCGACTCTAACTAACATGGGCTTGGTCCAAAATATATAGCCATGCGTATTTTGTATTATGTAACAAGTGTAAATTAAATAACACCCCCGACAAGTGAAGGGTAAAGTAACTAAAAAAGAGCTGATAACTTTTAAACGGCTGAACCAATTTTCTTGGATTATAGCTAAGAACACTCTCGATCAAGCCACCTTTCAAACAAAAACAGACTAAAGTAAAATCGGTTCATTAGTTTAGGAGCTACGATGCCACAGACAGATACACACGTCAAACTTATAACACCACTCTTTTTGGGTCGGGGGTTAAAAATGTAATATTTGAACATAGCTTTGCCTGGATGTAAGTTGATCGCAATAGTAGCGAATAGCGATATAAAATCGTGGGCAAAATATGTACACTACGACGCATCATGACTACTGTATCGCGACTTTTTGCGGCTGTATGACTACTGTATCGCTGCAAAAAGTCGCAGTGGGCGATCTTCCTTAATATGACAGATTAAAAACTATCTAGTAAACTCACAACGTCCATAGTTTTCTAATTGATGATAGCGAGCTCTTAAATACCGATTCATCAACATTCATTAGACCTCAAACTTTGTTTGTCGATGGAGTAACTTCGACGCATGCGTGGCAAACTTTCCCGTTTTGTTTTCGTTCACCCTTCAACCCCTATACCCAGTTGGATTGCAACCCTGGCGGTGTTAACATCTGTACAAGTGCAAATCACTTTGTGAAAACTTTTACGTCGCAATTTACATCGTCACCTTAAAATCTGAATTAATTGTAATCTGTGACATAATAAATTGAAAAAAATGCATCTGTGGTAGTTTTAAGCGGAGAAATTAAAAAATAAATAGAAGATAATGTAAACAGAATAAAAATCAGTTATGGAACAAAATGGCAATAATGCCAAAGTTATTGGTTTGTTAATTTGTTTGAGCTCGTATCAGTGTATAAATGGATGTGCGTTTCTGGAGCTGTTTCCTGATTTTTCAAATACATTTGGTATTTTGTGTACAGGGAGAGGATGGTGTAAAAAGTAAGTTTTATTTACTTTTTAAGTTTAGATTGTTTTATCTTCTTTTTTATATTGAACAGATGAAATCCGTGTTTATTTTTCGAAGGTTACTATGTAGGTAAGTAATTACGTAAAAAGGGAACCATAAAAAGGAAATAGAAATATTTTCCTTGTTACGAATATAATAGTTAATTTAGTAGTTAATTTTTGAAATACTAGCCTACCTACAAAAGTAAATGAAATCACAAACTTTTTGATCTCTGAATCTACAGCTATCATACAATGCAGCATATATTTCATGCTGCATAATGTGAAGGCCATCGTTCTTGTGAATACCTACCTATACTTCGTAACTCCGAACTTTTAGCACAACGATTTTTTTCCTGTGTTAACTTTTTATTCTATGTTTTTTTTAAAAAAACCTACACAAGAATTACGTAAAATAGTTAAGTAGTTTACATTATTAACTTACGACAAAACTAATCTAAGCTGCTTAAGTGAGTAAAACTTACAGATGTAATCGCAGCCTAAGTTTAGTTCAAAAGTCGATATATATTTTAGGTACTCACCATCGAGCAGATGATAGTTTAGTTGAAACAGATTACAAAGATGATAGCAAAAGACCATTAGACTTTCTAATGAATGTCAACAATGAAGCAAAAGATTATTTCCTACCACCTGTATTTCCGAGCAACGAGGAAGAAGAAGAAGATGACGATGAAGAAGATGACCATTCGTATTTAGATTATGATTATGAAAATAAAGAAGCTAATTATAAAGATTCCCCCGAAGTAGCAACATCTAGGAGTAATACACAAGACGTGCTGCCAATAGATGATAAAATACCGCTACACACTACTAAGGATAATTTACCTGTTTTTTTACTGGAACCTGAAAATACTTATGTTGTGAAAAATAAACCAGCCAATCTCAAATGCCGTGCTGCTAATGCACTAGAAGTGAGTTTTGTTTTTCGTTTATCACTTAGGTATTTGTATGTTGTGACGTATTAAGTAATATCTGATAGTAATTTTTAAACAACTGGAAACAATAAAAATCAATTAACAAACCATAATATTCTAATAAAATCTTTAAAATATTATATTCTTTAAAATATTGCTTATTTGCCAGTACAAAATTATTGGTATTTAAACTTAAATCGTACTGCAAGTCAGCTATGTCAAAATTAGCTAACATACAATTAATTCTTTTGTTCCTAATAACTGTGTAGTCTTGAATAAAATCTTTTCTATTCTATTCTTATTATTTTAGGTTTATTTTAAATGCAATGGAATAAAAACTCAAGCGTTAAACTTCGAGTTCGTTGATCCGCAAACTGGTGTAAGAATTATTGAAGGGGAATACAAAGTTACACGGGAAGAAGTGGAGGAGTATTTTGGCACTGAGAAATATCAATGTTCCTGTTTTGCCTGGACGAGTAGAGGACAAATAAGGAGCCAACCAGCTACCGTTGAGCTCGCTTGTAAGTCAAGTAACTAGATACATCCTTAATGCAATTTGCAAGCTAGCTTTCAAGTTGGTACTACGTAATGCAATTAGGCGGTAGTACGTGGTTTAATCCCTTAAGAAAGTAAAGGATTATTTTTCAAAGGAAAAGACGTTTAACTGAGCCAGTAAAAGAATTGAGTTAGTTTTTACATGAAATTGAAACGTGCGCAAGCTGCAGCCACCATTCTTCATTCTTGGCACCGTTTAACGCGGAAATAACTAGGCAAATAAACTATTAAGTAGATAAAAATGTATTGAATAAAATTTATAGAGTACGTTGAACTTTATACAGTTTGATAAAATGGTTTTATAAACAACTAAAAACCAATGTAAAAAAGTATGTCAAATATGTATGACGTAACATGTGTGAATTTTATACAAGCTAAGCAAGCGTTTAGACGTTTGATAAAAAGTCGCTGGTTTGACTTTAGTCATCATCTCTATTGACTGATGCAGAACCTACCCTCTAACGATCTTCTTATATCCCTCTAGATATCAAGAAGCATTTCTCAGTAGCACCCCAATCGCAGTTAGCAAAGCAATATTCGCCAGTGACGTTCAGATGTGAAGCGCCCCAAGCTGCACCCTTCGCACAGCTGTATTGGCTGAAGAACGGGGCTCCTGTTGTAGTGGACGATAATGTGCAAGTTTCTAAGGAGGGCGATCTTGTTATTAAGCAGGCTTCCTTGCTTGTAAGTGCAATAAAAATGTTCGCTTAATCTGTAACTACTTAGTTACCCGCGACTTCGGACCATGCAATTAGGTTTTTAGAAATCCCTTGAGAACTTTTTGATTTTCCAAAATAAAAGTAGCCTATGTCACTCCCCAGGTTTTTAAGAATACTGCCCATAATAAAACACGTTAATCCGTTGCTCCATTGGGTAATTGAAGGTCAAGACAAACAGATACACTTTCGCATTTGTAATATTAGTATGGATTAAGTATATAGATATGAATGGATAGTAAGTATGGGTTTTTTATTTAGCGTAACTATGCTAGGTTGAGGACAATATGCCCAGAAAAAAAATTATAAGGTCTAAGTTGATACTTGGTTGTTGGATTAGCATGGAATTGTGGATGTAATGCCATCTATGATAAACTATGGTATAACGCTTTAAACATTATAGAAGCGTCTTAGAGGATAGACGTAATATATTGCTAAACCTAGTCGGGAATCGTCTAGGTCTAGCCCATAGTAATTTACAGGATATGGCGAACTACACCTGCGTCGCGGAAAATCTAGCTGGCAAGAGGATGTCCGAGCCAGCCCTTCTTACGGTTTTCGGTGAGCTACACAAAAATCTAAATATTATTTAAAATGAATGTTACTTGTTCTTAATTATTTATTGTTGAATGCATGTCCTGTATGAGTATTCCATTCGATATACCATTCGATTCGGATCCGATTGATTTGAAACTTAGTTGTTGTTGGAATTTGCGGGAAGGTTTCTAACAGAGTAGGTACCTACCTAACGCATACCAGAAGAGGGGCAAGTGGCCTAGTTGCGACAGTGCATATCAGCTGCTTAGCTGGTTGATCCAAGTTAGTACTAACTGGATAGGAGACTGACTTTGAAAGTCCTTCACTATAAGCTGTCGGTCCTAGTTATTACCACTAACATTATGATAAATGATAAATAATCGTTAAACCTAGTTCCATTCCGAACGGAACGGAATTTCCGTACTTTTAATCGAGTAGAAGGATCTAGTAGGCATTATTATCCCAAGAAAACTTCTACCTTGAACTGACTAACAGAAAGGGGTGACGACCCACAGCAATGAGAAATACGGCGGTGTAGAGAGAGAGCGAAATTTAATATTGCATTTCAATTCCGACCCCTTTGCCGCCTTCGCCACGTGAATTCTTTATTCGTATTGTAGAGAACTACAAAAGCTTGGAATTGTTGAATTTGCAGTAGGTATACCTACCTAACTACGTACCCGACGTGCCTTTATCTCGTATAATATTATATTATGTAGAGTATATTAATTTACAATCGCAAGGAAAATAACAACTAACGAGAGAAAACTACGATAGCTATCAAGGTGTGTTGAAATGAATGAATGAATTCACTAATAATATATCCAACCCACCCCGCTGCTAGTGGGACCCATTTTACCGTATTTTTATCCAATGTTTTTTTTTTCTTTCGTTACTTTAGTTTTCTGTTGTTTCTGTTATTTTTTCTGTTGTTTTGGTATTTAATTTTTTGTTATTTCTGTTATTTTTGAACATTTTTTAAAAATAGGGTAAAATGTGCAAAATAAATAAATGAGAGATATTAATAAAATTTATTGTACTAAATATTCACTATCGCTTACCACAATAATTATTGTCCCCATAATATGATCTACTAATTGAAAAGTTATTGCTGGGTTGTGCATCTGAACTCTGAAGTGATAAGAATATACTGATTAATTTGGAAACAAAATATTAGTACCTATCAAAAACTGTGCAACCAGCCGGTATTAGCCGTGCTATTACGTTGCAGGCGTGAGTGTCGCTTCTTCACGTAGTGATAGTAGATATTCTGTGCTAATATCAATAAAAACAAGGAAAAAAGAGGGTGAACAATAAAATCCATGCATGAAGAAATTAAGATACATTTTGTGGGACCAAAATTTATCTTAATTTAATGTAACAAAGGACTTCGTCTGTGTTGGTGTTGGCTGGCGGGCTGGCGGGCATGCTCTGCTTTTTTGCAGTGTTTTTTTTTTGTTGAAACTGACTGGAAGGCGCTCTAAAGGGGTGCCGTGCGTATGTCGGCGAGTGCCAGCACAGACGGGGTCCATACTTGTATAGTTTAACTAACTTGTTACAAATAACTATAAACTTGACATTGGCTAATCTTTGTAGAGCCAGACGAAAGAGAAAAAAAAAAAAAAAAAAAAAAAAATGTAACAAATTGCATGCTTATAAGCAGAATTTGGCTGTACCTTTTTGTCTTTGTAACATCTCCACTGTTTACCCAAATTTGCAATAAAGAAATTTGATTTGATTTGAAGTTTCTATAAAATGGCTCTTTGGCAGTCAATGGAGGCTGGACCGCTTGGTCGACGTGGGCTGATTGTTTCTGCTCGGGGCAAGTACGAGAGCATCACGAAGGTCGAGGAAGAAGACGCATACGGACATGCACGGCGCCACGACCTTTGAATGGAGGCCAACCGTGTATAGGACCCAGTGTGCAAAGGACCCAGGACTGCATTGATTGCGATTTGGGTAAGTATAGTAGGCTGATGGGAGTGGTTTTGTTTAGTCTTGAGTTGACTTTGAGTTGTGAAATATTAATTAAATTTATGCTGTCTGAATACCCCTTAACAGGGCTCTCTCCGTCACTTACTCCATACATTCGTAGCCCCAATTTCATTTGAATATTAAGCAACCAAAGTCCATGACATTTTGCAGACATATTCTAGAAACTAATATCTGTGCCTGTGGTGTTTTAGATTTTTCTAAAAATGTGTAGTTTTAAAATTACAGGGGTTCAAAGATTTGTATGTGAATTTTTAAGACTGCGTAACTTTGAAACCGAATATTTTAACGGAAATCTGGAAAACTACAGACATAGATATTAGTTCCCATAACGTTTCTACAAAATTCCATTGAGTATGATTGGTTAGTATTCCAATGAGAGACGAACTACGTTAGTATGGAGCGAGTGACGGAGAGACCCCTCTTAAAACAAGAAAAATATAATTAGTTCGAAGTGTCGAACACCGCATAATATCACAGGCACGGCATGCATCGGTGAAGAACGTAAGAGTAAAGCGTGTTCACGCATGTAATGTTCAATGCCACATCCTTTTCCTACCTTTATTCATTATTCATGCTCATTTTTGGAGATTTCCACTTCATAGTTACACCAGCCTTCTGCTATTCCTTCTAAAATATTTAATGTTAGCAAGGAAACTTTTCGCTACTTATATCATTTTTATTTAATTAAAACCACTGTGTTTTAATAAATTTAGGTAAGAATTTTTTACCTAGTTTTGTGTGGAGTTTATATTTTTAGCAAAACTTGATTTTTTGGACCAAAAAAAAATAATCAAAGAGTTTATTTTATCTGAATTTACGAATTTTTAGTGCTTTTCTTTATAGGTTTTTATTTAATTACTGGAATTAATATTTTGACTCTATTTCAGATTTATACATGGATAGCTTGGACGAGTTGGCCGACGAGTCGTCGGATATAATACTGGGTATGAATTATGAGATCTAGCTTTAGGTCCTCTTTGACTTGAGCGTACGTAAAAGTTTCCAGAACTTGACATCGATAACTTGTCTTTAAACTTCCATTTTACTGGCAAGTTGCCTTTTGCTCAATTTATTTTATTACGACCAGCTTCCTCACTTCAAAGTAGTTTGTGTAGCATAACGGTTATAAGTAGAATTTACCCTTGACTAAATTTATTAAGTACTTAGTAAGTAAGTAAGACTAAAAAGCTATTGATTTCGGAAGTTAAGACATCGGGTTTATACCTATCTTACACATGCATTTTATTAATAAATATTAGCTATCTTGAAAATTCTTTGGAAAAGTTGGACAATTTAATTAGTTACTTAAACAAATTGATATCAAACAGGAAATATTTCTAAAGCAGATGAAATTCACAATATTTAAGTATGTAGGCATGTAAATAAACAGTCGAGGTTAAAAATATTCATCAAATAAACCTATGTGAATTCAGTTGGGGTCAAAAACTACGTGTAAAATTGTATTGTTTGTTATTTTGAATATTAAAAAACCATGCTTAGGAAACCGCAAAATAATCCATATCCATACTTCCATACTAATATTATGAATACGAAAATGTGTCTGTCTGTCTGCTACCTTTTCACGCCCTAACAGTTTAACCGATTCTGACGAATTTGGTACAGGGTTAGCTTATATCCTGGGGACGGAGATAGGCTACTTTTTATCCTGGAAAATCATAGAGTTCCCACGAGATCCCTAAAAACCCGTCTGCTTAACCGATTTGTATTTTTGATACCGAGGTAGCTTGCGTCCCTATTATTGACATAGGCAACTTTTTATCCCGGAAAATCAAACAGTTCCAACGGGATCTTTGAAAACCTAAATCCACGTGGACGAAGTCGCGGGCATCCTCTAGTATAAGATAAACAGTAAACTACAAATAAAATCCTCTCGCTTGAGGTTTCATATTTATTGGTAGTTTAGCCCAGTCCTTTGTTCGAAGATAATGTTTTGTCGTAGGTCGCTGGTCGCAATGGTCGGAATGGTCACGATGCGACTCCGACTGCCTCCACTCCAGAAGAAGACGATGTATAACCAGCACCGCCTGTCTGGGCAAAGACTACCAGGTTGCACAATGTCCTTTGTGTGTTAGGACATCTAAATCTGATATCTTGCATGATGGTGAGTACAAATACAGTGTGTAACCAGAACACTACCTTAAAACAATCCAATGCCAATAATCATATGCCTAATATTGTAGTTTTAGTGAATTAGTATTTTTCAAACCCGGATAGTTTGCAAAACTCGGGTCAATGCCCCACCTATGACGCGACATTTACGGAATGTTCGTTGATCTCTAGCGTCAGTCTGATGTTTTATTTGCAATATATTTTGAACTTTTAAAAAAATATTTTTTTTTAATTTCAAAGTTTTTTATGGTATCTTATAAGTAATCATAAGTACTATCGTCTGTCTTCATTTTTACTAGCGTTCTAGTGGTCATTCCTAAAAGATTTTTAGTGCTAAATAATGTTTCTACAATTTTGTTTTGGAATATGTTTTTATTTATTTTGCGAATTCTCTTTTGTTTTTACTTTTGTTTACTTTCTGACAGTTTTTCAAAATTAAACTGTAAAATTAAGTGACTTTACTTTTTCAGGATCATCATATTGGCCGCTTTTGATAGCACTTTCGATCGCCTTTCTGATATTTATTGTTGTTGTTATATTGGGAATAAAATATATGAAGATAAGAATGGCTGAAAATTCTCCATACGTTAAACCACCACCAGGTGAATAAAATTTGGCAAATTAATATAATTTAAATGCCGCATCAAGCCCGTCGAAAAATTCGCAAGCAAAGGTCACCTTGGTGAGGTCAATGCGTGACTGAGGTCATCAGCACTGTCCTCTGCTAACGTCATCAGAATTTTTTGATCGACCTGATGCGGCTGAATTTTGCGGCTTGCTTAAAGGATAACTGTGGCAATACAATGTGTTGTGGTTATGTGCAGGTACAAATTATTTTGGGAATGTAATAAAAAGGACGCTAACAAACCAGCCGGATTTGACAATACACGAAGAGTTTCATACAGTAGACTCGAGAAGGACACACAGACAAACTAGCACGTCTAGTAATGCACGCCAAGAACATCTGTATGAAGTGCCTCAATTGGCTAATAGGTAAGAAATTAGACAAGCTTTTAAAATAAATGGCCTTTTCTCCACATACTTATATGTAGATAAAACTCGATATTATGTATAAAGTAGTGCTTTTTACCAGACTGCGGCAAAGCCAAAAGGAAGGGTTATGATTTTAGCAGTCTATGTATGTATGTATGTTTGTATCCAGATTCTGTGTATTCCACCTTAGTGCCTAAACTACTGGGCCGATTTTGATGAATGAGTTGTCAATGATTCGTTGTAAATATCCGGGTGACATAGGCTATATTTTATACGAAAAAAATACGGATGTTACATCAAAAAAAGTCTCCAAAAAATTTTTCTTTTGCTATTGTCTCGAGTAGGATGTCAAATGAAAGATGAGAAAATTCTGAGCTCATGTATATAAATGAACAATAACATTAAAATATACCAAGTGACAGAAAAACAATTTTACTCTAATATTTTCGCGTTTATAAAGATTGCAGTCAGGTTTTAGTTTTCAACTTTATCTTATTTTGGTACCATTTTGAGATTAGAGTAGATAAAAACGTCATAATCAGCAAACTGTTAAACCTACAGCAAGTAAATCTTCGGGTCTGGATCACTTATTGTACCTTTTCCATATTAGGTCCACATATAATTATTATGACCAAGTTTATACTTTGATATAAAACGTTTAATAAATCATTAACGTAATGATACCACGATCAAATAATAATAGTGTAATCTAAAATTTGCACCATTAAAGCCATTACACTAATTAAAATGCAGGATTTCAAAAATATTTAAATATAAATAGAGTTGGCTGCAGATATCGGAAGCTGGCGGTATTTTATCAATTCGATATTGTCCAGCTTTGTTCAAATTACAGATAATTATGCAAATAACTTCCGCAATCGCTTTTAAAATGTATCAAATTTGTACGAATTCGCTAACCATAATTATAGTGTTTTGTTACCACGACTTGTGATCAATGATACAGATTGTAATTACACTTAATTTACATGGCTATGATCTATTTACCTATTTATATATTCTTCCTATTTTCACAATAGATCTCTGTTCTTTAAACTGATCTCTACACCTTTATATTATTGTTTACTTAAAGAAGCTTGATTTCATAACCTTTAGAGCACCTTCATTCGTTCATTCATTAAAGTCATCTATTGCTTTATTCCTTCATCTATATAATAGAGTCATTTGATCTACTACATCGTGTATTTGATCTACCTACCTGAATGAATTATGGATTTTCTATTTTACAGGTACATTATATTATATATATTATAGATTTATTATTATAATAATTGATATTATGACAATTTTTTGTTAATTCTTCGCTTTTGTTTATACATTTTCTATTTACAGTTTTTTTTGGATCAATTCGATCTTTGGATCTATCCGTATTATTTTATTGTTCATCAGTTTTTGTTTCCTTTATTTCCTTAATAAACTTACTAGTTATTCTTAAATCGTCATCAATATCATCATCAATATCATCAAACTGATTGGTACTTTGTATTTCAGCTACATCTCCCCAATAGATCACGAAAGAGAGGTAAGAGCTCTTGGCGCGGAGAGTTTCGCTTGCAAGGACAAGGAGTCAGACCGTTCTGACTCCAGCTGCTTTTTGAGCTGTGAGTTCACTCGTCATGCACCATGTGTCATTCATAAGGAGACTTAATAGCGAATTTCAAAACATCGCTTGCCGCTTTCATTGGTTTTTTGTCTTGGGTTTTCTACTTAAAAGCTAATAATAATATTATTTAATCCATCAAAAGGATCTCTAATCTACTCAAACTATAGTTTTTTTGCATCTTGAAATTATTTTATCTTTTAAGCTTTCACTTTAACTTAAATGTATTTTGCAAATTTTTAAGAAGTCAAGACGTAAAATTGACACAAACGTGAAAACCCGAAGGACAGTTTGATACTACTTTTGAAAATTCTTCAATTTTATAGCAATTTAATCTGAATATTATACCTTTATGCGAATTCGCTGTTGAGTCTCCTTTGTTCCACCGCTTATCTTACCACTGAATTGTACGCCTAAAACTTCCTGCTAACACAATTTAGATGTTAAATTGCAGCGGGTTCGTCATACGGGAATGAAAGTGTAGAAATGTCGCCATCACTTAAAAACAACGCTTCAGTAGACTCGAAATTCCTCAACTCCCAATATTTAGAGACTGCTACCTCTAAAATCGTAAATAGTGACGGCAATTGGCTAAATTTAGACAAATGTGGAGTTAGACTGTTTGTTCCTGATGGAGTTGTTGAAAAAAATGAAGAACTCTTCTCGGTCGAGGTCACAGACGAGGAATGGAATAAGCCGAATTTACAAGAAGGTAAAATATTTACATATCATATTTTTTTAGCTAATGCCACAGAAATTGAAACGGCACTAGTCACCGATTTTATGTTTGATATCGTTTGCAGTACAAAGAATGCTAAATGTTAGTTCGTATTTCGTATATAACTTGACCCAGACAGTATTGCTGGAATTAGACCACCTGACCTCAATAGAAAACACAACCTGCATCGTAACTTGACCTAAAATTGCGTTGATTTAGTTTCGAAGTATGTATCTGGTTTATTAATATTTGGATTTTTTATTTGGATTATTTATTTTGAGTTTATTAATATTTGGATGCAGAGTTAAGGAACAGTATTAAGAAGTTTTAAAAATGAGAAAAAATTGAAATTAAAAAAAAAAATTAGGTACGTCCCTTCTTTTAACTATAACTACTATTAACACAACTAAAAGCTTTAAACGTTGATTTTAAACAATATATATTAGCCAAGTGTATTATGCTGACTTATATTCCCCATTCTTTTTAGAATTTACGCTTAGTTGGTGGCAAGCAAGCGTAAATGTAAATGTAGTACATAAAGCGTAAATTGTAGATTATAATAATTATAGTAACATGTGTTTTTTTAATCTTAGGTGAAACACAGCTAAGTCCTGTAGTTAGATGTGGACCGAAAAACTTCCATTTTTGTAAAGGAGTAGTTCTAACATTCCCACATTGTGCAGCGCTGAAGAACTCGAGCTGGGTACTCTCCATTTTACAAAAACCTGAAGAAATTAACTCAAGAGAATGGAGGAAAGTTCTGACCCTTGGTCAAGAAACGCCGGGAACTCCTCTGTTTGCGCAAGTCGATCATGCAAAAGTGTACCTTGTTTGTGAATTTTTAAGTGACTATGTTCTCATCGGTAGGAGCTTTAATTCGTTGGATGCCAAATTGTTGAAACTAGCTCTATTTTTAAGTAAACGAATCGATGGATATTATAGTCTTCATTTGCACGCGTTTAATGATACGCCCTACGCCTTTTACGAATGTTTCGAAAGCGAAAGGCGAACGGGGGGTTTCCTACTCTGTGATCCGAAAACGAT
Source organism: Maniola jurtina (assembly GCF_905333055.1). NCBI lineage: Eukaryota > Metazoa > Arthropoda > Insecta > Lepidoptera > Nymphalidae > Maniola > Maniola jurtina. The sequence goes on along the minus strand of NC_060035.1, from coordinate 14,774,816 downwards.
TTACTTTCAAGAGAATTGCTCGGATTTGTGCGTCAACGTTAGAGACGTGGGCGTCGGATGGAAGATTCAATCCGGAGGGAAATATCAGGAGCTGTCGTTCAACCGCTTGTGGAATATGAACGTCAGATCCGTGCACTGCATCTTCATCCTGCAACAAATGGACGCAATCAATTGCCTAGAATTAAACATCACGGTCTATCAGAAGCAGAAACAATCCAATTCAGTCAATTTCAATTTGAAAACAAACGATATTAATTCAAATTTCAATTGTAATAAACGCTTCAGCTATTCGGGCGTGGAAATGGGTTACAGTGTTAATATCCTCGAGAATCCATTCAATTATTCGTCGTTATCAAAAAAAGAGGGGCGATACGATTTCGTGTATAGAAACAATGGAATTCGCAGGAGTAGCTTTACCGTGGACAATAACTATTATTATAGATGTAACGTTTTGACAAAATCTGATCGTGTTATTCTTTGCAAATTGCTCGACAGTCAGACTTCTAAAGGCAACGATTGGAGGTTGTTCGCTGAGAAATTAAAACTTTCGTCCTTTTACTATTATTTCTCTAATACTTGTTCTCCGACGGAGAATATTTTAAATCTTTGGATATGTAGGAACAACGATGTTAATATGTTAGTGAATTTGTCGAGGATATTTAGAGAGATGTCTAGGATTGATTGCGCGACGGTCGTCGAGAGACGCTGTTTTCCTAATTAGACTGACTTTTTCATTTTAAAGTCTATTTTTTCACTCTAGTCATTGTATACGTTTTCTTTAAGTTTTAAGTTTAACATCACGCTTAGCAATCACGTGTTTTAAAGCAAGTAAAATTAAGTACCTACTTTGTTCTTCGTAAATTAAAGTTAAATAAGACTTTAAATTTAAATTATACGTGGTTCAAAGTACAGAAGAAGGTACTAAAATTACAGAGTGTAGCCAATGCAATATACCTACACAAAATAATGTTTGAGTAGCTCACTAAGCAAATTATTTAAAAGATAACAGATGTTGACATATAATATTTTTAGGCTAGATTAAGTTGGTTTTGTAACGTAAATTGTTGTATTACGAAATATTTGCTAACCTAAGTACTATCTGACTATGTTAAGTAGGTGCCTAATTAGAAGCATAACAATTCTTTTTACTTACTTTTTGTTTATAGACAAGTAAAATAAGTTTCTAGTCATAATCTGTTTTGACTGACGAATTTAGTTAGATTGAAAGATTTTATTTCAAAATATGTCCGCTGTACACTTTTTGAATGTCTATGTGTTCAATGGAAGAAAAATAAGTTTTAAGACTCGCTCGATCATCAAGGTAGAGTTAGTGTGAACACTAACGCTCTTATAACGCAATTTATAGAGTGTTTGATATATTTTAATATCCGCTTTTCACTCGCGCGCGATTCGCGGCGCGGAACCTCGTACGTGACCTACGAAGACGGCGCGGATAACCGTGAGGAGGAGAGTATCTCGTCGTTCATGGATTTCGCGACGCGATTCGCGCGCGAGTGTAGAGCGGGCATAAAGAAAATGTTTACAAAACATAATTAGTTGTGTATAGCTAGGTATATTTATGAACCAAATCACTGTAATGTATCTACTGTTCGGTAAAAAGATAATATTGAAATGATTTTAGTAGTGATTTTAAATTTTTGAAGTAAATATTTAAATGAATGTTGTTTTATTTTTATTTCAAATGCCACATACCTAATATAAAAGAATGACTAGCCGTCCCGGCCCGGTTTCTATCGATGAAAGGTGAACCAACTGTAGAAACTGTGTTATGTCAGTCAGTCAGTTTATCATTTATTATCTACTAGTAACTAGATAATGCCCGCTACTTCGTGCCCGTGGATAGATTAGATTTATTGAAAATGCCGAACTCTCTAAATCTTCTCTCTCTAAGTCTCTGATATTTTGGAATAAAAAAAAAGCCTATTTCCTTATCCGAGATGCAAGCTACCTCTTGTACCAAAAATGGATTAGATAAGCGGATGGGCCATGAAAAGGTACAACCACACTTTTACATTTATAATAATAGCATGAAAATATAGATTAATAATACACTTGCTAAGACGTCACAATATAGCGGGAAGTTATTTTATACTAAGTTAAATATATAAAAAGTCCTGGCTCACTTGCTGACTCATCAACTTGCAAAACCATTGATATTGGAAGAGCAACCCTTAGCCTAAACCCATGGACCTAAAAAGCTGAAATTTTGCACAAAGGTTTGAATTCTTCATAATTCCCACGGGAGCGAGGCCGTGGGCGGTCGCTAGTTTGAGTATATTATGACTACGTATGTCCGTGACCCAAATGTAGGTTTTTAAGTATTAACGCTATAGGGTTCGAGCTCGCGATTGCATTGTTTAATAATTGAGGATCTTCCGACATTACTCTGTATTGGGGTTTGTAACAAACTATAAGCTGAAGCGGGTAAGCCTTAGGAGCAGCTATACACAGACAGCTTACCTACTAGCTACTCGGTCAAGCTAAGTTTGCACCTCGCGTCGAGTACGTCACACTGACGTTTAGGTACGGTATGCGAACCGTACTGAGGCGACAAGACGACCGTGGGAGGTGAGCGGGTAAGTGGCAGAGGCGCCGCATTCCAGCGAGGTGCAAACTTAGCGCGACCGAGTTATAAGAAAGGATTTATAAATTTTCAACGGGATTTTTAAAAACCTGAATTCGCGTGAATCAATGCCTCAGATTGACTTGTTTTTTTTTTAATCTTAAGTATATAGGTTTGCAATTATTGACTGCAATCACCGAAACAGCTGCTGACGTGTGAGTTTTACTAAGCTTTTAGTGCCTAGCCAGTAAAACTATCTAGCAGATCACGGCAAGACCGCCGTTTTGCAAGCAAATTACCGCTGCAAATTTGACCGCACATGGTTTACTCGTCCATCAGGGGTTTAAGCTAGTCTAATTAATAATTATTATCAAGCTAGGCTAGATTATAACTTTTTCAATGAAAAAAGGAATCGCTGCCGCCTGAACTTTGCACCATACCATACAGTTTCACGGAGTATCTTTATGTTAAAGAAATCCCTTAACGAACATAAGGGTGTAAGTCGTGTTACGTGCAGGTACATGCCCGCTCCTACGCACCAGATAATAATATATTCGTATAGATACAGTAGATCTACACAGTGTAACCAGATCTCTAGAAAAACCTAAGTGTTTATTATTATATTACCTAAACACAATTCAATGCCAATAACCATTTGCCTTATCATGTAACCTTAGCGTGCAGCCTAGCACTTTTCATACAAACGTAGTTTGGTTCTCATTTAAATACTAACCAATTTTTATCCAACTGCGGCCAAGCCAAAAGGAAGGGTTATGATTTTAGCAGTCTATGTATGTACGTATGTATGTATGTTTGAATTCAGATTCTGTGTGTTCCACCGTAGTGCCTAAACTACTGGGTCGATTTTGATGAATGAGGTGTCAATTGATTTGTTGTAGAGGTCTGGGTGACATAAGCTATATTTTATACGAAAAAACCTCATACGAAATGACCTACCGGATGCTACATTAAAAAAAGTGGTCTCCAATTTTTTTTTTTACTATTGTATCGAGTAGGATGTCAAATGAAAGATGAGAAAATTCTGAGCGCAGTTAGGTTTTAGTTTTCAACTTTATCTTGTTTTGGGTTTTGAAGCTTACCGCCAGACCAGACCCAAAGTATCTAAGAAATAATAAATTCAGAAATTGTCCCTATCGGAAACTGAACCCCGAGATGCAGGATGCAGCGCTTACCACTGCGCTATGCAGGTCTTACGTATTTCATCAAGAATTCTATCGAAGTTAATTGAGAACCGTGACGCAATTTAGAAAACTCTAATACGAGTTGAAAGTTCCCTTTGCCCTGAACAGGATTTCCTGTCGAAGAATGTTGGATCAAAGATATGCTACAGATAACACCAATAAGTAATTCTTGTCAAAGGAAAATGTACTCTATGTCCTCGTGAAATACAATATAAAATCCAATAAAATTGTAATATTGCTTCAAGTAATGTGGCGTACTGTACGTTTAATGCCATGAAAAGCACTGATCTGTATAATGAGGGAATGAAATATGTTCAGAAATTCTTTTGGCAGACGAAAGCTAATGATTTGCTGACCGTAATGTATTTAGGGTCTTCCTTGATTTTGCGATTACATCATTTTGGGATGGGACCTTACTTATTATTGGGTTCCTAAGGGATTAGGAAAACTTAACCTCTAAAATGGTTGAACTGATCGCTGTTAACTTTAGTAGGATTTTTACTATTCACTGTACTATCTGATGCCTGCGACTTTGCGTGAATTTAAGTTTTTGAAAGTCTCATGCGAACTCATTTCCATGCCATGATTTTCCGGCATGAAAAGTGGTAGCCTGCCAATGTCCAGCTGGGTTTTAGTTATACCTAGACAAAAAAATCACGTCTATCTATTGCTCCGTCGTTGTGACGTGATTGAAGGACAAACTAAAAAAGAAACACTTTGGCACTTATAATATGGGTAATAATAAATAGCTGACCCGTCCCAGCTTCGTTTGGTTGGAATTCCCCAAAATCCTGCCTAGTGTCTGTGTTTTATAGAAAACCTTCATACAAAATTTCAAGTTAGTAGGTTAGTAGACCGTAGTTTACAGTGGAGCTATTGAGGCTTTACCTACAGTTCAAAAGTATGTAGATACTTAGCTCTATTTAATGCTAAAATCTATGATAATGGAGAATTTAAACAAAAACATTTTAAGAATTCCATAGTCATACAGAAGAAAGACCACGAACACCTGCTAGGTTCCTTACAAAGGTAATTTCAAAGCAAAACATCCTTTCAAGGAACGGTACGTGAAGTCAGTGCAAACCGCAGGATCTTTATAAGAGATCCTGAAGGACACCTGAGATAAGCGCTCTCCAATTAGGAGCGGCCCTTGTGCTTGCTCCCGTGCTCACTAGAAAAGTGTTTAGATGCGCCGTCTAAAGGGTTGGATCTGTCAACTTAGGACATGCCTTCCTGAGATCCTTGTTTGCTCAGTCGACTGAAATAACTGTCGGGATAGGTAAACAAGTTTATTATTTACTTTTGCGAAAATGGAATTATTGATTGAAATAAAGGACGATTTTTGAGTGGGTAGAAAATAATAGGCAACATGGTTTATTATATTACAAACATTTCTTATCACAAACATGACAAATATTGCCCTCTAAATAGGACAGAAGTATGCCCTTGAAGTTTAGGTAAACTATGACAAAAGTGCGATGGGCAGAGCTTGAACCATTTTGGAAGCGTTAGTCTAATCTAAGTCTATTGCTTTTTTATATATAAATAATTATTTCTGCCTTGGAAAATAAATTAGCTTCCGATAGATTTCCGATATTAACAGATACAGTCATACATCTCACATAGAAGCAATAAACAATTGTTTTACTTCACATAAAGTTGATTCATAGAAGCATTTCTAAGACAAAGCGGCGCAGACTTGGCGAACAAAACACAAAAGATAACAAATCGAGCTTTTCACACACTCGTTCGCTGCGAGTGGGTGTCCGTACGTACGTTGGCTGATTTATGAACACTCGTCAGGTCACTGGGGTGCGAGCTGACGATAGAAACTGAGCGTTATTTTGAAACGCCAGAATTTTTTTTTCTCGTCTGGCTTTACTCAGATTAGTCAATGTCAAGTTTGTAGTTATTTACAAGTTAGGGAAACTATACAAATATGGACTTCGTCTGTGCCAGCGCTCGCCGACACAAGCGCACCCCCTTAGAGCGCTTCCCAGTCAGTTCCACCATCAAAAACACCAGTACCGCGCGGCAGTAACGTACGCATGTCGCGGCTGGAGAGAATATCGTGCGGGGCGCTGCTGCGACGCGCAGTTCAGCTGCAGTTCAGTTCGAGTGCGTGGGCACCTTAAAACACAAAAACCGGCCACTTTTAACAAAAAATAAAACCCACCAATGACGCACCGCACGCGCACCAGCAAACGCCAACACAGACGAAGCCCTGCCTTGTATTTACTATTTTTCAAACGCCAGAATCTGTTATTAATCCCGACACAAAAGACGGGCGTTATAAGTTTGACAACTTTGTCTGTTTGCAGCATCGTAACGGATAAAACTATTCAAAAGAGGTTGTTTTTATTCGAAAGTGTGTTTAATCAGGATGATTTTTATCTAGTTTTGATCAAATCTATTCTGGCATTTGAGGATTATCAGGCCTTTTCTGATCTGGCGCAGGTTTAATGAACAAAACATAAAAGATAACAAATTGAGTAGATGCCCGTTCCTACGTGGGCTAGTTTATGAGATCTTGTCAGATCACCGAAGCATGTATTATGCGAGGTGACGGTGGAATCCGAGCATTATTTCGGAACGTCAGAATCCGTTATTTCAAGTGTTATGTAATATTATGCTACACCAACCCATTCTTTGATTTTGGGGCTGATTTCCTACCTAGTGTTATAATTACGTCGATTATATAAACTTTGAGTGGCAAACTAATATAAATGGAAATACTAACAATAATAATTATTAATATTAATACTTTATTCATTCACCATAACAAAAGTAAAGAATATTGACAACTTTTAAAATAATAATGCTATAAATGTACCTAGGTATAAATTACTCGCGAACTTATTGATAGCCTCGCACGCATTAAACCAATGCCGTCGACAGTAAGTATACAACCAATTGTATATGACCGCTTGGTGCAAAGCCACGTGTACCCAGAGCTAGCTTAACGAGCTTAGCTTAGCTTACGATTTTTTGCAAAAAACAAAAATAATTACATTAAAAATCTTGGTGTAATTCGAGAAATCATATCGACCGGCACTTGTCGAATGCATTGGGCCGTCTTAGCTGGAGCGTTTATTGTACAACGAAATGGAATAGTCTCTACTAAAACGAAATTTGCTATCAAATAAAGCCTATTGAAACTAGACAATTCTCCATATGCCCGGTCCATCTCTATGCAAATTCAACCCTTAACTTCTCCATTCGGTCGATTTAATCGCCAAATTTCCCAACTTGGGGAAACTTCAGATCGAAGGGTGAATAAATTTAAAAACCTCTTAACAGAATACTTAGTGGGTGCCGAAAAGTTTATGTTTGAGGCTGAAGCATATTTTGGGTTCTAATCTAACTGAGTGGTTTGCGAGTTTTTCGGGTTATGTACGATGTTTGTGTGAACATACGACCTCCATGTGGCGCAGTGGTCGTAGATTTATAAGTAGTAGTAGTATTTTTTAAGGTAAAACAGGGAAATCGTATAGTTTCGTCGAGTCCACATTCTGTCCGTCTGTCTGTGTGTCACAGCCATATTTAAAATGAACTATAAAATCTAAACATATTTAATACACACGTCGGGACACATTATAGGAACCTGTTACCACTATAGTACAGAGGCATATTAAAATAAGTTTTTTCGTAGTAGGTACTTACGTACCTTTTTCTTTATTAACCCTTATTAATCCATTGTTTCGCGTTTAAGCAAGAGTAGTGTGGGACGGGACGCCCTCCAGCACGATGGACCAACGATAAGCAGCTGGCGACAAGTGGCTGGATGAGGAAGGATCAGGACCGGGTGTGGTGACGCTCTTTAGGGAAGGCCTATGTCCAACAGTGGATGCCCACAGGCTGATGAAGATGAATCCATTGTTGGACATAGGCTTTCTCATGTGCACGCCATTCTTCTCGGTGTTGGGCAAGGGTCCTCCAAGTTTTTCCTGCAAGCTTGGTAATGTTGTCGGACCAACGAGGGGTTACGTACCTACTGAACATGAAAAGTAAGAGCCAAAAATTTTTTTTGATATACCACCTCGAGTGATAATGTGTTACTAAACAGATATTTGAAAATCGAGGTTTCTTAGATAGTTTTTTTGAAGAAAAAAAAACTACGAAATAATTACGGATACTAATACGGAACCCTACCACTATAATTCACAAGCAGCATTCGTCAAGTCTAGATTTTTGCGAATGTATTGGGCCATTGTATTAGAGCCATGCCATTATTATTATATACCCTTGAGAAATTTTCTAAGTGTTAGCCCTTAGGTTCAACACCTACCCGACCCTATCTTCCAAAGGGCTTCAATTCCCCAAAATACTCCGTTTAATATGAGCAACATATACCTACATTAGAATATGAGTTCCCTTTTTCATTATAAATATTGAACTTAAAAAGGAGAAACGTAAATGGTAGGGAACCCCTCACAACAAAACCCCTTTCGCACCTCGACGCTCTGGTTCTAATAACTTAGAATCGCTAGGGTTAAAGCCTTCATTTACAAGTGTAAATTAAAAATTTTCAACACCCCCGACAAATCATTTTCAAATCAACCGGTGACCCCGCCGTACAAACGAAGGAAGCACAACTATCGACCCACTATCGACCAAATCTCTGTAATTACACGTCACGCACACAAACTCAACATAAATTCTACGAAACTGGCCACTTAACACCTTCCGATACGCATTTGACACAACGTAGTGATTATATTTTTTTGTTTGACACTTCAATGAAATAATTTAATTTTAAATCGTATCGTAATCGTGCTGTGCAAATTACACAACTTCAAATTGAAGTCTAGGGTTGTCAGAAAATAAATGGGGTAATTTTGCCTAAAAATGAGCAATTTTTTTTTCATTATATTTAGACAAATTTATATTTTATTTTTGATGACAATCATAATATAACTAAGCGAAAAAGGCTGTTTTGTTAATTAAAAGATTTTAAATTGATATTGAAATTTAACTAAAACAAAACTTATTACTAAATTGTAGTACATTTAATATACCAGTCTCCGTCATAATAGCTGCATAATTGGATAATACGTAATTGGTGTACTTACCATGTTGTCTTCTATGTTTTTTGTAAATGTATATGTTTGTGTGTGCAATAAAGAAATAAATAAATAGGTAATCAAAATCTTACTACATTAATAATATTATTTAGTTATAGTTAGTCCATGATAGGTAGTAGGCACCCACCAAAACAACCTTAGCGACGAACGGAGGACTCGTCACGCGTGATGTGGTCAAAGATGGGACGCTATACGGATAGCTAGAATATTTATCTTTATTTAGGTATTTTTAAGGTCATAAATGTCAGAAAACACAAGACAAATAAAATATGAACCCATTTTGAATAAATAACTTTGAATTTGGCTTAGAGAAAAAAAAACCGCTACCCAAGAGCCGCTTTGTGTAATTTGGTAAGAGATCTGCGATATAGGGATGTAAACTTGCCCGGTGTATAACACCAAAAGTAGTGAATAGTCTACTAACCCTGCGAGATACGCTAAATAAAATCGCTAACTGGTACATACTTGGATTATTATTAAATATTTTTAGTGAATATATTGCGTTTTTACATTTGACTTTTTAACTTTTTTATTTTTAACTGTCAGGATACGATTATATAGTAAACATGGTGATGGGCACCCTGTTAAGCAGAGATTTTCAATAAGGCCAGAGGCCCTATACTGTAATTAATCAAAATTATGTAAAAACAGAGTAGGTAAATTTTAATACGTTGCAATCGATAAATTATTATTTTCTAGCATCGAACATCCATCGATTTGTAACTATCATAATAAAGACTAATCTAATGAGATCTCATTTTAAATAATCATCGTGAAAGGGAAAAATAGGGAAAAATAGGAAAATAGGCAAATTTTCATATGTGAATGGTATCATTCCATAACGCACACATACTCATCAACTGACAGTTCCCCTGCTTCATTTGACTTTTCGGAGCATACCATCCTGAGTATTTATTCATCCAAGTTTCAAATAAATAATTATGTATATCTAGGCAACATCCATCTTGACAGCTTGACATTTGTCAATTGACACTTGAATATTATGAACCTAAGGGTTATCTAACCTTCTTTTCTACAAGAAAACTAGAAAAGAGCTGATAACTTTTAAACGGCTGAACCGATTTTCTTGGATTATAGCTAAGAACACTCTCGATCAAGCCACCTTTCAAACAAAAAAAAGTAAATTAAAATCGGTTCATTCGTTTAGGCGCTACGATGCCACAGACAGATACACAGATACACAGATACACAGACACACAGATACACAGATACACACGTCAAACTTATAACACCCCTCTTTTTGGGTCGGGGGTTAAAAATTGATTTTCTTTGAAAGCGTTTTCACACTTTTTAATACTGTAATAAACTGCGAAATTTATTTCTTGTTCAAGAATTTTTATCAGGTATTAAGTACTTATTTTATTACTTTACTAGATGATGTCCCCGACTTCGTCCGCGTGGATTTAGGGTTTTAAAGTCCCGTGGGCACTATTTGATTTCCCACGATATTCGATTTTGACGGTACAAAGATATGCTTACATCTTGAGAGCTGACACAGGATACTTTTACCCCGTTAATCACAGAATTTCTACGGAGTTTTCCAAAAACCTAAATCCACACAAACGAAGTTGCGGGCATCAGATAGTTAAATAATAAGTCAAAAGGAGAAAAAAATCTCTCTTCATACATAAATCCCGGCAGATCACAGATGTACCTACTTTTGGTTTCATTTCGTGGCTCGCTGGCCCAACACGGTTCGGCACTTTACTCTCCCCCGCGCGACCTCTAATTGACGAGTGATTTCACTAAAACCGTCCCAACTGATGCAATTGATACTGACGCTCTACTGAGTGTACTGTTTACTTTGGAACATGCTTTTATTTTCATTCCCATTCCACAAAAGCGTCAAATATATAAAAGCCTAGGATACAAATGGTTGGACGATATAAGGGTGTGTACAGGGCTTAGTTACCCGAAGTTAAAAAGGCGGCTTTAGTCAAAGTCAAATCATTTATTCAAAATAGATAACATTGTAAGGTACCATGTAGCGTAGTGAGATTCTGTAGCGGTTTTGCAGTAGCGTAGCGCACCTACGCCGTAGCACTCTGGCAATGTACCGAGCTTCACATTTTGAAAAAAACTCAGAACTTTATTGTTTTGTATAAAATACTAGCGACCCGCCCCGGCTTCGCACGGGTGGACATTTATTTTTTCTATTTTCCGGGATAAAATATAGCCTATACGGATTCGGAAGACTTCCTCTAAGTAATGGTAAAAGAAATTTTGAAATCGGTCCAGTAGTTTTTGAGCCTATTCAATACAAACATACAAAAATACAAAGGTTTCCTCTTTATAATATTAGTATAGATAGTATAGATTGTCATATCAATATCAAATCGTAATAATCTGCTTTAGTGCAAATTAAAAATGATTTGGAAATAAAATTGCTTTATTTATTTAAATTCGTCGGCGTAGATTTAGGGATTTCAAAAGTCCGTGGGAACTTTTTGGTTTTCGGCATAAAAAAAGCATATTTTACTGTCTATATCTTTAACTATACCCATGGAATTCGTCTGTGTTGGAGTTAGCAGGCGGGCGTGCTCTGCCTTTTTGGAGTGTTTTTTTTTTTTTTGGTAAAACTGACTGGAAAACGCTCTAAGGGGGTGCCGTGCGTATGTCGGCGGCGCCGGCACAGACGGGGTATGGACCCCTTAGACTTGTATAGTTTCACTCACTTGTTACAAAATAACTACAAACTTGACATTGGCTAATCTTTGCAAAGCCAGACTGGACGAGAGAGAAAAAAAAACTATACCCATGCAAAAAATCACGTCAATCATTGAACTACAGTTGTCAGTACAAAGCACTGCGATCCCGGCAACTTCACGAATCACTGCCTTCCCCGAGACAAAGGGGAGTAGCGACAAGGGAGGATTGATGGACGGAGACATGCTTCACGTCACAGACGATGCGTCATGTTCCTTTTGTAGGGATGTTACTTTTTGTATAGTAACAGACATCAAAATGAAAAGGTTCTTAATACAACGCAAATTATTTTGATTACTTACTGGTTAATCTATAATACACGTGTAGTATATAGTCTGTGTATACTGTTTCGTAGCAATTACAACCCGGGTATCTTTAAAACAAGAGTGAATAGGCATCTTCTAGGTAAACGCGCCCCATCTTAGGCCACATCATCACTCTCCATCAGGTGTGATTGTGGTCAAGGGCTTGCATATTAAGAATTAAAAAAAAACAATTGAACAAAATAATGCTTCTTCCGGGATGCAAGCTATCTCTGTACCAATTTTCATAAAAATCAATTAAAAAGATGTACCGAGAACAGGTAACAGACAGACAGATTGGCAGACAGACAGACACATTTTCTCATTTATAATATTACTAAATATTGATACGATTTAGAAAATACCTACTTATTAAACTTTATTTCTTCTAACTCGAATAATTATGAAACGATTGAATATTTGAATCATGTTTGAATAAACCATATTATTCTCAAAGCAAACTTTTTGGAGTCCAATTTGCTGACCTCTTAAGTCCAATCGCAGAGATGTTTACCGTTGTTCGACAGTCTAACGTCAGCCATTTCCCCTTTGATAATAAAGTCTGTTCATTGTGAAATTATCTTATCTGGTTAGTTGTAAAAGTTTCAATTGATCGAGCCAAATGAGTTCTTATTCAGAAATCGGAGTGCCCTTTCAGATATCCTTTTCTTTAATTTATTATTTGTTCGGCCAGTTGATTTGCCATGGTTTCACTCAGTTCGTTGCATTTTTGTACAGTAAAGTTGTTTAAATAAATAAATAAATGCCTTTTTCACCTTAAATTTAAAGCCCAGAGATGGGAGTACCTACTCCTTTTATACTTTGTTTGTTATTTATACAAAGTTCATAATTTTTTGTAAATGACGCGTCATATTGGGTTTCTTGATTTGCGATCACTCATGATGTGCAGTGATCGCAAAACAAGAAGGTCAACCTGATGTTGCGCATGTCATAGTTTAACAATGGATTAAATCAGGACTGTGGAGGCCAAACTTCTCAACTTCGTAGTCATATTTTTCCTCTGATTCTTTCCGAAACATAGAACCCATGACGATAAATGATAATTATTTTATTGTTCAAGTATTTTAATGTAGCTGAATAAAATATAGACTTTATTATTGTTGGGTCCAAGTCACAAGAATTTTGTGAAAACTATCTCAAAGGAGATGGATAAAATTGGATTAGATGGATTTAGCTATAACACTATACTATATTTATTAATAACACTCTTTAGTAAAATATCAGACGATAGCAAAATTATTGACATCTAAAATTACTTTTCAATTGTAATCAAGTTGTTCCGATCTGGACAATTTTCTTTAACAAAATTATTAATATCTAATAATGCTTTTCAATTTTAATCACGTTGTTTCCATTTTCAGTTCACTTCCCCCTAATAATCAAATAAGATGCAACTAAGGTTTTGTCTTGAAATTTATATGTATTAATATAATAATCATCTTTATTTCAGATATTTTGTTAGTAATAAAATTAATTACCTTTTAACTTGAACCACACGATTGTCGACTGTCCCTACGCTCCAATGAGCACGGAGTAGACAGGGGCAAGGGGAAATATTCCGAGGGGAGGCCGGGGGGTTTTGGACACTTTAATGCGAGTTTTGATGTTTTATGCTAATATCGAGGCAAGTTCGCCCAATAGTCACTGAATTGTGGTCGTTAGGAGGTCTAACTTCTATGCCGAACTGATCCGATAAACGTAGCCGAAATGTAGCCGATTCTTGTTCAATGAATAAATAAATTATTTGTTCCGTAACAGCAGCGGGGAAATTGTTTATTGGTTTTCAAAGTTATGAACGGGTATTGTTGAGTTATTTATCGTTTTTGGTTAATTAATTATTATAATATCTTTAATCAAATGGTTTTGATAAGTAAAACATTTTTTCTTACGATCTTTTTAGTACGATTATAAATCTGAGAATCAGACTGCGATTTCACCTGGTGGTAAGTGACGATGCAGAGGTGAAAACGGGCTAACTTGGGCAGAGTTATGGCAATTGTTTTCTACTTTCCGCCCAGCATCCCTTTGAAAAAATTTATTCTAAACAGTATAAATTCAAATTGTTACATAACACTTATGAGAGTTCTATAAGGTATAAAACATGCTTTTTCACTTTTTAACCGACTTCAAAAAAGAAGGAGGTTCTCAATTCGTTAGAATCTTTTTTTATTGTGATGTAGGTGCCTATTAAGTATATAAATGATATAATAGTACAAAATAAAATTACATTAACGTTTATATACGATAATATTATGTTTAGCGGTAAAGTTTTATATCTTCTCCTAATATATTCCCGGTTTTCAGAGGGTTGACATCAAAAGCATAAAAATTTATTTGCCCTCATCTGAATTTCATCTCGTCACAGGGTTCATAGTTCATACATAATAAACGTTTCCTGTCTTTGCCAAAAGATGTTATTTTTATTTTCGAATAAGCTATAGGCACATATTATTACAGTACCTACCCGTCAGGAAATATTGCGCATTGAATTTAAGAAAGAGATAGTTGTTTCCTAGAGTTTTGTCTCTTTCGTTGATACCGACAAAACGTTAAATAGGCATGAGTAGAGACGATGCTCCACGAAGCCGAAATCTCTTAATCGAAAGTTTGCTGTGCAATTTATTTTTCACAGACAGACAGGAGTGATCCTATAAGGGTTCCGTTTTTCCTTTTGAGGTACGGAACCCGAAAAAGGACCCCGGATGGTTCGAAACTAGTCGGGATTACATCGACTTAATAATAATATATACTTATAATGGACATCACTCATGAACGTTAAACTGTTACGTTTAGGAACTTGAGATTTTCATAATACATAATATGTATTTTAATTTCCCTAATAATACTCTGTAGAAACCTAAGAAAGGAGTTTCAGAGCCCGAGGGAAGCCGGGGCGGTCAGCTAGTCGAAACTAAAAGACGAGTCATCTTTTATTATAATCGTTGACCCAAATTAGGGGACAAAATTTAAACAATGGATAATAATGAATGGATACTTTTCTTTATCTCGAAAATAATTTCTATTTTGCCCGGAATATTGAGACAAAGAATATATTGTGCACCCGTCGCGACAGCGCGGCGCCTATTTTTAAGTTTTCTTAAAAAGTTTGCTAAAGAAGTAACCTCCTTCCGCACAGCGGGATATTAATTATCACCCTAAAGTCGTGTACGCACTAGCGAGCTATAACCGTTTGAGCGGTCATGCACTTATCCGATCCGAGTTCGTGAAAATACGGATCTAAAAAATTCGGACCGAACTCTGATATTACTTACGCACTAATCTGATCTCTGATCCAAATCCAAGCTATTCAGTGGACATCTTTGACATTATGTACGTCATACGTCTGATTTATTCTCACGGATACGCACATCCGATCACGAATGACGCAGAGAACTCGTTAACTTATGCTAATTTGAGTTAACGTTAGTAACGTTAACTCACGCACATTTAGCGTTAGTATCGTTAGCTTAGTGTGTCTAAATCGGATCGTATGAAGATGTCAAATTATGACGTTTTCCAGAAAGCTCAAAGTTTCCCTACGTTAGCATTTGTTTAGAGGGCGCTACGAACAAGTAAACCCTCCTGATGCTTTGATCGAATAACATACAGTTAACGTTAACTTAAAAAGTTACAATTAGCACTCTAAAAAGGAAAGAAAGATAAAAAATATTATGTCAGAAAATGTATAAAAAAGTAAGAGCATCGCGATTGTAAATCAAAAAAATATTGTGCACAATGTTTTAATTCATTTTCACACTCGGTTTCTCATTTTCATTTTCTGGTTTAATTTTTAATTTATAACTGTATTCTTAATCCGCAATTCCCACATAAATCGAGTCGGCGCCGCGTCGCCGCAACGCCTTGCATTCCGGGATACGGGACTACGGGATGCCCCCGGGATTTATTACAATGCGATCCCGGGCTAAAAGCGTGGGCGGCAACACCGGCCCGAGATTAATATGCGTTTCTATTTGATAAGAAGTTTACGATGCCGTTATGCGTTGCTGGTAGCTGGGAACGCTTTTCAGGGAATCTGGTGTCGTTTGTCAGTAACGAATTGTTGTTCTTTACTTTGTCCACTGTTTTATTTAAATAATTCTTCTTCTTCCTTGTTGCCTTCATTTATCCAATGTTGGACATAGACCTCCTCATGTGCACGCCATTCTTCCCGGTGCTGAGCGAGTCTTGTCCCACAAGATAGGTATTGTCGTCGGACCAGCGCGCAGCGGTTGTAGCTATTGCCTTTTAAAGTTTATTTTTCCGGTACGTGGTCTCCATCTTAATACCAGTAGCAAAAAAAAAACTATAGTCTATATCGACGTGTTTGAAGAAATAAATGCTGCAAAGAACATTAACATTAAATCTCAAAAAATAAACTAGTAATAAAACATAAAGAATAGGTATATTTTATTTGGAACACCACAATAAATTATTCTTACTATTATTAAAATCCTTGATTAATTATTAATTTTAAAATAATGCATTAAAAAATATTTAAATGAATTTCTTTTTGTTGAAGTAATTTACAACTTTTACAACGTTTTAAAGGTAAATAAAGATCAGAATATTAAAGGGGCGGATTGCAATTTTTTTTTAGCCCAATATTAAGAAAACAACGTACTACTTACTGCTTTTGTAATACACCCGAGTCTCTTGCGGGGTAGAAACATAAGCTACCTACTTACCTACAAATCCTGCCCCCTTACAAATTGCTATTCCTTAAAAGAAATACTACAGCATTTATGACATGCATTAACATCTCAATCTTATTTTTTCCTAACGTCTCCGTCGTCGTCTTGTCCCCTAAGACTTATAATCCATTAAGTTGTCAGCCGGGATTGATAACGAAGTCAATATCCCGTTACGTGGGTGCATCAGTAACGATGCCTTTGAAAAAGTTCAGAATTATATAGAAATGAATTTAATAAAAACTGGCCAAGTGCGAGTCGGGCCTCGCTCTGATTCGGGCTTCTGAACCCTGAAGTTCCATACATTATTATGAATATCATATTTTGGATGTGTGTAATATTTTTCTCCGACCTAGAACATCGCAATGAACCGTGAAAGAAAAACGCAAAAAAATGTTCGTTTGTTTTAGTCACAGCTAAAGAAAACATTATGAGGAAGCTTGCATGCCTGAGAGTTATTTCAAACTCCATAACAATATCTCAAAGGTGTGTTATGTTTGCCAATCCACACTTGCCCAGCGTGGTGGACTATGATCTAGGGGCTCCTTTTTTGAGAGGAAACCCTGTGTCCAGTAGTGGGCTGGTGATGGGTTGAGTTTTCCACATCTCTGATTGAGATGATAAGGCGTCAGTAGGTTAGCCGTCAGCGAAGTACCTAATATATAAGTCAATGGCCGACAGTCACTGTGACTATAAAATTGACAACAAAACCTATTAGAACAAGTGTAAATTAAAAATTTATAACAGCCCCGACAAGTGAAGGTTACAGTAACTAAAAAAGAGCAGATAACTTTCAAACGGCTGAACCGATTTTCTTGGATTATAGCTAAAAACACTATCGATCAAGCCACCTTTCAAGCAAAAAACTAAATTAAAATCGGTTCATTATTTTAGGAGCTACGACCCCACAGACAGATACACAGATACACACGTCAAACTTATAACACCACTCTTTTTGGGTCGGGGGTTAAAAATTAGAATCGATGGGTAACCGCTAGTAAACATTTTGATCATTTGATTTCAAAATAAGAGGCTGCGAATTTTATAGTGACTTGAACGCTAAACAAGTTAAGTTCTCTGATTTGGCATAACTCCCGTTCTACTCGCGTGCACACTCGCTGAAATGTAACTTGGCAAACAAACAGACCGCAATCAGAGGAAAACATATAAATCTTCCACGGACTGTAAACCCGTAAGTGGTGTTCAGCCGTTTGTTAATACTTAATAGTCGGATGTCATCCTTTCACGTCTGATACATTTGTTTGTGCAAGAGCCCAAGCACAAACAATGAGACAACGTTTTCTCGTGGGTCACATCGACAAAGTGTTTCAGAAATCAAAAGAAAGTTCGCAGGAGTCTGTTAACAAAATTGTAGAGGACAATGAGTGATAATCATACTACTATACTACTAATATTATAAAGGTGAAAGTTTGTGTGTATGTAATGTATGTGTGTTTGTGTGTGTGTGTGTATGTTTGTTACTCCTTCACGCAAAAACTGTTGGCCGGATTTGGCTGAAGAATAGAGATAGGTTATACCCTAGATTAGTACAAAGGCTACTTTCAATTCCGTAAAATTAAAGAGTTCCTACGGGATTTATATACGGAAAGAAGTCGCGGGCATCAGCTAGTGTAATAAAATAAAAAGAAAGAAGAACGTATTTTGTTTGAAACCACATGTTCAAAGGTGATCCCCATGGGCTAGTGAAGAAGCGCTATGGTCTCATAAGTAGAAAATTCTCTGGAAAACTCATCGGTTGTCCAGAATAAAAGTAGTCTATGTCCGTCTCCGAGTTACAAGCTGTTGCTGTGCCGAATTTTGTCAAAATCGGTTTAATAGATGGAAAGTAATGATGAGGTATGCCGCCTAGGTTGGAACGCGGTTAAAAAAACCAGTCAATACTTTATTAATCAAGCGTTTAAAACGGGTAAAAGATTTTTGCAATGATATAATAATCGTCCACGGCGGGACGTGACGCCGGCAAATTGAGCCAATCCGGCACCTTTGTGTGACAATGATGCGCGGGTTTGATCCAATATTTGCAGCTTCGGCAGATTCCACGTTCGCAATAATGACCTAACTTTTGTGATATGAGTCTTTTTTGTGACGAATTTATGGAATCTTCTACTGTTTTGGGGTCTTTCCTTGAAAGTTTGATAATGGTTTGATATTATTACATTTTTGCGATTGCGTTTTAAGAATAATAATGTTATGTCCCCAGGTAATTAAGTTAATAATATTAAATAGGTATAGCGAGATTGTACACTAACGGAATACTGTGGATGAACAATACTATCAACTTCGGCGCTTCCAATATCAATGCTATCGACGATATACCATTATATTTTAAAGCATGTAATCTAGTGCACTTTGCGTTTTGCTATTTACGATTTAGAAATTTTAGATTATAAAACATATAAACTATTGAATTATGAGCTGTATTCATTGTATATAATACATCTATAACTAGTAGCTAGATCGGACTGTAATAAAACGAATCACTCATCGATTAAAAAAGTCACTATTAAATACAGTATTTTTAGTCCTTCGCATCATCGGGTACACGTTTTTTCAGATTGTAACGCATAAAAAATGCGGAATACCAATCACGCGGAGCATTTTTGGGCATCAAAACGTTCCTTTTCACGTGTTTTGTATAAAAAATGTGGCAAGTGAGTGAAAAATGAAAACATCACAAACACAATACCCCCCTTTCTCCAACCCTCCCCCGCAGCGCATTGTCGCACTACCCACCCGTTGAGCAGAAAAATGACAACTGCCAAAGAGTTATTTGTGCAGATGCGACAGTATTTCTTTCTGTATTTATCTGTTTCCTTGTGATCAAAAAGGAATTTCCTCCGATTTAAAAACATTTCCATCCAATACTGGATTCCTGATTTCAAAAAGCTGTGATAGCCTAGTGGTTAGAACGTCCGGCTCCTAATCGGAAGTCGGGGTTCGATCCGGGCACGCACCTCTAACTTTTCAGTTATGTGCGTTTTTAAGCAATTAAATATCACTTGCTTTAACGATGAAGGAAAACATCGTGAGGAAACCTGCATGTGTTGGCAACACCTCGTTCTCACGTTCGGTGTTGCTTGGTGTTGGTGGTTATGCTGTGGTCGTGACGTCAGAGCCCCCTCCATCGAGACGAAAAAGATGGCGCTAGGGCGAGGACGTGGCGTGGAACGACAAGCTTCAGTGGCTGTTTGCGCTCCGACCGATTTACATTGCATTATACGGGTTGATTTTACTATCTGAGAGTTTAATTGTTAACATCAGAAGTGTGTAGTAACTTACGCTTTGAGGAAAAATCGGTCGAAACGCAAACGTACTTTGCCACCTAGAGGTCTTCAAGTGCCAGGACACCGTCGGCCGCGATGGAAACGTAATAAGGTATCTCGTAAAGATACCGAAACTGTGAGTACTTTGAATAATTATTAAAGATTAAGTGAATATGGTTTAAATTACTAAATCGTATTCTCAAACTTTTGTATAGTCAGGTGAGATAATTCGTTACTAAACTAAGTTGAAGGTATCAGCTAAAAGTCTGGCACGATTTAATATTGCGTACAGTCTATAAGTGGTCCTCGTGGGAATAGTGATCGGTAAAGGAAATTGTCTTTTAGTTTCAAATTCAAAGGAATATGTTTTTAAAATGGTTAATTTTTAGTTTGTTCGAATTTTATTTTGGAACTAAATGTTAAATTCACGTTTGTCTCAACTTTTTTTTCGAACAAAATATTATTTAAATTATAGTGGGTCAATTATTATAGTAGCATCAGTAATATACGTCCTTAGAAGATAATAATTTAAAAACGTGTGACGATTGAGCTAGTTATTTACATAGAAGTTTTTATAATAAAAATATTAAACATGTGGGTAGTATACGTGACGAACAAGTTAAAATGTTATAGTGGTAGTGGTAAAAGTAATCGAAGAATGTCTTAGGTTAGTCAAACTCACAAGTGAAATGTTAGCTCAGATATAAATCATGATAACCAATCCCGAACTCGTATACTGAAATGAAATGAAAATTTATTTGCTGAATATCAGTTGTTGAGTTCAAAATTATAACTAAGTAGCGACCTTCATATTCTACTTCATAAGCATGCAAATATTTAATACTCATCAGGAATAATCCGTACAAATAATCCTGATGAGACCAAAAAGTGAATTAATTTCTATGGTAACATGTCTCTTAATTAAATGTCAATATTAATATTATAATAATAAGTTATTATATTAATTGTAAGTAAATGTTACATAATATATGGGGTTAAAAAGTGTATATTTTTGATACATGTCACGAGGCGTTTATAGATACCGGAAGTAGTTGTCCGCGCATATCAAAATCGTTAGTAAAGGGATTTCAGTTTAAAAAACATTTATTTATCAATAAAGAGCATAACAGTCTTTTAGATATCAGGAATTACAGCTATTTACATTTACAATGGTAGGTACTTACGCACATGAAATCAAGTATCCATTTTAGTACTTCATATTATCTACATTGAATAATTGTGTGGGTAAGTAATAACATCCATACATTTATAATACTAGTTTTTAGGGAAGTTTTCGTAATTGTTCTTCTTTTAAAGCTTAATTGGGAGTGTATATATCCTGTTATTATTTTCCTGACAGGAATACAAGTTTGAAGCGCGTACGAGTGACTTATATTTAGAATTTTCGTATCTTTATAGAGGTAATTCTTTATTCTTTCTTTATTTGCATTCATGTCTTACATCATAAATAAAAAATATCATAATATTACAACATGAAGCCCCGTTGGGGCGTTGCAAAGTAAAACATATGTAAATAATCAAAGGTAATATTACAATTCTTATGAAATATGAAATATGAATAGCAAAAATTATGATTAATTATATGGTCATTAAATAAAAATAAAATAAAAAGGTCACATATAAATAAAGATTATGGGAGTTTTCAAATTATGTCCTATTATAACTAATCAGACTTTAAAAAAAAAAAGTACTTACAAATAAAAAGTGGTTAACAAAGTTATTACAATCTTCTTATATCGTATTATCATATTATTGAGGTATATTCATTCAATAGTTCATGCACACTGTAGTAACATTTTTGGATTAGCCATTTTTTTAGTTTTGTTTAAATATTGTTTCTTTTGTTTCATCTATTATTATTGCTATACAGGTTATTTAAATCAGTAAATATTTAAAAAAGAGCCTTTGTTGCAGTTTTAAATAAGTACTGGACAGGTTTACCTTAGTGCCACCTAAGTAAATAATTAATTAGATAGATAATAACTTTAAATTATTACAGTAAAGATTATTTACATATGAAGTTTTAGTTTTATTTTTTTATATTCTGCGTGCTCATCGACATAGGCATCCCCTTTTCGATATACTATTCAATATACAATAGAATAGAATAGACTAGACTAGAATAGAATATGATATAATAATTCAAGTAAACTTTTACAAATGCTTTTGAATCGTCAAAATAATTTACCATGCATTACAATATGATGTTTGACTAGATCGTTATAATATTAGGGCGTACTTTTGGCATACAAGATGAATAATTTTACGTAAGGTTTCTATTTAAAGATAAAGCTGAATTTTTTTGTTGATACAAGGGTTTTTAGCAGAATTACAAAAGGTAATAAAAAACAAAATGTGTTAACATTCCTTTTGATTCAATTGCGTTAAGCGAATTTATTGTTACGTTATAGGTATGTACCTATTGGGTACTAGGGAGTAGTAACTTGCTTGGACGGAATGTAACAGAGTGATCCGATTTGGTTTATCCCCGAGAAAAGTAATGTAATAGTAGTAGACTCGTATACACATTGACCTCTGAAAGCATTTTAGCTATTTTTTGTCCATCCAAACAGAGAACCGTTTTGTATACTTGTACAAGTCGATTAGATTGAACTAGAACGAAGGTAAAAGGATTGTACATTATATTTTAATAAAATAGACACAGACAGACTAGTAACGATGAAAGTAATATTTCTCTTCAGAGTTAGAACTATTGCCTGTAGTCTGTTCAATTCAAAAGTTTTGTTGCATTTGTTGGGTACGTGCTTCAAAAACAAATAATAATTACGGATTGTGGTGTGTATAATATGATAATGAAGCTTTATTTAGTTTGTAAAGTCATAGTATATCATTAATAATGCAAATTAGAATAATATTTAAAAAAAAAAAACTATGATTTATGTTGGTAGTTAATACCTAACATTACAAATTTGGGTAAAAGCTTCACATTTGCGTTGAACAAAAAAATATTCTTGTCCGGATAGCTAAGTGGGTATTATTAACTTGAGAAATTCTCATTTAAAAGATTACAATAAGAGGGTAGACAAATGCAACATTTTTATGCTCTCAGCTGCAATTCTGTGCTATAATCAGGACAGGCCGAAAATAATAAAGAGTGACAGTAAGAGTATATTGTGCGAATAGAAATATTAGATAGCATACAGTGGCAGTAGATGAATTCCCTGCGTGAATGGACAGATGAATGAGTTAAAAAGAAAGTCTTGGTTTTGGCAGTGGCATGCATCGGTGTCGCTCATAATCCATGACTCTCTGTTTATCATTTTTAATTAGTCTAATAATTATTTGAGATAGCGTAATTAATATTTGTATATATGGAATATGAAATACCAATTATTATTATTGTTTGATACTAGAGTAATTCATGAATTAAAATAGTTTGTGGGTTATAAGATTATATTTGGTGACCAACCCTCGTAATTAATAATGCAGTGAACTAGTGAAATCATTAATATAACTGCAGTTAAGATATTGATTAGTTTAAAAAGTGATAGTTTTAGTATGATAATAATTATTTAAAGTTAACTTTGATAGTACCAGCTTTACAATCAAATGATCCGTTTATAATAATAAAGCATTGATAGTTAAAAATAAAATGGATGAGATCAAATATGATTCTTATGAGATCAAATACCTTGTATTATGGTGAACTAGGCACCGGTGATCCCTTGCGTGGATGCGCGGTAGATAAAGATAGTGTGGTGATTGCATACGTGGATGAATAGTGTCGGAGCACTGTGTGGGTGCACGATGCTATGGCATTGAGTATGTGTTCAGAATTTAGTAAAGAACTTTGAGATTTAGTAAAGAGGTATGATCTGATTTTAATCGTGAGTGCTAATGCATTGCTTCTTTAAAGAATATTCATGGAGTATTAAAAACCGTGTTGGCAAGGCTACCTTGTGTATTATGTTGAGTAATCTATTTAAAATTAAGTATGTATAGCAACATAATTGATACAGCGAGCCGTGATAAAATTTTGGAAGATTAATTAGTTGGAATATTGCACCATGGATATAAGATATCACACTGGGATACGAAGCTTGAACTTTGATAAAATATTCGAAAGATAATTGGGAATATTGTACCAAGAATATAAAATATCACATTGGAATACGATGCTTAAACTTGAAGGCAAACTTGGTACGCTTAAGTGAGTGAAATGCTCTTTAAGTGCAAGTAGTCTTCAAGTGGTCTTCTATAATGCTTAGAACTTGATGGCGAACTTGGTACGCTTAAGTGAGCGAAATGCTCTTTAAGTGCAAGTGGTCTTCAAGTGGTCTTCTATGATGCTTGGAACTTGAAGGTGAACTTGGTACACTTAAGTGAGCGAAATGTTCTTTAAGTGCAAGTGATCTTCAAGTGGTCTTTCACCAACTTGGTACGCTTAAGTGAGCGAAATGTTCTTTAAGTGCAAGTGGTCTTGACCAACTTGCTGCATTTAAGTGAGCGAAATGCTCTTTAAGTGCAGTTGGTTTTCAACTACGACAAATCTGGTCCCCTAAGTGTGGCAAAGTCCCTTTAGATGCGGTTGTTTTGTTCTTTAAATTGAAAGCTGTTGTTGTGATGAGTGATAACGAATGGACAATATTCCTGGATCTTACGAGTACATAGTGGAGGTGTCTTGTTAAGTTGCGAGCTGTCGTATGATTGTGAAGTGATAAGTGACAATGAATGGGCAATATTCCTTAGGAAGTTAGGAAGGATCCTTACAAGTAGGTAATGTGAATCAGGTGTTAACGGTTGTTTATTTTGCAGTAATTTTATCCCGACTCGTGGGGTGCCCGGGGCGGGCACCATGCAGCATGGCCGTGTTGGCAACACCTCGTTCTCACGTTCGGTGTTGCTTGGTGTTGGTGGTTATGCTGTGGTCGTGACGTCAGAGCCCCCTCCATCGAGACGAAAAAGATGGCGCTAGGGCGAGGACGTGGCGTGGAACGACAAGCTTCAGTGGCTGTTTGCGCTCCGACCGATTTACATTGCATTATACGGGTTGATTTTACTATCTGAGAGTTTAATTGTTAACACATGCCTGAGAGTTCTCCATGTTCTCAAAGGTGTGTGAAATCGCCAATCCGCATTTCGCCAGCGTGGCAGATTATGGCCTAAACCCTTTTCACTCTAAGAAGACACCCGTGCTCAGTAGTGGGTCGGCAATGAGTTGATCATGATGACTGGAGTTATCATTTTCATTTCAAGCATTTATACCTAAGCTTAATTTGGCTTTATCAAGGTTTGCGTTAAATCAATTTATAACTTACTAATCAGCAACAATTTTTTTTAAAATAGGTAAGTAGGTTTTCACTTAAAAAACAATTCATAAATTAATGAAAATAGGGTAGATGATGATTGATCCGATAAATAGGCGGATATACGTCTATTACTATGTGTACTGTGTGTTTGATGTTTCCAACTATCACACTTATAATATTATAAAAGAGAAAGTTTGTATGTGTGTGTGTGTGTGTGTGTGTGTGTGTGTGTGTGTGTGTGTGTGTGTGTGTGTGTGTGTGTGTGTGTGTGTGTGTGGGTGTGTGTGTGTGTGTGTGTGTGTGTGTGTGTGTGTGTGTGTGTGTGTGTGTGTGTGTGTGGGTGTGTGTGTGTGTGTGTGTGTGTGTGTGTGTGGGTGTGTGGGTGTGTGTGTGTGTGTGTGTGTGTGTGTGTGTGTGTGTGTGTGTGTGTGTGTGTGTGTGTGTGTGTGTGTGTGTGTGTGTGTGTCTGTTTGTTACTCCTTCACGCAAGAACCACTGGAGGGATTTGGCTGAAATTCGGAATGGAGATAAATAATATCCTGGATTAACACATAAGCTACTTTTTATCCCGGAAAATCAAAGAGTTCCCACGGGATTTCGAAAAACCTAAATCCACGCGGGCGAAGTCGCGGGCGTCAGCTAGTTAAAAATATAAATTTAAATAAGTAAGTAATAGGCGGTAAAACACATTACCACTCTTGTGTCGTGAAGTTGGGTAAAAACATAGGCATCAACTAGCAGCGATGTGTTCACGATGCGCCTCTTCTCGTCTTTGGCAGCTGGCAAAGGCCGGAAATGGCGGAAATTTTTCAAAAGTTCGTCGTTTCCTGCTCGCCTGATTGTATGCATCCAAGTGAAAGAGTGATTTTTGTGTGTTGTCCTGACTCAAAAGAATCAGTAGATATGAAATATGTGTGCAAGATTTTCAAACCAGCTAGGAATAAATTATATCTGAACAATATTTTTGTATTGCTTTACGTTCCTATCTTCTCGTATTTCGTAAAGAAGAAGTAGTACGTAATAGGTAAGAGATTACATTATAGAACGTTATACAAGATAGAACGGAGACGGTATATTTATTATCAACCCAATGCCGGTCTACTACTAAGCATAGGCCTGAATCATTGAATGAATTATATGCTTTACTAGCTGTGCCCGCGACTTCGTTCGCGTGGAATAGTGACTTTTCGGGCAGCGTGATTCTAAAAATTGACATAACTTTTTTATTTATGAACCGATTGACATGAAATAAACACTAAATGTTAAGTGAAGCTACCTACAATATATTAATGAAAACCGTATCTAAATCGAATAAGCCGTTTCTGATATTAGCGTGCACAAACACACAGACAAACAGACAAAAAAAAATTAATTACAATTTCGGGTTCGGCATCGATATAATAACAACCCTTGCTACTTTTTTTTATATATTTCTACAATTTTATTATATGTATATAGATAGATTGTACACCATTATAAAAAAGAAAGACATAGGATCTCTTAGCATGTCCTTAGTGCCCTACGTGAAGCTGATGTGTCCATAGCCACATCCAGTTTAGCTGTGTGGGTTACTTTAGTTTTCCTACCGATCTTCTCATTTCTGATTTGATCTGGTAGAGGAATTCCAAGGATAGCTCTCTCCATCGCCCGTTGAATGACTCTGAGCTTGTTTGTGAGGGTTTTTAACCCCTGCCCCAAAAAGAGGGGTGATATAAGTTTGATGTGTCTACCTATCTGTGTATCTATCTGTCTGTAGCATCGTAGCTCCTAAACTAATGAAACGATTTTAATTTAGTTTTGTTTGTTTGAAAGGTGGCTTGATCGGGAGTGTTCTTAGCTATAATCCAAGAAAATCGGTTCAGCCGTTTGAAAGTTATCAGCTCTTTTCTAATTACTGTAACCTTCACTTGTCGGGGGTGTTATAAATTTTTTCAGATTCAAATGTCATCAATGGCAACACGCACACGTTCGAAGACTTTGCCCTGAGAAAATTTTGTACGAAAAGGCATACTCTAAGCTTTCCGAACGCTGTCCAGTCGATTTGGATTAAGAGTCCTATGCGTACCTTTATATAATTAATTTATCAGTTAAAATTGTACAAATAAAATAAATGATTGTTGAATACACGGAAATAAAACGCAAGCCCCGTCCCGCAATAACTGCCTGTTGTTAAAAAGATATTCAAAGAATTTTATCGTCCGCGGTCCCACATATAAACTTGTTGTCGTTGTGCCTTCCATTCTGCGCGTCTTTTATTGTCACTTAAAATCGAATAAAAATCTTTCACTGCTCTGACATTACGTACTTATTTTATTTTTCGATGTTGTGACAAAGATTTTAAAAATTTTAGCGTTGTGATAAAAAGAGTTACATTTTACTGCGGTCTTGCAAATAAAAGCGAAATTATTTCAAGTAGGTACGTAAGTAAGTAAATTATAGTACAAATGTACTATCAAGCCGACCCATTGTAGCCTAGTGGTTAAACGTCCGCCTTCTATTCAGAAGGTCGAGAACTCAATCCCGGGCACGTACGTTTAACTTGTCGGAGTTGCTTTATCGATAAAGAAAAACATTGTGAAGAAACCTGTCAGAGAGTTCTCCATAATGTTCTCAAAGATGTAAGAAGTCTGCCAATCCATACCTACTTGGCGTAAACCCTTCTCATTCTGAGAGGAGAGCCGTGCTCAGTAGTGGGTCATGATGGGTTTTCTCGCATTTCATCCACGTTCATTTAAGTTTTTAGGGTTCCGTTCCTCAAAAGGAAAAACGAAACCTTAATAGATCACTTTATTGTCTGTCTGTCTGTCTGTCCGTCGTGTCTGTCAAGAAAACCTATAGGGTACTTCCCATTGACCTACAATCATGAAAGGCAGGCAGGTAGGTAGGCACAAGTAAAGGTATAAATCCGTAAACCGTGAATTTGTGGTTATATTATTAAAAAAAATTAAAATGTGTTTCAATTTTCAAAGTAAGAAAATTATACCAAGTGGTTTGTCATATGAAAGGGCTTGATCTGTACATTCTAAAACAGATTTTTATTTATTCTTATGCATAATAGTTTTTGATTTATCGTGCAAAATGTCGGAAAAAATGCCCGAGTACGGAACCCTCGGTGCGCGAGTCCAACTCACACTTGGCCGATTTTTTAAACTCACTAGAATTAGCTATGTAGGTAGGTACTTGTACTATGTGTAGAGAAATAAATAAAAAATACTAGGTAGATAAATATTTATACTCTATTTATTTAGGATTCTGACTTCAAAACAGCTTTAAACGGCAGTTAAGAAAATTCTTATCTTTTTTGTCCTTAACATAATTAAATTCCTCGGGACGAGCAAGCAGGACCTGTTAAACTCTCCTCGAGTCTTGATTAGCGACCGAGATCAAAGCCTCGTCTAAATCTCGTAAACGAATTGTTGAGACGTACAAACTGATATTAACTTCGTCATGTCTAGCTTCAAGGCTGTTAGATGAATTTTACTTCGGACTAGACGATGCTCGCGACTTTGTCGAACTCTTTGATTTTTCCGGATAAAAAGTTGTCTATGTCAATTTCCGGGATGCGAGCTACCTCTGTAGTTTGTACCCATATAAGTTGGCAAAACGCATGGGCCTTTAAGAATCCCGTGGGAACTCTTTGATTTCCCGGTATAAAAAGTAGCCTATATCCTTTCTCAGGATGTAAGCTAACGTTGTACCAAACATTGAAATCAGTTAAACTTTTGGGCCGTGAAACGCTAGCAGACAGACAGACACACTTGTTACGGTATTGTATTAGTCTGTGTAATATCCTAACGTCATCTGTCACTTGTCACATACTTGTCACTTGTCACCTATCGCTGTCTTGATACAATGTCTGTCTGTGTCGTGTGAATGGAAATAAAATCAAATCCAAGAGCATCCATCTTTTATTTGTAACACACCAATGAAATAACACTTTCGCATTTATAATATTTGTATGGAAGTATGGGTTTTAGTATCTTGTGAGTCATTAGATACAAGCGATTATTTTATTTATTCAATTATACAAGTAAGCACTTGACTGCGGTCTGACTTGTACGGGCTATACGAGGTCTCAAGTGTTGGTTTGTGAGTAGAGCGGTGTTCCCTACTAGGGATGAGAAGATCATTCCAAAGACAAGACAAACAGATGCTATTACAAATACATGGTACACTGGAACAGACTGGTAAGTCCTTACGTAGTGACGTGGGGCAACTGACGTGACCTGTCCGAGAAAGCGGAACGTCCACAAAACTGCTGATGTCAGTGCCTAATACAACCTGAAACATCGATACAGATGAAAGCGAGCTAATCTGAAAAAAAAAAACTACATAGTCGCAGCCGAAGCTTTTCACTAGATCAGTCCC
Source organism: Maniola jurtina (assembly GCF_905333055.1). Classification (NCBI taxonomy): domain Eukaryota; kingdom Metazoa; phylum Arthropoda; class Insecta; order Lepidoptera; family Nymphalidae; genus Maniola; species Maniola jurtina. The sequence goes on along the minus strand of NC_060035.1, from coordinate 14,745,265 downwards.
TGATGCTGGGTACACTTGTTAGGTCACAGTGAACGCCATGCCGCTATGACAATCTTCTAACGATTTGTAAGCAGGACATCTTCTTAGTTACTTATAGGTAATTTTGTATTTATGTTGGAACTAGCTGACGCCCGCGACTTCGTCCGCGTGGATTTAGGTTTTTCGAAATCCCGTAGGATCTCTTTGATTTTCCGGGATAAAAAGTAGCCTATGTGCTAATCCAGGATATTATCTATCTAAACTCCGAATTTCAGCCAAATCCGTCCAGTAGTTTTTGCGTGAAGGAGTAACAAACATACACACACACACACACACACACACACACACACACACACACACACACACACACACACACACACACACATACAAACAAACTTTCGCCTTTATAATATTAGTGTGATATGCTTAGACATGACAGCCGTATTACATATACTTATTACACAAAGGTAGCTTAAGTGGAATTTGAAAAACCACAATTATGAGAGACCAGAAAAAGATCCATCAATTTACCATGTTCCTGCCTAGTTTACATTGAATTCCTTATTACCGAAACAAACTAAGCACCATCTCGAGATAGCAAAGCAATTTATACTTTGTACAGATAACTTTAAAGTCTACATTCAAATCATTATGAGACATGCTGGTGATATGATTTTAGCCACTACAGATTCGTAATGTCCCTTCAGTCACATCGATCACGGATTCTAATTGAGTAATGGCCGATATGACTGCGACTGATTGATCGCCCGCTAAATATGATGTATCGGTGTGTATCATGAACTCTGACTACTTATATACATTGTTCGATGTGCGGGTACCAGATTTAATGAGTATCTGGCATGGACCTTTAATTGATCTTAGTCTTACTCCTTAGTCACACAAGACTTGCCTGCTGTTGGAACCGGCCCGCAAGCGTTTAATAGCCTACTAGGCTAGTCATCGACGCTAAAAACGAATATTACCTGATGTCAGTCATCATGATCCACCGATTTGCCGGCCCACTACTGAGTACAGGTCTCTTCTCAGAATGAGAAGGGTGCAGGCCATATTTAGTCCACCACGCTGGTTAAGTGCGGATTGGCATACTTCAAACACCTTTGAGAACATTATGGAGAACTCTAAGGCATGCAGGTTGCCTCACGATGTTTTCCTTCACCGTAGAAGCAAGTGACATTTTTAATTGCTTAAAATATATTTGTCGCAAAATCCAAGTCCGTGCTCACAAACAGTAACATATTCAAGATAATGCTTTAAAGTCAACCTAAAGGCACAGTTAATAATTTTGACGTCACACATATCCCTTGAAGTCAGTACAAAAGAAATGCAATTTTGCAGGAAAGGGAACCCTTCACAAAGGGATGTTATTATCTCGGCCACAGAGGTTTACCTTACGATGGGTAAGGACTGAAATTACGTGCAAATTGATACGTCTCCGCGCCGCAGGAAACAATTAGAAAGCAAGCACGGTAATGGTGCATGACTCCCTCAGTAATTTAGTCGGCTATTCGTTGAGCATCTCTTATATTAAATATAAAAATCGGTCAGTTGCGAGTCGCACACGTAGGGTTCCGTACCATCGTAGGTACAAGAAATAACATTTATTTTTATTAATTTACTCTTTTAAGTAATTATTTATCACCTGTTTTGACGGTGAAAGAAAACATCGTGAGAAAACCTGTAGATATGCTTGAAAGTTCATATTCAGGAATATTTAGGTACGGATAGGAATATGTACTCGATCAGCGTGCTAGACTATGGCCTAACTCTTCTTATTCAGAAAGGAGACCGATTTTCAGTAGTGAGCCGGTGATGGATTGAAATAATAATGACGATGATGAATCCAAGCGGTTGAAGTCTCGGGCAAATATTAGTTAGTATTAGTAGGTACTAGTAGTGAATAATTATGAGGACCTTTGTCTAACTTTGGCTTTGATTGACTAACTAACAAGTGTAAATTAAAAATTTATAACACCCCCGACAAGTGAAGGTTACGGTAACTAGAAAAGAGCTGATAACTTTCAAACGGCTGAACCGATTTTCTTGGATTATAGCTAAGAACACTTTCGATCAAGCCACCTTTCAAACAAAAAAACTATATTTAAATCGGTTCATTAGTTTAGGAGCTACGGTGCCACATACACACGTCAAACTTATAACACTCCTCTTTTTGGGTCGGGGGTTAATACCTTATTAACCCCCGATCTTACTAACTAAATAGTTACCTGCCACATTTATATCTTATCTCATTTTAATCTTCCGACGTCCCGTCAAGAGAGACCAACTTTGGACCCATAGTGCTAAGACGCTCTAAGCTTGAGGATGAGGGCTTAGAAAACACGATAGCGGAAACCAGAAATAGAGGATACGCCTATATTTCAGTGCTGTATTTAATTGCAGGGATTGAAAAAAAAGAAGTACAAAGATTTAAATCCAGAAAAAAAATCTATATTTGAGCTTGATATGAGTACACTATGTTCATCACATTTGTTTTCAATCTACCGATATCTATTCTATTCATGTTTTGATATATAATAAACTAGCGACCCGCCCCGGCTTCGCACGGGTGGCCATTTAGGCAGCGTTCGCGAGAATCGTAAACGTACGGCAGTTTTTTCGACGCCTTACTCCACAATTTTCACTACCACGAAAAATCCTATCTATTTTCCGGGATAAAATATAGCCTATACGGATTCGGAAGAATCCCTCTAAGTAATGGAAAAAAATAAATTTTGAAATCGGTCCAGTAGTTTTTGAGCCTATTCAATACAAACATACAAAAATACAAAGGTTTCCTCTTTATAATATTAGTATGGATAAGAGTCTCCTCATCTGTCTTTTACCTTCTTACTGCAAATTGCTGAAACGATCTTCAAACCAAGGATTTCATTCATCATCACATCAAGGCATTCTGCTTTGGGATTAAGATCCCAAAAATAAATCAGTTTCAATGATTGCCATCACAAACGGTTGTCAAGCTTCCTCTTGCAACAACTTGCCGCCATTGTCGTGATGTCGATATTTCAACTTGAAGGGTGCCGCGCACTGCTAACTCCCACGTGGTCTCCACTTAATGAATTTCTATCTGCAATGGCCGAAGATGTGAAATAAACCGTTTTAAATAAATAATAATAAATAAATAAAGGTAGACACGTCATTAAATCATTTTAACATTATTTCGTGCGCTCAACAATGAGTCCACACCCTTAACCAGCTGGTAGAATCTCTGCAAAGTAAATATTTGCCAGAGTAATTAGCGAGTTGGAAGGAGTTTGCGTTGGATACCTAGTAGTTTTGCAAACGCCTCGTTGGTTTATTACTAGCTCGTTTATCGCGAGATTCAGAGTTTGAATCCCGGGTCGGCCAAAAAAGGTTACTCTGTCAATAAGTTCTCAGTAGCAAGAAGGAATTCGGGTGTTGATGGTGGTAAAAACTTTTGCGTTTGCCCTTAGTTTTTAACCCCCGACCCAAAAAGAGAGGTGTTATAAGTTTGACGTGTGTATCTATGTATCTGTCTGTGGCATCGTAGCTCCTAAACAAATGAACCGATTTTAATTTAGTTTTTTTTTGTTTGAAAGGTGGATTGAATGAGAGTGTTCTTAGCTATAATGCAAGAAAATGGGTTTAGCCGTTTGAAAGTTGTCAGCTCTTTTCTAGTTAGTGTAACCTTCACTTGTCGGGGGACGGCGGTGTTATAAATTTTTAATTCACACGTCTTGTTCTTCTGTAGTGTTGGATTACCATCCCATCGATTACATCAATCGTACTATGAGAGTAAGGGAATATAGAGCACTTATGTTTACGCATAGGTATACTTGTATATAATATCTCCAGCATAGTTGGCCATTCTCCGTTTAGATTGCCTACCTTGGCCAGAATTATGTCAGAAAATCATTATTACTTTGAGGTAAGTAGGTACTTAATTCTTACTCAATAGGCAGGTTTCTAATAGATTATTATTTTGTGTATATGGAAATTATGAAGAAGGCATGTTTAAAACCGAAAATTGTTATTTATACGGCTTGTTTAATTTACCTAGTAAAATGTAAATAATATATTATATCATACAGAAATATTTTCTCACAATTTTTGGTTATGGCATAATAATAATTATGTATGGTAACCGAGGTATGCGAGGAAAAGTTGTTACAAAGCAAAAATGTAACCCGCCTGTCGCCATGTTAGAGCATATTTTGGAAATTTGTCAAAAGCAGTGTTGTTGAAAATTACTCGTATAATTATTTTCCATAGTAAAACTTTGGAAGAATTTATGTTAAGGAAAGTTTTATCGTACATATGAAGTTTAAATTATATCAACGTCAAGAAAACAAGTTTTTTATTGTTTCGGACAATTAATAAAGTAACAGAGAAGTAAAGCGTTTTTTTAAATATTCAATTGTATAAATATAACAGAACAAAGTCGATTAAAATCAGAAAAATACGATAATATTATTTTCCTAATCATATGATAGTAGACATACCACATACTTACCTACTGTTGTTCAATTAATATCTCGGCTTCAGGGATCTTAATCCCAAAGCCGCAATATATTTAACAAATTCGAGATGATATCGAAAGGACGGCGCGTGTCCAAGATGGTGAGATTGCAAATATGTAGCGATAGCGATAGCAAAATAAGGGGTTACAAGGAAATGCTTACATGAGGTTATTGCGGCTTGGCTTGATATGATAAGTTTATTTTCATGATGTAGATTTAACCTACCTACTCACTATATCTGCACATGTCTTTTCGTTATTTTGAATTCTGTCGTTAAAGTTATTGTGGTTAAGTTAAAGTTAGTATTTCTACCACACCTACCTGAGTATTTATTTATCCAAGACCTACCTACACTTTTCACACCAAAGCTGCAAGGCTTAGGCACACTTGTCTTAGTGCCACTCTTTTTGAAGGTTCCAATATTGTAATTGGCATAAATAATAAATATACCTATGCAAATTATTGAATTTGTTATATTGATTTAGGTATACTTTTACGGGTAAATCACATTAATAATTTACTTTCGAGTTAATTCGAGAAGAGTTAGTAGTGTAAAGGTTCTGCCCGTTAAATTTTATCTATAGGTATGGAAGGAGAAACTGATATAATATCAAGGTACATCTCTTAAAAACCTTAGTACAGATAAAGTTGAAAGCACCAGTTTGGCTTTCCAATTGGTACAAAAACAATCAAAACGTGACTCAGTAACTATTAATTGGCGATTGAAAAACTAATAAATCATTTCAATTCATTTCAAATGAAGGTTTAAACGCTTTAAAAAATTATTGCCGCAATGCGTGCGTGACCAAAACCCAAGTTAACAAATTTCTAATTGAAACACACCCGGCCAGCGCCAGGGGGTCCAATACGATACTTGTAAGGGGTTAGAAGTTGTTATTTAATTGCTTCCCCACTAAATACACATGTATTGCCGTTGCGGTTGATTTAGGGAAATCTTAGATTGATAATCTACGTATTTACATAACAAAATACCTACACTACACCATACTATTATATATTCTGATACTACACAAAATAAACAATATACCTAAGTATATTTCGATTCGAAATCTCCTCTTCTTTATCGATATATCTTATAATAAAAACACATGAGTAATAAATCATCATTATAATCTCAACTCATCGCTGGCCCACTACTGAACATGGGTCAACGGTCAACGGATTGACAGAGTTCACACACCTGTGAGGACATTATGGAGAACTCTCAGACATTCAAGTTTCATGAAAGAGATATTAATTGTTTAAAACTTCGAAAAGTTCAACCCGACATCAAACCCCACCCATTGCACTATTGTCGTACCTACTCCTAGCATAAGCTTTACGCTTAGTCGGAGGGGAAAGGGTAATATTAGGGTAATACTGTCACTCGAAAAATTATCAAAAATTGGCTCTAAACAGGCTGTCGTCCGTGACAGTCACTAACTTGAAGCCTCATTGCTTTCATTGCCTTAATCATCCCTTATCATCAGAAGCAAGGGATCTTACATTTACATACCATTAATACATGGAAACCAGTACCAAAACAATAATATCAAACCGCTAGTTTAACAAATAAACTGCAACTAATAGGGTACAAAGCAGGGGCTACTAAAGGGTGAAGCGCGAACCGCAATTAGTAGTTTAACGACCCGTGCCACTAATGACTTGGCCAAACTTGCGCTGACCGCGGTCGACTGAGCTTACCGTTCTCAATTTACTGGTATAATCAATTTTGTTTTACCGAAAATTTTGCAAGACGTTAATGATTCAGGCATTGAGCTTTTACATGGACTTAGATTATACAGTTTCCAAGTCATTTGTCAAATTCCTAATCAATAATATACTTACTTAGGGCCTTGAAAGCCGCATTTGTACCTAGTTCTGCAAAATTGCAATTTCAATGCGGTTATTGGGCAGTTGACAAACTGCATCACAACTAAGTATGCGGTTTGCGTAAAGTTCTACTAAGGATATGCAATGTAAACTACACACTGATTGCACGCCGACTGCACACAGACTGGTGCAGTCGACAGGCAGTTGTGTCAACTGCATTAAAACCAACCGTCTGTCTTATCACTTACAGAAGTTCTGACGACCTGTCGAACGCGGCGGTGAGTGCTGTGACTTTAAAATTGGGATGTCCCAGGTTCGATTCCTGGCCGGGGCGATTTAGGAATTCATAATTTATTAACTGCCTCTGGTTTTATCTGGTGGAATGCTGCGGTCTTGGCTGACCTCCTACTAACAAAGACGTATCGCTAAGCAATTCACAGTACCGTTACGATGCCGTGCAGAAACGTATCGCTAAGCAATTTAACGTTTCGGTACGATACCGTGCAGAAACAGACCTTCTAAATCAGCTTTATATTTTCTTAGACACCTGGTGGTTGAAGACTACCACCAGGTGAAATCATGGTCAAGGGCTAATTAACTAAACGTACTTGTAGGTACTAGTAAGCAGGTACACAACAAGAAAATAGGAATCAGTTTGTTATGAGTAGATAATTTCGGAGATTACATCCAAACGTACAAACTTTACCTCTTAATAATATTAGTGCAGATATTTGGGTAGGTTTAATAATACTTTATCGGAAAAAAATAAAGAAAATGACTCCAGCGTTGAACAATAAAGGCTTCTAAAGACACACACTAATGCTTCAGAATGACTCATTAATGTTTCCTGTATCGTTCGTTCATTCATTCGTGTGGATGTGTAATGGTCACATTATAGCGATACAAGCTTGGAAACTGTATCAACGACGAGGTATGGACTGCAGACGTATAATGAACCAAGAAATGGCGCCTATCAGACTGTGTGCTATGTCACTTGTCTTCGACTGTATACTTTTTTACCCGACTGATCAGTCTATGTATGAATGTATGTGGTTATGTATGTTTGTATCCAGATTCTGTGTGTTCCACCGTAGCGCCTAAACTACTGGGCTGATTTTGATGAATGAGATGTCAATCGATTCATCGTAAGGGTCCGGGTGACATAGGCTACATTTTATACGAAAAAAATTGACCAAACGGATGTTACATGAAAAAAATGGGGGTCAAAAAAATTTTTTTGCTATTGTATTGAGTAGGGTGTCAAATGAAAGAGGAGAAAATTTTGAGTTCTTAAATACATATAAATGTACCTACTACAACATTAAAATATACCAAGCGACAGAAAAACAATTTTACTAAGTATAATATTTCAGCGTTTATTAAGACAATCGCAGTCGGGTTTTAGTTTTCAAGTTTATCTTGTTCAGGAGCATACTTATAGATTTTTTAAACTTATGTAAAAGAAAGTCTACACAATTGATTGCGGATTTTTTAAGATAAAAGAATAAGTATACTCGTTCCCAAAAACGAAGTACCTATAGGGATGCCACATCTTAGAAAACTTTCCGACCTTTTCGGAAGATGTCCCAATTCATCCCAGTTTTTCAAAGGGCGTCCGCGGTCGAATTTATGCGCCAACACAAAGACCTCGAACCCTCCATTAATATCAATCACCAGATGAGGTCATGGTGTCAATACTGATAACAATTTCAATGGACATCTAACTTTTTGCGGTTATCCGAAGTTGTAAAAAAGTTTTTGTGGTAACAACTATTATTAAAGGTTGTCTTATTTTGTATTGTTGTATTATTTTTTCCATACCTATTTCAACAAACAAACTAACTAACTGTCGAACCAGTCTGACAGACAAGATCATCGAAAGATCAGAAAACCTAGGTACCTATATGTTATTCGGAATTTTACATAATAAATTGACGCGCCCACGAATAATTTGCTATAACTTTGATTTGATTCATCAAACTTTTCATCTCTATATCACCCGGTTTCAAACCTCAGCCAGTAAATTCCGTATTTTAATGGGATAGCAATAAAATGATAATATTGGCTATAATTAAAACTCAGCCTGCGGAAAACTCATCAAATTTTACGATAACACATAAATTCAATAGAATTTACCACCATTTTATATGTTTTATTCAATGACTAAAGAAAAAAATAGACAGGATAAAACATGTGGCAAGAATAACACGATTAAAAAGTTAGTTAAACTGAGATTAAACTGCTACTATCCTAATTAACGCTATGTGCTTGAACATAGGTATAGCGCATAACTGAGTAGGCTCCTACGGTAGTGGAGTTACACTCCCAGTTGTGACAATTAGTTGACGAATCACTGAGCTCTCGTGTCACGTCATCACACCCCTCCCGCACCGATTCACTAACGCAGGAACTACTCACTACTTAGTCACCTATGCGTAAATGCCTTTAGTACCTACCTATATTTTTTTAGCCTGATTAGTTTGCGCTTAACCACAACCATGCCTCATAGAAAGCAATGACACAGATCTTGGTTAGGCCGCGCTTGTCTTGAAGTTGCCTATTCATTCTTGCCTTGTAGGTAGGTAGCTACTCAAGTTAAGTATACATATGTGGCAGAAAACACGATCGAAAGGACGTTCCAAACGTCGTTTGCATCGGAGGCGTAGTGTATTTTATATATTTTTTAATTTGAAACTGTCAACTTGCTTGTCATTTACAGAAACATTATTGTTCTCTAAAGGTCCTTGATCCTTCTATTTATTTTCGTGGTCTATGCTTTTATTATTCAATGAAGGACGTAGGTATGAGAAATCCCTTACGACGATAATAATATCTTTGATCATTACTTTGGGCGAAATATGGCGAAATCTTAGGTCTTCTATTGGAATAGATTCAGAAGTGTCCATAAGTTGCACGCACCCATTTGGTACGATTTATTGCACTCAGCTCTTGGTGTGGATATCTTTATAGATTTTCAGATTTTCGTCATAGTTTGGCGATATATTTTCTGAATATAAGAGACCACATGCCGTCTTTTTCCATATCCAATGCTTACATCTCTTTTTATTAACCCCCGATCCAAAAAGAGGGGTGTTATAAGTTTAACGTGTGTATCTGTCTGTGGCATCGTAGCTCCTAAACTAATGAACCGATTTTAATTTAGTTTTTTTTTTTTTGTTTTAAAGGTGGCTTGATCGAGAGTGTTCTTAGCTATAATCCAAGAAAATCAATTCAGCCGTTTGAAAGTTATCAGCTTTTTTCTAGTTACTCTAACCTTCACTTGTTGGGGGTGTAATAAATTTTTAATTTACACTTGTTGCCTTACACAATTACCGACACTTTGTCAGCTCTGGGATAGCTGATTTTGATAACGCGGCATAAAGTAACCCAGATCACCTCTTCAACACAATATTCAGTTCAGCCTAAGCATAGTAGTCAAGTCAGAGCGTTGTTGATGCGACCAACATTTTGCGTAATATTTTCGCGGAGTTTTCATCAACAGAGCGTTACAATTGCTGCGAGAACAAGTGTAAATTAAAATGTATATATAACACCCCCGACAAGTGAAGGTTACAAAAACTAGAAAAAAGCTGATAACTTTCAAACGGCTGAACCGATTTTCTTGGATTGTAGCTAAGAACACTCTCGATCAAGCCACCTTGCAAATAAAAAAAGAAACTAAATTAAAATCGGTTCATTAGTCTAGGAGTTACGATGTCACAGACAGATACACAAATATACACGTCAAACTTATAACACCACTCTTTTTGGGTCGGGGGTTAAAAATGGTCTCGCACTGATCATACTCTGACTGCTATTTGTTAAACTCTCGAAAAATCTGTTCAGCTATTTAGAAGACAAATCGACGGATAGCTAGAAAAACGGACGATTGTGTTTCGATAACTTATTAATCATAGTATTTCAGAATCATAGAGAGACATTTCAGTTTTATTTATTTCTATAGAAAGCCGTAGTCTGCAAAAAATCTACTAAATATACCATTAAGACGTATTTTTAATGGGATCATCTATAAATCTTTTAAAATACTGATTGTTTATCTATCGTTTGGTTTACGTAGCGACAAATTTATTGAGGTTTATAGTTACAAAAAGGGGGTAAAACAAATCTTGATAGTAATTAACGTTTAAACTGCGATTCGAATCTAGATTACGGGTAACATTTGCATGGACTTGCAATAATTCAAGCGAGTGCAACTGTTAGATTCCTGATTAGCGAAACACAACGATGTAGCATTCGTAATGTATATTTGATTGCAGATATAATTGCATATTCAGCTAGAGCTAACAACTTACAATTATTATTACTAAACTAAACCCCCGATAAGTTCGGCTAGCTTCAAATGAAAATCTCCCGTTACTAAGAAAAGAATGGAAAAAGAAATTCCAACAGCAATTTAGTTTTTTTATACCTACTAGAGGATACCCGCGACTTCGTCCGCGTGTATTAAGGTTTTTAAAGATTCCGTGGGAACTGCTTGATTTTCCGGGATAAATTGCCCATGTCAATTACAGGGACGCAAGCTACCTCGGTACTAAATTTCATTCAAATCGGTTAAGCGGATGGGTTTTTAGGAATCCAGTGAGAACTCTTTGATTTTCCGGGATAAAAAGTAGCCTATGTCCATCCCCGGGATATAAGCTACCCCGTACCAAATTTCGTCAGAATCGGTTTAACTGTTGGACCGTGAAAAGGTAGCAGACAGATAGACAGACAGACACACTTTCGCATTTATAATATTAGAATGGATTATGTAGTCGTAGCATGGTTTCAGATTTTAATTATGGATTTCTAAAGATTTATTTACGTGTTACGAGGATGCCAGATAACGTGGACGTCTAAAAATCGTCAGCCATCCAGAAACAAATTAGGCGCAAGGATTTACAAATGTCCACGTACACCCGCCTGCATTGCAGCACTGTTCGTCTGTTTGTCCCACATCGTCGATTCTGTTAGCCGAGTGCGGATTTACGTTGCTGATTAGTTGCCAGATGCCGTTACGATCCGTTGTTTTGTTGATTCATTTCCTAATGGATATGAGCGTATCGGTTGTAACTTGTATCTGATCGTGGTTCGTTTGTACGTTCTGCCGATGTTAATGTGTTTGTTGCTAAATTAGACAATGTGGGGCAATTTTAAATTACGTCTGACTATAATGACTCGAATCAATTTTTAACAGACTTAAAAAAAAAACCCGCCAAGCGCGAGTCAGACTCGCGCACCGAGGGTTCCGTACTCAGGTATTTTTTCCGACATTTTGCGCGATAAATCAAAAACTATTATGCATAAAAATAAATGAAAATCTGTTTTAGAATATACAGATAAAACCCATATGATACCCCACTTGGTATAGTTATCTTACTTTGAAAATTAAAACACATTTTAATTTTTTTTAAATGATGTAGGTAACCACAAATTCACGGTTTTCGGATTTAATCCTTTTTATTTATTTTACCTACCTACCAAATTTCATGATTCTAGGTCAACGGGAAGTACCCTATAGGTTTCTTGTCAGATAGACAGACAGACAACAAAGTGATCCTATAAGGGTTCCGTTTTCCTTTTGAGGTACGGAACCCTAAAAAAGGAGGAGGTTCTCAATTCGACCGTATGTTTATTTTTTGTATGTTTACAATGTTTTATATACATCGATGTTTATAGACGCAAGAGGTAATCTAGTTCTATAATAACATTTTTTGGAGTCGGTGCCAATGAAGTGCCAATGTGGAGTCGCAAAGTCGATTCATGCGGCTAATTGGCAAATTATTTATCGGTTACTTAATATTGGGAAAATGCATGCGAAAAGTTTTGGAGTCAATTGCCATGTTCAATTTCATATTTGATATTATCATGACGATACAGCAGGTACCTATATTACGCGTGCCGCCAGTAATATTGCAGTAATTTTCTTGATCATTGGCGGGGAAAATGTGAATGCTGGTGATATAGTTCAAAAGGCTTAGAATTAATTGGATTAATTTATAATATAAACTACGTGCATGTTACTACTTGCTTGTAGTTACGTTAACATTCAATATACTATAATGTAAAAGTTAAAGAAATATACATGTTCCGCGGGGCCTTTAGTGGACAGATTTAAATTATAATTTTACCATCATTCATAAGTTTGATTCTAGTTGACATAATATTAAGAAAATATACTGAAAACTATATTATAAAAAGCGGTGATAGCAACGTCAGCCTTCTAGTCGTTTCGGGGTTCGATTCCGGGTTGGCACCTCAGGCTTTTCGGAGTAATATGCATTTTAATCAATTGATATCACTTGCTTTAACTGTGAAGAAAAACATTGTGAAGAAACCTGTATGCCTGAGAGTTTTCCATAATGCTCCAAAGGTGTATGAATTCTGCCAATTCGCAATTGGTCAGCTTGCTAGACTAGGAGTTTGGGATTTTATTTATTCTGGGATGAGACTCGTACTCAGTAGTGAGCCGACGATGGGTTGATCATGATGACAATGTTCAAATTTTATTTCTTAATATTTTAAAAATCATCCAGCGATCATTTATTTTGACTGTGACATGGCGTCCAATTGGTCGCGCCACGCGACAAATGTCACGATTCCAACGCTTCACTTGTCACACTCAAAGTGTTAACAGGGCACCGCCGTTGTGACGGGAACATTTTGTTCCCTACTTTTTTTAACCTCCGACCCAAAAAGAGGGGTGTTATAAGTTTGACGTGTGTATCTGTGTATCTATGTATCTATCTGTGGCATCGTAGCTCCTAAACTAATGAACCGATTTTAATCTAGTTTTTTTTATTTGAAAGGTGGCTTGATTGAGAGTGTTCTTAGCTATAATCCAAGAAAATCGGTTCAGCCCTTTGAAAGTTATCGGCTCTTTTCTAGTTACTGTAACCTTCACTTGTCGGGGGTGTTATAAATTTTTAATTTACACTTGTGTACAAATAGTATAATTTGCTTTTACCTACGTATACTGTTTTAGGTATGAGGAAAATTTACCTTTTTGCGTTAAGAGCCTTTAGATATCTAGATGGTAACTATACACAAAAGTTGTATTTTATAAAAAAATGCGCAGCTAATATAAAAGAAATTGCTCCCTTTAAAAAAGATTAAAAACATGGTACCTATCTAATAATGAGTAATTTGTAATCCCCAAAGGATGAAGCCCCATGACGTTTCGAGGGCAGGTAATTAACGAATAAGAAGAAATGTAACATTTTATATCCCCCTTTGAAACATCACCCACACTTCAAATTAGTCGTTCAGGTACTATTAAGTGTTATGTCGTGCGAAAAAAAAATACCTCAAGAGTTTTTTTACTTTAAATAAGTATTTTCGTTTGTAAATTAATGTTGAGAACGTTACGGGTTTCGAAATACAGCATCTAAAAAGCATGAAGGGCATATTATTTTTATTGGGGTATCAACAAAATTATGACCCGGCCACAACGCGATGTTCAACGGCGTTTCCCGTTAAACGTAGATGTAGACACGATCAACGGACAACGGCCTTCACAATGCCGTTTAGAGTTAGACGATTTTAACCCCAATTCAATCGGCATTAGACGTTAACCGTACAAGTGTGGTCACTCGGTTTAGCGCGTTGATTATCGTGATAATGATGACGTTGTTGGGCATTGACGTTAACATTAATGTAGCTGCAACTAGTAAGTACAATATTAAGGAATCGTTATCTCCAGGTTACTGAAATCAATCGCTAGGTTGGTAAAAACTTATCACACTTCACACTAATATTATAAAGGCGAAAGTTTGTATGTGTGTGTGTGTGTATGTTTGTTACTCCTTCACGCAAAAACTACTTAACGGATTTGGCTGAAATTTGGAATGGAGATATGTAATATCCTGGATTAGTACATAGGCTACTTTTTATCCCGGAAAATCAAAGAGTTCCCACGGGATTTTGAAAAATCTAAATCCACGCGGGCGAAGTCGTGGGCATCGGCTAGTATTATTATAAACGACAAATTAAATTTAACACTGACTTAAATATCAAACGGCTTAAAATAAATTATCATGACAAACCCTTAATTGAAGGTAATTGGTAAGTGGGGAAAGAGTGCATTTTGTTCTTTTTACCCTATTTTTATGCCATGACAGATGAATTCACACGGTAATGCCTCAAAGATCACAGGGGCTCATTAAATGACGCGTGTCACACGCGTCGTGTGCGTTCAGCCTAATTGGTTATAATAACGCCCGTTTGTTCCCAGCCTTATAGCCGGGGAGCTGGCGAAAATTTTGACGACCTCCCTAGCGCAGTGATGAGCGCTGTAGTCTTAGCGGGAGGTCCCGGATTCGATTCCTTGCAGGGGCAATTCGGAAATTTACAATGTCGCTGATTTGGCCTGGTTGGAGACCTCGTCTATATAATAACCAACCCATCGGCAAAGTCGTGTCGTCAAGCGATTTATCGTCCCAGTACGATGCTGCGTAGAATCGCGATCGGGGTTTAATGAAACTGCCATACCCCTTCCAAGTTTGCTCGCTTTCATTTTAAGCTGCATCATCACTTACCACCAGGTGAGATCGCAGTCAAAGGCTAATTACTTGTATCGGAATAAAAAAGGAAAAAAAGATATTAGTGTTAAAGCTAAAGTTTAGGTATAACACCTATTTAAAATCTGAGTCGTTGTGTTCGACTCCCGGCAGGTGCAATGAGGCAATATTAGTTTTTAAAATGTCTCTGTTCTGGATCAAGTGGGAGGCTTTGGCCGTGGCTTGTTCCAACTGCATGGGAAAATATTATAATAACGGATACGTTTCATGATTAATACGGTGATTTTGAAATATTATGGATATTTCAACCCAGTTAGCGTTTCGGTACTATACCGCGAAGAAACCAAATAGGTGGTGGTGGTTTAATAAAACTGCTCAGTTGGGGTTGAGGGTAAAGGCATAAACGTAGGTACTTATACAAGCTTATTTTTAACCGCCGACCCAAAAAGAGGGGTGTTATAAGTTTGACGTGTGTATCTGTGCATCTGTGTGTCTGTGTATCTGTCTGTGGCACCATAGCGCCTAAACTAATGAACCGATTTTAATTTGGTTTTTTTTTTGTTTAAAAGGTGGCTTGATCGAGAGTGTTCTTAGCTATATATAATCTAAGAAAATCTGTTCAGCCGTTTGAAAGTTATCAGCTCTTTTCTAGTTACTGTAACCTTCACTTGTCGGGGGTGTTATAAATTTTTAATTTACACTTGTTTATCAAGGACTTCTCAAAATTTTCCATTAGCACTTAGACTAATAGTGCGATCAGGGGTGACAATAATAGCAGAGAACTATTGTTTTTTACGAATGGAATTAAACGCTTTTATGTTTTAGAAAATGGATTTCTAATACATCTGCCATTGTTCATTGCATTGAATGTAAAAGTTGAAGAGACCACTTAGAGGTGTGTACCTCCTCGTACCTATACCTATTATATTGTTTTATTTGCTTAATTGCACCAAATATTTAGAGAGAAATGAAAGTTTGTTAGGGAACATTATTACAGTTTTGAACGTAAAAATCCTTATATCCTATGCAGTCTTATCTATCCACACCCCTAGAGTATTTTTTTGAAGAAAAAAGTCAAAAGAAAGTCGGTCAGTTCGGTCCGTCGTTACATTTCATAAACTATGTTATTACATACTCAGTATTCTACTATGATATCACTAGATTTGTTTAGTGAAATGGTCTAATTGAATGGTTGTGTTAACAACTCTGGGGAGTTAGCCATATACCTCAGGGATATGGTCAACTCTCGGTTTATGGCATTTCACTGCGACATAATATGTACCTATATAATATATCGTTGAAGTCATGGCGCAGCACTTTTTTACAGGTTTTACAAATCAGTGTCTATGGAATACCTGATTACGATTCGTATAATGTCTCATAAGCTATGTTTAAGCGCTCTATTAGTTACATACTCTAAGCATACAATACACGAGTTAAGTTATTGTAGCAAAACCAGGTCCAACCAACCAAGATTCTTTTTAAAATTCGATTTTGCTTTCAAAATAAAATCATTGCCCCTCGGGTAGCTAAGTAGAATTATCTAGATAATGTAAATTGCGGCCACATAAATAATTTATAGCAATAAGACTGTTTTCACATTTCGCGGACCGCAGCGATCCTAGCGTGGAAAATAGGATTTTCATCATACTCGAATCTGGCTGGCCATCTGTGCCCAAATCTTATTTGAGACACACTGCTTCCCCGTATAATACGTATCACTACCTATTGCGTAGGTAGTCTGAAATTGAAATACGTTTTTTGGTAATTCAATCTTTGAGTAATTTTTTCTTCGAACACCTAATGGTAATGCAATAAACGGGGTGTATTTTGAAAGCGAACGGTAAGATATAAAAAAATAAAAAAATAGAGGAATAATTAGTTCTAGCTGATCATGGATTAGTATTCATGGCTAAAGAAAATAAAAACTGCGTTCAAAAATATATAAAAAAATTATACTTAACTAAATATTGTAACTATTTTTACTATTTCTTCTATTAAATAATTATAAACTTGTTGTCTTTTAAGATGCTTCTAAGATAATCTGCAGGTCTCAGTAGTTTTCTGAAGATAACGAAATAGGAATTATGATACTAGTAAAGTTTCGAAGCCCTAATCGAAAATTTCAAATTAAATTGAATTGCATTACAAGAAAGCATATAAACATGATATAATTTTTATTACATTAAAACGTAAGAACTTTGATGTAGGAGTAATCTACGTACGAACGTATGATCTTGGTGTCTGTGTGTCCAGAGCATTATAGAGGTCGTTAAAATTCAATTGTTAGTAGCCGCCCCGTGGGGTCCAGCAACCCCCTGTAGATGTAATAACTCCATTGAGACTGCATAATTGCAAATCATTTGCGGGTTTTTGTCCTTAACAGGGGGCAACCTAAGAGTAACGGATGGCGTGAAATTCTGAAATGGAGACCTCAAGAGATTTAATTGTTCAGGGATTCGTAATAGTTACAGAGATTAGAAAATCATGTTAGGAATTGAATAGCTTGTTGCATTCTGATTAAATACTAGTTTTGATATTTTGTATAGGTCTTCGCGAAATTTTCGAGAGAGATCTGTTTGATTTCCCAGGGTAACTAAAAGTAGCATATGTCCGTCCCCAGGATATTTAAGCAAACTTTGTATAAAATTTGCCAAAATCTCTTAGACGGATTGGCCATGAATACCTAGCAGACAGGCAGACACACTTTCGCATTTATAAAATTAGTATGAAAGTTTGGATACTGAATTAACCTAAGTAGGTATATATTTTTTTCGGAAATTGTAAAAATTGTAAAAAAAAAACGCTTAGTATTAAAAAGACCACTTTGGATTGATAGTATAATCAAATAGTCTTTGATGTGACAAATGCGATGATAGCTGTGATAGTAAAATTCGCGTTTTTTTCCGAAATCAAAGCTTTTATTGCCCGATTTGCGATATCGCTCAGTAAATAAAATATCCTCAACCCTATCTAAATTGTAAAAAATCTCCTTCTCGATAACATTGAAATCGCAAATTGATTAATAATGAATTCTATATCCATTGAATACCATGAATAACTCAAATCCATATGATTATAGACAGCAATAAAATGATTTTCTCAATCGGACCCACCCCTGCGTGCGTAATAAATGCGGCATTATTCTCATTTTATTGCCGGTAACATTGAATAATTTGCTAACAAGGAATCTGAATTATAGCCGACTAGCTTATGCCCACAAATCCGTCCGCGTGGATTTAGATTTTTAAAAATCTCTTGATTTCCTGCGATAAAAAATAAGCTATGATAGGTACTCTTCATGCAAAAAATCACGTCAATCCGTTGCTCTGTTGTAACACGATTGAATGACTATTACCAACACACCAATAAACCAAGAAACATATTTACACACTGTCACATTATAATATGGATAGTGATAGTCGACAGTAGTTAGTCGGACGAACTACGGATGCCATTGTGTGGCAGCAAAACGTTTTCTGTTCTAGAAATATTTGTCATTCAATGGATTAAACTGATAGATGGATAGGTATATTTAAGGAAACTTTTCTTTCTTCTAAAAGTTCCTCCGAAACTAATTTTCCACGTCCAAATGCCATAAAGTCGATGAGTCATCTCGGCTCTGCACGGGTCAATGTCATTCGATACTGTATACTAAATGTTATATTCAATCTAGCTTCATTCTAAAATGAACCTTAGTAGTGACAGATAAGACACAAAGTTGCGTGGTCGAACGGCGAAAATTTAGAAAGACTATAAGAATATCTAATGGGGTGGACATGGAACTATTCGTGAATTGAGGGTGAACACAGAGTACTTACACGACAGATATTGCGTTTTCGCAACGCTCAACCAAAAGTTTTATTTGATTAGAATGAATCAATATTAATTTAAAACTGTAGTAGATACGGAACAAATAACATTGCACTAGGAAACTATTTTAGATGTCTGTATAATAATAATAAAACTGACTGACGTACACATCAATGTACAGTTTCAACTATCAAATATTGTGTCTAAAAAACAAAGAACTTGCTAAAAGCTTAGATAGTAACAATTTCTTGAACAGTAGTTTTTTTTCCTAAAATTGTATCAAAACCTCACGTGAAATTACCCTCTTGAGTAGGCTGATTTCTAAACTAAGCCTAAAGTGCCCTAAAAAAAGATTTTCAAAGGCTCGTTTCACTCTTCACGGTAGGTGTTCAGCCAAGGCGTCACTCGGTGTTTTAACACTGGAATTCATAGTCAAGATACGGGCTTCTTTAGAGGACGATCCGAACGATAATATGTATCTTATTCAACCTTTATGCAACGCATTAAGGTTGTGTGTGATACATGTCAACTGAATCGTCCTCTATAGACACCCCTATCTTGACTATGAAGTCCAGTGTTAATGCATTATTAAGGGGTGAATTGCCAAACGAGAGAAAAAAAAGGGGTGAATTAGTAAAGGATGTAGGTATTAACATAACATTCTGTTATCTAAGTAGTCTGTGCTCGTGATAGACGGCTTGTGTAGACTACAGCTTTATTACGTGCGAATTGACATACCCTTGTAGCTGGCGGTAGTTTACCCCGACACCCATGACACGGTCACGTTTATTGTTGTTGACGCCTCGACGGTGGAAATGAGTTGAAAGGAAAATTAGTTTAAAAGCTGCAATACATGGGCAGCTCGAATCGTTGAACAACGTGCACGTATTTCTTGGAGCGGTTGCGATTCTTCGAGCAATCTCATGTATTACATTATAAGGAAGACTGTAACTCGTAGCTTGAAACGGTTAGCAAGAGAAGTAATAATCCTTGCACGCTGCCCAGCGCTTTCCATATAAGTGTAGTTTAGTAGAAACATAGGACAAGGTAAGCAGGTTTCCTTACGATGTTTGCCTTGACCCTGAAAACAAGTGATATATTTTAATTGCCTAAAACGCTATAACGTTAACGTTAGAGGTGCCCGGGATCAATTCCTGGACCACTCAAATGGGAAACCGACGTTTGAACCACCAATAAATTATATGTATGCGACAATTATTTCAGATGTTTTTGTATTAAATCATTACAAAAAACTAAAACAGTATAAAACAAAATAATAGTCTTCAAGCATTGAATAGAACGCCCCAGTGAGCTTAAAATTAAAATGATTCCGCACCTTGAATGAGGTTTTAGCTTACAATGAGCATTGTGAGGAGGGAGGAGAAATGCGCAGAGATTTCATTTTTCATTTGCCGTGTTTTTCCTGAGAAAGTGCAAATGACGCCTGAAGAGATTTGAGTCGAAAGCAGGTCGTAGAGACAGTCACTGTGCGACCAACAATGGGGGAGTGTAGACGAACGTTTTAGTTTCTGTTGCGTTTTATTAAACGTCTTTGGAAACAGCAGTTTATTCTTATCATAATTCTTTTCAAAAGCTATAATTAGACGATCATGACATCATCATAACGAAGGTCACCGAATAAAAAAGAAAATACACGAAACAATTTTTTTTTTTTGATATTCTATACAATTTGTAGAATCAAAGAAAAAGTGTACCTAATTTAATTTATTTAATGAATATGAAAATATGATCCAATAGCTGATGCCCGGGATTTTGTCCGCGTGGATTTAATTTATAAAAATCCCGGGTCAACTCTTTGATTTTCCGGGATAAAAAGTAGCCTATGTCACTCCAGGTCTTTAAATAGATACAAAAAATTACGTTGATCCATTGCTCCGTTGTGACATTATTGAAAGACATACCAACAATCTAATAAACAAACAAACACACTCTCGCATTTGTAACGTTATGATATGGCTAGTAATTTTTGAGGATGAAAAGTTAATTCAGTAAGTAGTGTTATAATTTTTAGCTTTATCTTATTTTCATAACGAAATTATTGTCATGACGACTCCCTGGCACAGTAGTAAGCGCTGTAGTCTTATTAGTGGTAGGTCCCGGCTTCGATTCTCACTTCCATCTTAGACTGCATCATCACTTACCACCAGGTGAGATTGCAGTCAAGGGCTAACATGTATCTGAATAAAAAATAATTTAAAAACGCCCGTCTGTCGTTGCCAAACCAAAAAGAGAGATGTTTTCAGCATCCGCGTCTACATTTAGCTATTCACGTGGCGGATCATTGTTTAATTGTCCCTTTGTTTATCAGCTGGGATGATCCCAAAGCGGTTAGAGTAATCCCATTATACCGACGGGATTGTTTACAAAATATCCCGCTTTACATTTCGAATCTTAACGTCGTTTCTTAAGTAAACGTTTAGTGTTTTGATGGTATACAGTCATTTTACTCGAGTAGCTGGTTATTGTCTCAAATTAATCATTTTTACTAGTAGCATCATCCAATCCTTCACGAGTTCACGACCAAAGCGACCACGAAGCGGGAACGTCAGCCGCGCGGCAGTCGTCTCCCACGACATCGTCATACACAGCTAAGCGAATACAACAATCGCGTATATCAAAGTCAAAGTCAAAATCAAATCATTTATTCAAAACATAACTGACTGATCCTATATAACGTAGGTAGGTTTGTCAGGTATGTGTTACAATGTTCCTACGTTGCATCGCCGGCCGCGACCCACGTATGCAACAGACAGTAAGCGAGACAGATTTACAGAGGTCAGAGACTAAAATCGGTCTCGCTCAAAAAGCTCCATTTAGTTTGAGTAAAGAACAGGTTTGAGGTTCTATCGGGTGAGCTTGTTGTGGGATTATTCTCAGATTACGGGTCCTGCATATTAATTTTTTTAATTTATTCCTACCAAAAATTTGTACTTACTTAAATACTTAAAAAAGGAAAAAAATATAAAGTGGACAGGCAAACATTTATCTCAGAGATCTCTACCAGTGACCCATAAAAGTGACAATTTGAATAAAAGGCTTTAACTTTGACTTTTTTCTAAGGCTTTACAGTTACTTGGAACCAGACATCTGTTTTGACCTTAAATCAAACCTCAATATTCTACGTGCCTGCTCCGAATACCACTGTATCTTGCAACAGTCACCATAAATTAACTACATAATACCCCGGAACTGCGTTATATCACTTTATACTATTTGATTAACTAAAGGCAGATCATACAAAGCCAGAGTTCATACTACTTAGTCATAGTCCTTATTGCGATAAACATAAATACTATATTAGCAAATAGCTAAAATGTCTGGTAAATGACCACGAATTATAGATACCTAAATATGTTATACCAATAATGTGATACCTAAATATATATAGTAGTCTTTATTGTGTTACATTAAAGGTCATAGTCCAAAAGCATGAATAAGCATTTCCGAAATATTGGTGGATCTAATTGCTGCTAGTATAAGGACCACATTGCTATGATAATGCATATTTCGCAGTAGGGTTGTCAACGAGTCAAAATTAGTCTACATTTATGAATACAATGTGACATATAGACAGATGAATGGAAAAGACAGACAAACGATCTAAGAAGTTCACAGCTGACATCTGAGAATAAGTAAAAGTTAAATTGATAATGGTTAGACGTTTTATAGCCGTTTCAGACTGAATAAAATATGACAGGGAGGAGAAAAAGTGGTGATGATGCTCGCAACTTCTTCAGTGTGGATTTCATTGGATAAAAATCCATAGGAACTCTTTGATTTCCAGAACAAAAAGTAGCCTATAGCTAAAGTCCTCCTGGATGCAAGCTATTTCTGTACAAGTCAAAATGGGTTAAACGGATGGGCCGAAAAGGTAGCGTAGGTTCAGAAAAATAGATAACTAGCTGATGGCCGCGACTTCGTTCGCGTGGATGTAGGTTTTTTAAAATTCCCGTGGGAACTCTTTGATTTTCCGGGATAAAATGTAGCCTATGTGCTAATCCAGGGTATAATTTATCTCCATTCTAAATTTCAGCCCAATCCGTCCAGTAGTTTTTGCGTGAAGGAGTAACAAACATACACACACACACACACACACACACACACACACACACACACACACACACACACATACAAACTTTCTCCTTTATAATATTAGTGTGATAAATAATACGACAAACAGGCTCGCACTTACGCAGCGATATGAGTATCTACAGGATTTCAAAAGTAGTCCAAAAAACAAAAGCAAAAATTATAATAATTTTGACCTAGGTACTTGAAATTAGTGAAAAGTCATTTTATGTACTATAGGAATTTTATTTGATATTCCAAGCGCATGGGAAGAAATTTGGTTGCGCGTTTCAACCCTCAGAGCAAGATATTATCTGTATCCGTCGCGGGGCGGTGTAATTGGTAGCGATGCCGGTGAGATAAGGCAGTCTGCCCGCTACTGATTAAATGTGCATGCATATTTGGACTTTCAATTCCATTCCATTTATGGTTTTCATCAACTTCCGGCTGCCTGAAAGACTTTTTTATCCGGCCATCGTAAAGCCCGTAAAGCCAAATGAATTGGCGAAGTGCGAACCGGACTCCGTATTATAAATTTCGAATTCGAAGCAAGCTTTCAATACGTTCTGAAATATAGAAGTTTTTCTCTATCAAATAATTTGGATAAATTTTTGGAAAAATAAGTTATTAATTAAAAATTTGCTGCAGAGAAAACACGGAAATTTACGAATTATTTTATTATTCTAATCCCATCGTTATCATCAATTGTTAGATGTCCACAGCTGGACAAAGGTCAAGTACTTATTTAGCGAGGTTTCATGTCATCCTAGTGCCAACCAACCTGCCAACTTTCCGATGCATTCCAGCAGCTTAGGATTCTATCGGTTCTTTAAACTAAGTATGTGCCACGTTCATTTCCACTTTAGCTTTGTTGACCCAAGTCGGTTCGCGAAATGATAACCAAAGGGTATTAGGGCTGGCACATTATGGACGCAGTCGTCAACCGATAAGCATCCAAATTATTGTTGTTAGGTGTCTTGTAGAGACTTTCACACGCCGCCTGCCTGGATCCAGTGGCTCTCTATGGCTCGTTAAAATATGGTCGTATAATATTTGACTCGCATAAAATCTCGATAACAGCACTACCCAGTGTATTTAACACAAAAGCGTAGCATAATAATATTCTCTTTTACACACGAGACACATTATAAAAGGGGAAAAGCATCGTGTATTCACAAACTCGTCACAGCTTTGTATGGGAAAGTGGGACGCAATAATGCCATAATTACTGTTTTTCGTTCAACATTAAAGCACAGCCTTTATACTGCTAACAATTTTGCTTCCCGCTAATGGCGTCACAATGACATAGTGCTCGGATAGGTTGCTGTAATTATGGGAATCAGGGTAATTCGCCGCTTAGTACGGAAGGTTTTTGCTCGTTAGGAATGAGGCTTGGTGTCGGTTACAGCGTTTAAATCTCAGTAGAATCTGCTTTCCGAACCGGTGCAGTGGTAGTCTTGACATATAACAAGTGGCACATGCTATCCTACGTGCAGTAAATCATTTCATTTCACTAAACAACCCTTCATATTTTAAAAAAAACTGTATGATTCATCTACTAAATAGCACTTCTGTTGGTTCGATGAGTGTCGTTCTTTTTTCACTTGCTGTCACAAAATGAAAACTGTGCGCGTGAAACTGCGCACTGAACGCTTCCCCTAATATTGTCACTAAGAAGAAAACCGAGCATGATACTGCGCAGAGGGTGATTTATTGATCGATTTTGTCGACGGAGCTGTCTATGCTGCCGCATGATTGGTTCATGAGACAAACGATACTTGCGCCATAAGTTCATTTCACCTGAAACCAACTAAAAGAACGTTCAAGACGTTGATTCCGCTTCCGCTGTCAATGAGGGCACACCATCACGCCCCATTGCGTGTAGAAACGCCGCGTCATCGCCGCTCAGATTGCCGGTGAACTCGCATGAAAGGGTTTATGGTTCTGATACTGGAGTCGTGAAACTGCGCACTGGACGCTTTCCCTAATACAGTCGCACACTGAATTTGCATTTCGATACTGAGTTACGGTTACCGACGGTACGGTCCGTGTAGGCTGTTCCTCGATAATGTGACAGACGAAATTCTTGCAACGTTGCTATAAACTCACGAGTAAAGATTCCAGGTCAGTCACGAGGTTCCGTACCTCAAAAGGGAAAACGGAACCCTTATGGGATCACTTTGTTGTCTGTCTGTCTGTTCGTCTGTCCGTCTGCTCATTTGTCCGTTTGTCTGTCCGTCCGTCTGTCGTATCTGTCAATAAAACCTATAAGGTTATACTTCCCGTTGACGTAGAATCATGAAAGGCAGGTATAGGTAGGTCAAAAAATTCGAAAATCTTGAATATGTGGTTATAAAAATTAAAATGTGTTCATGAACAAATAATTGGTATTTTCAATTTTTTAAGTAAGGTAACTATACTACATGGGTATCATATATGAAAGGGCTTTCCCTGGTCTTTCTAAAACAGATTTTTATTTTATAATAGTTTTTGATTTATCGTGCAAAATGTCGGAAAAAATACCCGAGTACGGAACCCTCGGTCCACGAGTCTGACTCTCACTTGGTCGATTTTTTTATTTCATTTCTGCTCATTGCGTCGCTGTCTCATTACTGCGGATATGACTGCTTTCCAATAATATTCTCTTTATGACGTTCTTCCAATGCCTTCCTCTAATTCTTTACTGTATGATAAGCACAGTAGATACTAGTTATCTGGTATATCTAGCGTTTGTTGTCTGCGTGACGTCATTTCCTTAGATGTTCTCTCTGAGCATGAGTTTTTCTATGCTGCTTGCATCTTTTTGCGAAGTTGCGGGCATTAGCTAGTAAATATAGATAATTGTATGTTCTGTCGAGCTTAAAAAGTTAACGAAACAAGCCAGGCTAATGGTGTTAAGCTTCAGAAGAATTAGTCTAATCCTTCACAATTACGCACCCTTACTATTTGGAGATACCTACAGCTACTGCAAGGGTGCGAAGTGGGTGCGAACGACTGGCCACTACTTTTTTCGATATCATTGTATTAGATCGAGGGAAGATATTATAACAGATTATATAGCCCACTATGTAACTTTAAAAACACATATGTTTTAGAATTTTGAAATAAGATAGGTACAAAAAAAATTAAAAAAAAATCATCAATTGGTATTCAGTATGTTTAACATAATGTAATCATTTCGGGCCAAGATGCAAAAATATGAATAACTATATATTTATTATTATGAATACCGGGAAATGAAGTATAAGCATGTATTTGAAATATTACTTAGTTTTTTTTATTTGGACCAGAAAGTTGTAACAATAAAGAGAAAAATAAAGAAAAAGTGGACAGGGAAGCACTTATATCTATAAGAGATCTCTACTAGTGACCCTTGGCAGTGCGAGAGGTTGTAAAGGGAGTAGTTTTATATCTCTAAATACATGTCTTTGTCTCTAACAGACAAACTATATTAAAACATCATGTATTTTTAATTCAGCCGTTTTTTTCTCAATGAGTCTTTAGCAAAGGAAAGCTATATCTATATTTATTACTGTAAATAAGGCGATAAGTAGGTACGTAATCAATTTCTATTATAACGGTCAACATACAGGATCATAAAGGCGAATTATCTAAAATTACCTCTCAGACGCTATTCCTTCCCTCCACTTATTTAACTTAGCGAATTTACTTCGTCGTCACTTTCAAAATATATTACTTCGTTTTAGGATTCCGTAGGTTTCACGCATTTTTGACTCCATTTCCAAAAAATCTGCAATACAAAATACAATAAAATATATAACGGTAACAGACAGACATATTATTTATATCACTATAGGTACTAATTTCATACCCACGATAGTGTCCGCGTGAATTAAGTTTTTTTTTAAATCACGTAAGAACTTAATTTTCCGGGACAAAAACTATCGTATGTCAGTTTTCGGGATAAAAGCTATGTCTGTACCAAACTTCACAAAAATCGGTTAAACGCATGGGCCTTTAAGAATCTCGTGGAAACTCTTTGATTTTCCGGAATAAAATGTGTTTCATCCACGAGAAATAAGCTAAATCTGTACCTTGCATCAAAACTGGTTAAACAGATGTGCCATGAAAAGCAGACAGACAGACGCACTTGCTCATTTACAATATTATTAGGGCTATTAATGAATAAAGTATATTTTATTAATTTGAATTCAAAAAAGATCTTTAGGTTCACAAAAACTTTTCAGCTGTAAAGAAAAGATGCTTCAAGAATAATTGAATATCCAGACGGGACCCTTCAAAAGCGTTTAAAACATTTTATTAGGAACAGTTTGGCGAGCAGTATTGGCTCGGTGTTACTAAAGACGGACATCAAACGAGCTAATCCAATAAGGTGCATCACCGACCCTCCCTAATCAACTGAAGAGAGGAGCTTTTTATGTCCCTAAGACATTTTAGCACAAAATATTGACGGTCTTACGCCTCTGCCAGCCCTCTTTTATTTACTAGGTATCTTTTAAAGTAAACATCTTGCGCTAATGTCAAGGAATAAAAAAATACATACCTGTGTCAATTATTAAAAATTTGCGATAGTGAACAAGGCAAATAAAATCTTATAAAAATATCTTAACCCTTGTAAAACCTTCAAAAAGTACGTTAAACTATTCGGCCACATGATATTTTAAAACTTACATTTTTTTGCTTATTATTCTAGGGCTATCTATAGCTTTAACATAATTGGGAACAAACGTTCAAAGATTGCTTAGAATAGATTTAAATAAAACAGATCCTATTTAGGTATACACCGGACATACCTACCTATTCAAAGTTAGTATATACGAGCATTTTCTTAATACTTATCTTAAAAATTCAATGAGTTCCCTCGGGATAATTAAAAAATTGGTTGTCTGTAAAGTCGGTTTACTGACGATAGTTGAACGTGACAACAAAGGCCGATTTTGCTTCTTTGTCGCTCGTTCCGCGCTCTCGCTTGCACGTCAAGCCTTACATGGAACGCCTCAGAGCGAGGTAACGCCGCATGAGTCATGTTTTTTCGTGCGTGCAGCCGGCTCTATCGAATTATAAGACGTTGTCACGTCAAAAACCCTAAATCCACGAGGATGAAATTGCGGGCATCATCAAACTGTAATAAATAATGTAATTATTATTTATTCTCAGTCAATGGTAGAACTATGAGTATTTGTATTGTACTATAAGAAAGTGCTTTGAAATTGGGCTTCTTATTTCTGGTTTCCCTTTGTGATACACAATTGTTTGTAATAAACGGAACTACGTGCATTTTACAAAGGAAAACTGAACAAAGGAAATGCATGATCTACTTGCAGAAAGGGAACTGGTATGCATTTATTTGCCTGTATTCAGAAAAGTTCAGTAAAGAAAGCTTGCGTGTATGCCTAAAATTAGCTTGCACTGGAGACCTACTTATGGGTACACATTCCCACTTACGACTTTTGTGTGTAGTAAAATATACCTATAGGTAGGTACCAACATAACAGGTAGATGAGGTAGGCATTTGAGTATTTTTCACTTAAACGAAAAATTTAAGATCATACGCTAACGACCACCTACGATCACAAAAAAAAGATGACACATAGAACTACTTACATAACAAGTGTAAATTAAAAATTTATAACACCCCCGATAAGTGTAGGTTACAGTAAGTAGAAAAAGAGCTGATAACTTTCAAACGGCTGAACCGATTTTATTGGATTATAAGTAGCTGAGAACACTAACAAAAAAAAACTAAATTAAAATTGGTTCATTAGTTTAGGAGCTACGATGCCACAGACAGATACACAGATACGCAGATACACACATCAAACTTATAACACCCCTCTTTTTGGGTCCGGGGTTAATAAAAGAAAATTAACCTTGTTTCATGAAGGTGTACTTTTATGTTACAGAATAAACTGACTGACTGACTGACATATTGACATCGTATATATTATTACACTTATCCATTACGTACTCGTACCTAGCATTAAAATGATGGTATACCAAAAGGCGACCCACATAGTATCTCAATATTCTTTTTAACCCCCGACCCAAAAAGAGGGGTGTTATAAGTTTGACGTGTGTATCTGTGTGTCTGTGTATCTGTGTATCTGTCCGTGGCATCGTAGCGCCTAAACCAATGAACCGATTTTAATTTAGTTTATTTTGTTTGAGAGGTGGCTTGATCGAGAGTGTTCTTAGCTATAATCCAAGAAAATCGGTTCAGCCGTTTGAAAGTTATCAGCTCTTTTCTAGTTACTGTAACCTTCACTTGTCGGGGGTGTTATAATTAACACTTGTTCAATACTGAGAATGCATTTTACAGATTCGACCGCTGCTGTTACTGAAAAATTTTCCGCTTATGACTCTTCGGTTGCCCTGCGGGTTCTACTAGTCTCGTCGATCAAAGTACTTTAAGTTTTTAGTAGTTTATAAAAATACAAAGTTCCAACAAAAACCTCAACCCAACATAACCATCCATCATCCTCAGAACAGAGACAGCTATCATTAGTCTAAGAGTCAGAGCTATCCACCAACAACGACCTTAGGGATATCTTTTATGCAGTTTGTCCCGTTTTTGTCGTCTCCATCGGCTATTACTTACACTTCTTTGGTATAAAATATCAAAGATAAACAATTTCTTAGAAATGTAACTTCATAAAAGCTTAACTTATCCGCCTTAAAGAAATAAAAAAATTATTTCTTTTTAATTTCGTTAGCAGAATTCCTCTAGATTCATCGCTTTTCTAAATTCTAATGCATAGGTACTTTTAGCAAATTTTAAATTATGTAGGTATGTATGTATGCTTATACTTTATTGCACCACAAAATATATATTGTATATTTTGAAATAGTATATTTTGACATATTAACGCTTCCGAGTTAACAGGGCTCTCTCCGTCACTTGCTCCATACAATCGTAGTTCCAATTTCATTTGAATATTAAGCAACCAAAGTCCATGAAATTTTGCAGACATATTTTAGAAACTAATATGTGTGTCTGTGGTGTTTTAGAGTTTTCTAAAAATATGTAGTTTTAAAATTACAGGGGCTCAAAGATTTGTATGTGAATTTTTAAGACCACGTAACTTTGAAACCGAATATATTAAGAGAAATCTGGAAAACCACAGACATAGATGTTAGTTTTTTTCTAGAATATGTCTGCAAAATTTCATGGACTTTGGTTGCTTAATATTCAAATGAAATTGGAACTACGTTTGTATGAAGCGAGTGACGGAGAGACCCCTCTTAAACGCTTTTGAAATGGCAAATGCAGTGAACATGGCTGCTGTATGATGATTTTCGGCAGTAATTTATCGATTTTTTTCAGAATACTTAAGTATAAATTATAATATATCAATGTTCCACGTACCTACAATTGGAGCCGTCGCCGCCTGGCGCCGACGATCTCTTCTCGTCGAGATTTATTCTCCCCGCGATCTTATCGACACCCAATAGAGGCATTGATTATCTTCGGGACAAGATTAATGTTATCTATTGTCAACTGAATCTATGGATCTGCTTTTTCTATAGCAATTCTTTTGTGTTATAGAAGACTTGCTGAGTCGGTACGGCTTAACTATATTATCTATCGATAGTCGCTGTTAATGTGTTAAAACCTCTCTTATTAAAACTTGGTCTGGTGGGAGGCTTCGGCCGTGGCTGGTTACCATCCTACCGCCAAAGCCGTGCCGCCAAGCGATTTAGCGTTCCGGTACGATGCCGTGTAGAATCCGATCATGGGTATGGGTTTAATGAAACTGCCATACCCCTTCCAAGCTAACCCGCTTTCACCTAAGACTACATCATCCTTCACCATCAGGTGAGATCGCAGGCTACAAGTATCAAAATAAAAGAAAATGTTCTAAATGGTGGCGAAAACTACATTAAAATCCACTAAGAAAATAAGAGTATCATGTAGAACTAAATTAAAGTAGTGATAGCCTGGTGGTTAAGACATCAGATTCTTTCCGGAAAGTCGAGGGTTCGATCCCCGTCACCTCTGAATTTCCTTCCAGAGTTATGTGCATTTTAGGCAATTAAATATCACACAACGACGAGCTCTTCTTAAAATATTTCACTATAGCTGTCAATAGTGAAAAATTTTTCAAAATCGCATCATTAGTTCCAAAGATCCCCCTAAATCTAAATTCTACCTCTTTATAACATTAATATAGAAATCAAAGTGTATGTTCTCAACAAGAAAATTGTTAGAGGGCCAGTCTTATCCATAAAGTATGCTAAGTTTGTGATCAGCAGATAATTTTCAAAACAATAGTGCTGCTCTATTCAATTTACAAAACTCACTTACTCCAAACACCTATTTCCCTATATGCACCTTGCTTCTGCCTATTCAAAGCACATAGACAAGATAAAATTGTATTCTTACTACTTAGGTATTTCCCTAAACAATATTTTATATGTCTACGCTACTACACTCACGATAGTTTAAATTTTAAATCTACTACATTTCTATGGAAAAGATGAGAATACGTAAGCGATGGAGAAACTTATTTTCGAAAGAGCTTGAGATCTGTATTCAACCGTAAGGAAGATAAATGGTTTGGCTTCTCATTTGTCAAGTTAGTTTAGTTGTTAGATGGAAAACTATTAAGTTTCTATTATCGTTGCCATATAATCTATTTGCAAAATATTACTTAATCATCATCATCATCATTATTATCAGCCGATAGACCGCCTAGCTGGACAAAGGTCTTCCGTATGGACTTAACAGGGCTCTCTCCGTCTCTTTAGATTTTTCTAAGAATATATAGTTTTAAAATTACAGGGGCTCAAAGATTTGTATGTAAATTTTTAAGACCGCGTAACTTTGAAACCGAATATTTTAACGGAAATCTGGAAAATCACAGACATAGATATTAGTTTCTAAAATATGTCTGCAAAATTTCATGAACTTTGGTTGCTTAATATTCAAATGAAATTGGAACTACGATTGTATGAAACGAGTGACGGAGAGAGCCCTGTTAACTTATGGACCAAACGCCACGGTTTTGCACCATCTAAATCCAGCGGCTCAAATAAAAAAAAAAGCTAGTACCAAAAGCACTAAGTTGGCAACATTGGACAAAGGTCCACCGTTAGATATTTAGTCGGCAGGGTAAAAACAAAGTGAATGCAAAAAGTGGAAACTAGGCTCAAAGCCGCAGCGGCGGTCAACTTTGTCCCCACCTAGATTTTGTGCCTTTGTAAAGGCAACTTTTTGTTTCGGCTTAGTTGCCGAGTATGCTTTTGTAAACGGGGAAAATGTTTTAGTTGAAATTGCGATTTAAATAATTGTTTTGTGTTTGTGTAGGACGGTGTATCTACAGTGTTGCGAAAAATGTGTCATTCGGACATTAGGAAATAGGCTGCGAACTTTACGTATGAGTAGATTCAGAAAAAATTAGTAAGTAGATGGAATAATTTTTTCGCCCATTTCACTCTCTACTCTACAATTATTAAATCCATCTCTGCGGTGGCAAGCAAAGAAAAGTAGAAAGATAGATTGAAAATACTTACACCGCGTCAGATTATGTCTAGTTTGCCCATTTTGCCACCCATTCCTACTCTATTAGTGTATTATGTGACAACTCTCTGTTTGAAACCATTATTTTTTAACCCCCGATCCAAAAAGGGGGGTGTTATAAGTCTTACGTGTGTATCTGTGGCATCGTAGCTCCTAAACTAATGAACCAATTTTAATTTAGTTTTTTTTTTGTTTGAAAGGTTGCGTGATCGAGAGTGTTCTTAGCTATAATCCAAGAAAATCGGTTTAGCCATTTGTAAGTTATCAGCTCTTTTCTAGTTACTGTGACCTTCACTTGTCGGGGGTGTTATAAATTTTTAATTTACCCTTGTTAATACTTGAAATAATATTCTCCTGAAGGTTACTAGCGAAAAAGGTTTCATAAGTTACGTAAAATATTAATCCCAGGTACTATTACGTCAAGTTATACTTGTAAAACGTTTGAAGATTCTGTGTGGAAATGTAAGAAAATAAAATTCATATTTACGTTCACTTACAAGTCTCTTTACCGTCGACTGAAGTGGAAGATGGGCATCAATCTTTTACATCACAAAGAGTCTTCCATCCGCGTGCCGTCTCCCAAGGCCCGGCACAATGCGACTGCATGAGATTGCAGTCTGCCTCGCTTACCTACTGCTATTCCTTTGTCGAATTTTATATTCGCTGCATGACATTATTGGCATATCCTCACCTTGTTACCATCGTATCGCAAAAATTCGTACAGGTCCGCATTTCAACGATACTCGTAGGTATCTACGAAGCAATTCGTTTTTGATTTTTACCATTTACTATGGTATGCCCTTCTGGCGTCTGAGACCTCTTCCACCGGTTCTGAAAACAATTTCTACAGAGAAAAGCTTGTAAGAACCTTTAGGCTAAAATTATGGAATACCTTTTTGGCTTGCGTTTATGTCGCTATCTATCATTATAATAATAATCATAACTCTTACTATCAGCTCTTCGGTCGCTTAATAAGATGTGTTAATATT
This sequence comes from Maniola jurtina, assembly GCF_905333055.1. Lineage (NCBI taxonomy): Eukaryota > Metazoa > Arthropoda > Insecta > Lepidoptera > Nymphalidae > Maniola > Maniola jurtina. The sequence goes on along the minus strand of NC_060035.1, from coordinate 14,712,024 downwards.
GTGAAGGTATGGTTTGTGTTCTTTCGATTTTTTTATGTGCTTCTCTTTCTGCTTTTATTGTAATTGTTACAACCTACGGGTGTGACATAGTCATGTTTGACCAAACCCCCAAAAAAGAAAAAAAAATACTGTCAGCTCTTACTGTTCTTACGTTGATATTAGGTAAACTGATTATATTACTAAGTGCGTGATCAGAAATCTCCATACAATTTTTGTAGACCTACCTAACCTTGGTGTCACACGTTTATCAACTTGAAAACTTATAGGGCTCTGAAATAACGTAGATAAGTATATCATGTTGACACAAAAATGTAATTAAAGATTCATCATTGCAGCCAAGCCATTGCAGTTAAAAACATTTTCATGTACGTACATTTTAACGCCGGCGTTCAAATGAAATCAACGCAATAAACAACCGAGAGTGACGCTGGATCACGTCACAAAGGCTGAAGCGCTGCCAATGATATACGAAGAAACCTTAGAACCTAGCTTACAATTCGGCTGGTTAAGTATGGACAGATTTAACACGCCTTTAGGAACATAAAATAAGGCATGCAGGTTTCCTCAGGATGTTATCTTTCGCCGTTAAAGGTAAACGCACATAACTCCTAAAAGTAAGAGGTGCGTCCCCGGGATTGAACCCCCGACCCCCTCTATCTTTGATTTAGGTCCTGTTTCACAATCTCGAGATAAACTTTAACTAATAAATAAAGACGTTATGACAGTTTTTAACCCCCGACCAAAAAAGAGGGGTGTTATAAGTTTGACGTGTGTATCTGTGTATCGGTGTATCTGTGTATCTGTCTGTGGCATCGTAGCTTCTAAACTAATGAACCGATTTTAATTTAGTTTTTTTTTTTTGTTTGAAAGGTGGCTTGATCGTGAGTGTTCTTAGCTATAATTCAAGAAAATCGGTTCAGCCGTTTGAAAGTTATCAGCTCTTTTCTAGTTACTGTAACCTTCACTTGTCGGGGGTGTTATAAATTTTTAATTTACACTTGTTGTTTTGGGAATCTGTCAAAATGTCAAATACATATATCCGTTAGAAGTTTATAGATTGGCTTTACTAGTTTATAGTATTCCCACGACTGCGTCCACATGGATTTAGGTTTACAAAACTATTTCCTTTCCTCCCATCTAGATGGGCCGTAAAAAGCTAGCCCACAAACAGATACATAGATATACTTTCGCATTTATAATATTAAAGTATGGATTATATAGATTACAAATTAATGGAATTCCTTACCTTCAATAAGATCACTAGAGTATTTGTTATCGGGCAAAGGATTTGAAGATTTGATTCTTTACAATAAACATGGTAACCGACACTTGGGACTTATATTATACCTACGTATCTACATTTTTGTCATATTTCTAGCGAACTACGGTTCTTTCTTATCAAATCAACGATCATTGTAAATAAAAAAGTCAGCTTAACACGAACAAATGGGGGGACGTTTGGACAAAAAAAAACGGAGGCTGGCCCTTAATTGATTTAATTCTTCGAGTCAAAACGCCGTGGCAGAGTCGGTGTGGCCGTGGCGTCAAAGGCTCCAGCGCTCTGATATATTGGCGGCCATTTGAGAGCCAAATTATTAAAGAAAGGGGGAGTTTAACAAGAATACCACCTATTTTAATTATCTTAAAAACACTAAGCTTACTACTAAATTAACTCTAAAACTGAGCGCACACGCGTACGTACATTTAGTATGAAGACCATTTTGGATCTTATGACGTGTTTTATATACATGTTTTTTTTCACGAATCACGAAAACGAACTGAATATGAATGAATGCACAAACGCTCTAACACTAAGAATAATTTAAATGATTAGTACCTAACAAAAAATCTTCCAGAATATATGGCAGTATGAACGCGCCTTTGTTAATACTCAACGTTTGTTTTTAGGCTTGGTTCAATTTGTTTTCATTAACGCTTTTATTGTGCACGATCTGGCGTGCTTTACGGGTAGGTATAGTCGGATTAATTGCGTATGTGTTAACTTGATGGCTTTACTGAACAAGTGTAAATTAAAAATTTATAACACCCCCGACGATCCAAAGTATTTGAGTTTTCCAAAACATCATTTTCAAATAAATAATTATGTATTTAGGCAACGTCCATCTTGACAGCTTGACATTTGTCTATTGACATAATATTATGAACCTAACGGTTATCTAACCTTCTTTCCTACAAGAAAACTATAAAAGAGCTGATAACTCTTAAACGGCTGAACCAATTTTTTTGGATTATAGCTAAGAACACTCTCGATCAAGCCACCTTTCAAACAAAAAAAACTAAATTAAAATCGGCTCATTCGTTTAGGCGCTACGATGCCACAGACAGATACACAGATACACAGACACACAGATACACAGATACACAGATACACAGATACACAGATACACAGATACACAGATACACAGATACACAGACACACAGATACACAGATACACACGTCAAACTTATAACACCCCTCTTTTTGGGTCGGGGGTTAAAAAACTGTCGTAATCTATCTGTAAGTATAAAAGGAAAAGCTGACTGACTGACTAACTGATCTATCAACGCACAGCTCAAACTACTGAACGGATCGAGGTGAATTTAAACACGTAGACATCTGGTAAGAAAGGATTTTTGAAAATTCCCTAGAGGGTAAAATAGGGGTTTGAAATCTGTGGATCCCACGCGGACGAAGTCGCGCGCGTAAGCTAATAAGTAATAATTTATTATATGTGAATTTCATTCGATGGACGTAGTATTTGAATGTTTGAAATTACATTGCGAGCTGTATTTTTAATATTTTGTAGGATTTGATAAAATAATAATTTTCCCATAATATTCTCCCACCAGAAATTCAAACAATGAGATAAAAACCGCAGATAGTCATAAACTATCCAGAGTGCCACAGCAGGCATTACACCGGGACCAAGCATTCATGAAAGCTTCGTTAAAAAACACGAATACACCCAAAGTGCCTTCACAAAGCAGTGAATTTATCGCCCACCTCTTCTGCCCAAAACATGTGAGCATAGATGTAAAGCCGTTAGATGTGGCTATTTTCATGTAACCACTATTTTTTTTTAATTACTGAGGTTATAAGGAAAGTACTTACAGAGAAGTTAATGAATTATAGAGTTTGAAAGTAAAATTAATGTTAACTTACCTTTTTCTTAACGTAAAGGTTTTGTTTTATAAACCCAAAATAACAAGGCAAGTAACAAGCCTTCACACTAACTGTACAAACTATTGTTACGATTAGTGGTATAAAAACTACAAATTCATACGGCTATTTTATAGATATTATTGATCCAGTGCAGAGCAGCACCTTTCAAATAAAAAAAAAACTAAATTAAAATCGGTTCATTAGTTTAAGACCTACGATGCCACAGACAGATACATAGATACACATGTCAAACTTATAACACCCCTCTTTTTGGGTCGCGGGTTATTTAAATTAAAGGATAATTAAATTAAAAAATCACGTCTCTTCCAGTAAAACAATTAATTAACTCCACAAAGAGCAGTCCTTGTCCAGGTAAACAATGCTACCCGCTCAACTTTCCTTTTGTGGTTAGCCCCATATATTGTGGTCTGTACTACCTCTCCACCTCTACACTGCCTCTGCCGCCTACGGGATAAGATGGGTAAAAGCTAAGGCTATTCTAACCCTGCCATAAGCATACCCCATCCATAGTCTTACTTAAAAAAAATTGGTTGTCTGTAAAGTCGGTTTACTGACGATAGTTGAACGTGACAACAAAGGCCGATTGTGCTTCTTTGTCGCTCGTTCCGCGCTCTCGCTTGCACTTTAAGCCTTACATGGAACGCCTCAGAGCGAGGTAACGCCGCATGAGTCATGTTTTTTCGTGCGTGCAGCCGGCTCTATCGAATTATAAGACGTTGTCACGTCAAAAGTAGCTAAAAGTAAAAGTAGTAAAAGTAGGTTTTTGAAACCTCGTGGGAACTCTTTATTTTGTGGGATGAAAAGTAGTTAATATCTCTCTTCAGATTGTTAACTACATTCATGCGAAAAATCACGTCCGTTGTTCCGTTGCAACGTGATTGAAGTACAAACCTACAAAAATCACACTCGCATTTATAATATGAGATTTTTGTTACTCCTTCATGAAACAATGACTTTGACTGAAAATTTGAATTTATACCTATATAACTCATAGATTTATCAAAAATCTAACTTTACATAAGTTATTGTTACGTTTTAATTTTATTTTCCAATGTATTGAAAATTTTAATAAAAATTTTGGCAATGTAGGAACTTTTATGTTGGTAACTAAATGCTGTGAAGGACAAAACTGCGTGAATCCCTTTAAGCGTACGAAACGGAGTGGGAAAATAAGAGTTAAGTTTTAAAAGCATTTCGTCTGCGCTGTGTAGCGCAAGAAAGCGTTTAAAAGCGGAAAAATGTATTCAATTTTTATACAAACATGATTACATATTAAGAACATTAACTTTTTATTAAATACGCCACTTATAATTTACGTTGTTTATGATTGAATACTATAAAATAGTTAGTCGATAATAATAGTTAGTACTTATTTTTTTTTTGCGATGGTCATGAGATATTCCAATGGAATGCCGGTACGCAAGCTGTCTTCGGAATAATTTTCATCAAAATCAGATAAGCGGATGGGCTTTACAAAGCTGGCCAGTGAACACACAGACAGATTGACAGACACACTTTGACGGAGCTTCAGAGCACTTTTTTACCTAATAACCTTCAACCATCCTAACAGTTGAAAACAACCCCATTTACATAGTTATTATGAAACCTAAAATGCCTACATATTTGAAAATACTCACGATCTAAAATTCTTGTCACTTGAGTCGTTTACAATACAAGACAATCGGAAGGGGTTTTAAATAAATAATGAGGGAAATGTGGCATCCGTCGCGTCCGACTCTGCGGCACTTCGACGTACATCCGGTAAATACATACCTATTTGGACGTTACACGTATACTTTTCAAATATGTTTTTATCAAGAAATTGTAGTAGAAATCATAGTCTACTGTCTCTTTGTATGAATTTACAAACTAACTGATGCCCGCGATTTCGTCCGAGTCGATTCAGGTTTTAAAAATCCTGTGGAAACTCTTTTATTTTCCCAGACCAGATCAGAGATAATTTAGAAATTATAAATTTCAAATTGTTTCTTACAGAAATCGAACCCGGGACCTTCCATTTATAAGATCATAGTGCTCACCACTGCGCCGAGGAGGTCGTCCAAATGGAAGTGTCTGTCTGTGATTTATAATAAATGCCTTTTATAAATTTCGTAATAGATTTACTTGCCGATTAAAGGCGCTATAAAAGTTTTGGTGAATTAATACTTTTCTATTATATTCTATTCTAATCAGACCCCAAATCCTCATTTCCAAAATTAATTATTGTCTGTCAGTTTGTACGGGCTAAGCTTTTAATTTTTTTAATAGTGATCTAGTCTGGTTTTATATACAAAAAACTTTTTATTTTAACTAGTTCTAAAAATCGATATCTTCCACTAGGTACCTAAGTACTTTACCTACTTAATACTTTTAGTCCACTTCTAAAACAAAATATTAATAAGCCCAATTAACACAGATCCAACGTAGACAAACGAAAATAATTGACTTGCTCTAATTACTTCTAATTACGAGTTCTAAACGGAACTGTAAGAGAAGTCCAATTAAAAATTTTCAAACGACGACGGACAGAAATTTTTCTTTTGTCAACTACGAATCAACTTTATAGAGTAGATTAAGTTCAAGTATAATAATCTGCCAATCGAGTAGTTCAAGTACTCACTATAATACCTATCAAGTAAAATATAACAATGAGCAGTGATAACCGTGGTTAGGACGTCAATGTTCTCTTCAGTAGGTCGGGGGTTCAATCCCGGGCACGCACGTCTTTTTCTTGTTTTAACAGTGAAGGAAAACATAGTGAGGAAACTTGCATGCCTGAGAGGTTCCCATAATGTTCTCAAAGGCGTGTGAAGTCTGCCAGCTGGCCAGCGTGGCTAGACTATGGCCTAAATCCTTCTCATTCTGAGGGGAGACTTCTATGCTTAGTAATGGCAACGATGACCATTATGGTGATAATGCTAATATCTATCTATCTATCGTTTTATTAGTTCACTATTTAATTCGTTCGCCATGTAGTTTTGCCAAATAGTTTTGCCTCGCGAAGAACATTAACGCAGCTGACTGCAAACCTTCGATAAAATCAGAGAGGCAGCCAAGGAAGAAAACAAGAAAAATATACCACAACAAAACTGAATATGAAACCTTGGAGAACGTTTATTACATATCGTCAAATGTGAAATATAATAATTTCTACTTTTCTAATATTTAGAATAGAATAGAATAGAATAGAATAGAATAAAATTTATTCGTTGAAACCGACACATAAACATAGTATTACAAATAATGACGCTTATATACAAAACTAAAAATAAAAAATACAAATAAAAAATATAAAACCTAGAATATAAAATTTAAAATATAAAACTTAAAAACTAACTTAACTTAAAGAGCCGATAAGTAACCGATATACGACTAAACGGTCTCCTAATTGATATATTGATATGAGGCATTTGACACTAAATATGCCTTACATACGTCCGGCCTTTTCCATGTCTGTTATTTTAGAAATTATCATAGACCACCTATCGTATAAATTGACGCTAAAGTTAAAATATCTTTTCCTAGTTTAAAGTTACATTAGAATCTACACTCTATCTGAACAAGAATAAAGTATATTTTTATAGAACGGATTAAAAGGGAGTAGGTCGGTTTTATATGCTAGTGTTTAGTAGAATAGCAAATGCAAAATCCCTTTGTGGAATTTAAAAAAAGACGAAATGAATAGAAGTGGAAGGCAGTGTTAATATTTATTTTAAATTACCTTTGCGATTCCATTCTCTTGGAAAAGATAGAAAATGCTATCCATTTGTATGGTTAGTAAGTATAATGGGATATTCTTTGCCGTTATAAGACTTAATTACTGTCTTTTAATATTTCATGAATAAAAGAACCTTCTAGCAGTCTGTGGTTAATTACTATATTCCTTTACTAATTTCTTACTCGCACTAACCAGCTATGAATTAAAATCTATTTTAAAACGAAACGTTTTAGTCATTATCGCAATATTAAGTTGCTAGCGTATTACTTTCTGTTTCAAAACGGAACATTTTGTTGTTCTTATACCTATCATATTTGTATTTATATTAAATTATTTTAAATTATTTTTAAAAGAATAGAAGAATATTATTTGTCCTTTAATTAAGCTTATTAAAGCGCTTAGGAGATTGAGTTTGATATATTTATTATTATTAGGTATATTACACACAATAAATACCAGTATATTACAGATAGGTGGATACAGATTTATTAAAAAAAAAGAATTGATTGAGATTGACATTTTTTTTAATAAGTAGGTAGTTAGGTACCAAGTTACAGAGATGAAAAATAATTGAAATTTAATTTTTACTAAGAATTTAGAAGATTGATGTTTCAGTTTTATCTTGGCGAGACAATTAGCTAATAAAACTAAGTACACATACTTTTCATGGTACGCAATACGTATAGCAAGTGGAGAAGACAATACGTCTTAAAATATTCTCCAAGAGACAAAGATTTCATTATATCAAACAGTTTACGTAAAGAGAGCGGAAAAGAGAGGACCGTATTTTAAAGTTACAGTCACCTTTATTTGACTTCTTGAAGTTGGAAAAATTGAACAAATAGAAATCGAACGTGGCTCGAATAACATTGGACGTTGAGTTCCGTTGCAGCAGATAATATATATGATTGTTGTTTTAAAACTGGCACTGAAAAGGGATTTCTAAACAATATTTTTCTTTAATACAATTTTTAAACGATCGCTGTTAGGTATCAATAACTTCAATTTTCAGGGTTTGTTTTTAAACAGAGATTTGTGAGCTGCCGGACATATATCTATGAAATATCTCTTATATTATCACCGCGATCACTACAAAGTAGTACAGCTTTGCCGACCGATGGGGTAGTAACTAACCACGGTTGAAGCCTCTCGCGAGACCAAATCTGAACCAATTTAAAATGCATCACTGCATGACAATTTTCTCAATCCATCACTACCCCACTAGGTTATAGGTACTCCTCTCAGATTATGAAGGGTAAAGCCAGAGTTCACCACGATGGCCATGTAGATTGGTAGACTAGACACGTCTTTAAGACCCCTCATGCATTTTAGTACGTTCTCCTACAATGTTTTACTTCACCGTTATTGCATGTAGATTTACACCCGTATTCACAAACGTTACTATGAGGTCTCATAGTGCGCTCGAACGCAGAGTGTCCGTTCCACCAATTAGATGACTGTATCACGTCAATTTACAATGGATACAATCTGATTGGTGGAACCTACACTATGCGTTCGAGCTTACTGTGAGACCTCATAGTAACGTTTGTGAATACGGCCGTTAATTGCTTAGAACACAAACCCTCGTAGGTACCTATATGATTTCTTGACATATTGGTCCAGCTCGAATCGAGGACTTTCGCGTACGGCAGCGCCAACCACTGCGTTAGAGAGTTCGGCCAACCTTGTTTGTTTATAACAAAGCACTACTCATTTTCCGTTACAAAGACCCCGACTATCAATTTCCCTGCGAATTTTCCGTGCGTGTAATATATTCGCCGAGGTGACCTATTACTCACACTTCACCGCCGGGGGTCTTTTGTAAGGTCTCCGTGGTATTGATATATTACCGCCATGTCAAAAGGTGACACTGGTCAGTGATAATATTTACGATAACGGTAGATAAAGGTTTATTGTCTGAAAACTAATGTTGAAAGAAGTTTCCCTAGCGTACTCTCCAGTGCTTTTCATACAAACAATGATAGTTCTCATTTAGATATTAATCTAACTGTATAGCTACTGTGTCTATTGTTTACCAGATTTCCATAAAAATAATTTATGATATTTATAATTTAAATTTTAAGTAATCTTTTGTGGTTTTATGTTAAACCTAGATAAAGATTTTAAAAATAATTTTATACTGTGTTACCTTATTTTAATGTTGCTCATGTGTAAAGGTTTTCATGTAAAGTAGGTAGTGTATATATTTCGAATATTGGCCTTCGTCGGTGGTTCCACTCCGAGCATGCACATCCAATTTGTTGGAGTCATTTGCGTACTAAGCAATTAAATATCACTTGCTTTAAGGGTAACGGAAACATCGTGAAAGTTTCCCATAATTTTCTTAAAGGTGTGTCAAATCTGCCAATCTGCACTTATCCAGCGTAATGGACTACATCCAAAACCCATCTTTATGAGAGGAGGCCCGTGCTCAGTAGTGAGCCGACAATGGGTTGATCATGATGATGATGCTCACGTTATAGATATAACCTACTCGCAAAATATCAAGTTTCTAAACCAAGTGGCTTAAGTTGTACACTAATAATACGTTAGATGAGGTTCTCCTTAAGATTTTGCATGTAGGCTTTCTCTGTAAACTCCTAAGAAAAGATTTACAAATATTCCACCCGATTCAAGCCGAGGAGAAGGAGGGAAGGGGGGTATCTAGTTGTGCATATAGCTGTACTCCATTAATGCACTGTTGCATTATGTTATAATTGGTCAAATTACGTAACTCGCATGATCGAACATTGCTCTTCGACCGTTAAACAGTGTCTTGGAATAACATTGAAGCCTATAATAATATGTCAATGTACAAATATACATTGATATATTATACACAAATTGACATGATCGAAATACAGCTTCTGTAATAAACAGTGGATATTAACATATTATATATTACAGTTCATTCGATTACGCGTAGCCACGTAGCCTTCGTAGCACTTCTACAAACATCGTTGGGCTCCATACAGTTACAATTTTTAACCGACTTCCAAAAAAAGAGGAGGTTCTCAATTCGTCGGGATCTTTTTTTTTTTTTTATTTTTTTTTTTTATGTATGTTCCCCGATTACTCAAAGACCCCTGGACCGATTTGGAAATTTTTTTTTTGTTTGTAAGGGTATACTGTGCAGGTGGTCCCATATAAATTTGGTAAAAATCTGATGAATATCTTCGGAGATGGAGAACAGAACTCCTCAATGGATAGGAGCAAATTGCTCGCGATCAGTGTAATAGCTTAGTAAACAGTAGGGTTTTAACTGGGCACAGTATATTATAGTACAGTAGGGCCACTAAAAATTGTGAAATAAAAAAATTTCAAAAGAAAAATAAAACCGACTTCAAAAACGACAAACACTAAAAAGTAAAAAATAACTTTTGTTTAGCTACACGTGTAATGCACCTAGGTATGAAGTCGGGCGAGCTTCACTCTTGGATTTCTAATTTTGTTTTAATATGCTCGCTCGACTTCATACCTAGGTGCATTACACGTGTAGCTAAACAAAAGTTATTTTTTACTTTTTAGTGTTTGTCGTTTTTGAAGTCGGTTTTATTTTTCTTTTGAAAATTTTTTATACAGTACTCCGTACAGTAGGCATTTTAAAATGGAAACATACGGTTTTTTAACAAATTACAGAGATATTTATTTATAAAAATTATAAATAATTATTTATTTTGCTTGAATATGGTAGGTACATGCATGTTATTTACATCGGTCTTAAAGAATAGGTTAAATCGCATATCCTACCAAGCATGGCATGCAAAATTTATTTTTATTACGTACTTTCTAGATATACCTACTTGATGAGAAAATCAAACAAATGGAAGGCTTCGTCTGTGGCTAGTTAGTAGTTACTACGCTGTGAGCAAAGCCGCCAAGTGATATAGCGTTTTGGTACGATGGCGCATAATAAACCGATTAACCTCGTTAACCAACTTGCATCTTAGACTGAACCATCACTTACCACCAGGTGAAATCGCAGTCAAGGGCTAACTTTTATATGAAAATAAAAATTTTAATACTGCATTTGATTAACAGTTATTTGAGCTGTTAGTCAATTACTGCTTTTAAATATTACTAGCTGGTTGGCTGATGCCTGCAACTTCGTCCGCGTGATAAAACTAGGTCCAAAAAATCACGTCCATCCATGTAAAAAATGACGTCGATCTGTTGATCTGTTGCGGCGTGATTAAAAGGACAAACCAACAAACCAATTAAAAAATAATTTTGCATTTATAAGAGAAAGGTGATGATAGATTTGGGACACCAAAGGTCGGAATATGCCAAGTATTTGAGGAGCCAGTTCGGCTCCGGATTACAGCCCTCGGCTTCGGCCCTTAGCCCGCAAATATTGACATTTCGCTGTTTTAATGCCGACATCAAACAATCGGCGATTATAGGCGAACTCCCGGTCTTTACAATGCATTGGATACTTTTGGTATCAGGTGAACGGCAGTGGAGAGGTTTTGTCTGCGCATTGATACTGTTCTTTTATACTGCATAGAGTTTGTCGCTTTTCGAGTCCCTTTTTGTATAACAGCAATGCAAGAGTTCACAGGCCGGTCTGGCTCATATTGTCACGTATAACATTAGATTCAAATAATACAGGCCAGTTGTCAGCTTTATGTCATTACAAAAAAAACGTTCTAAGTATTGAACAGACCAGAAATTTAGAAAATATAAAATTCCAAACCCCTGCCGGGAATCGAACCTGGGACTTCCCACTAATAAGAAGACTGCGCCAGGGAGGCTGTCAAAACCCTGTCTGTCTGTACTGTCATTTTGTATGGCGTACCTTTTCCAGCGTACTTGTATTATGTCTATTACAGTGGTTGTAACACTAAAGCCAATGTCACAACAGTAACGCGAGAGTACTGAGGGCCGCCCTGGCGCTAGGGCACACCGCAAATACGAGGGCGCAATCCAACCCCGCAATTTGCAATACAGCCTTTCTTTACACTTACTGTGTACACATCTTAATACTCTGACAAAAGATGCTACACGTGTATCAGAGTTAGTGTTTTCACAATAAAGTTTGTTAAATCAATTAATAAAATTTGCCACTGTGTGATAAAATGTTTTCTTCCTTTTCTTCTCTCAACCGAATTAGCAACAGAGCTTGCCTTTATTTCAAAAGTACATGATACTTTGAATGTAATAACAAAAGCAAGAACCATCAAACGGGTAATTTTATGTGATGCAAGATATTATCACAGATTAAAAAGTCGCGTGCATCTACCTCCCTAAGCTAAGAGCGTAATTATATCCTTTGAAGACCTACCCCTCACCGCAAAGCGTGGCGAAAAATATTTGAATCGAATGAAAAGAACGAAATCATTCAAAACATTCTTTAGCATCTGTCACCTTGGCTCAGCTGCCATTTGGAAGTATAATTTTCGATACAAACAACGCTAAAAATTACGTTTCAGCCAATTATATTTTCAAATAGGGTAAAAGGGGCCTTCAAAGGACAACAAAAGAGGAATATGGAATTTCAATAACTTGAAAAGCAAAAATTTAAAGTCTTACTTAGATTTAGTTAGTCTCAGTAGTCAAATAAAGAAATTATATAATTTTCATTGTCTCCTAGGCCACTGTTTTGTACTCTATTAAGAATTTATTTTTTTAATCTTGTACAAGTTAGACTGCCATCTCACCTGGTGGTAAGTGATGCAACAGTCTAAGATGGAAGCGGGTGAACCTGGTAGAGCTATGGCAGTTTTTATTAGCTTCTATAATATAGATAACATCGCTATAAAACCAGCGTACGCAAATTAATAAGGCTTTACACAAATGCCTACGATTTTTTGGACCCATCTGTACCTACTCGTACCTTGCCTATAAAGACCAATTATTAGCCCCAATAAATCGAGATTTTGCGTAATAAACGAACGCATCGTCAATTTCAGTGCCCTTAGTAGAAGTTTATAATTTCGACAACGTTGATAGATTTTGAATATAGAAACACTATAATGTCAAATTAAAATAGAACTTATTGCTTAAGTGATTTAAGGCTTGAATTTGCATATGTAATACACCTCCTCTAATATCAATAGCTATGTCCTTTGCACCATTTTGGTTGTCTGGAAGAGATCGCTAGGTAGCAATAAGGCTGCCAAATTGTACCTGCCTATATTTTTGTTTTGCTTTGTATGTGTTTTTCTGTATTAATTTTGTGGTGTACAATAAAAGTATATTCATTGATTCATTCATTCATTTATTCACCATAAGGCAGCCGTTTAATAGGAAATTTAACTACATACCTAAATAAAATAGGCTGTTCGTCCATTTTGCTTTGACGTCTAAAGCATCATCCTAATTTGCACGACCAAAGCGACTACGACAGTTGGGTAGATGGGCACTGTGCGTCGTGAACGCTCCCGCATCCCGCATTCATAACGCGCAAGTATCATACTCAAAATCTATAAACTTTGTCGTGCAAACTCATGCTAAAGGTACGGGGCGCAATATTTAAAATTTCAGAGCCAGTTATAAATTGCGGGGACCAAATAACCCAATAAAAGTATAAAGTCGTAAATCCGAATGAGGGATTGTGTGGTAGCGTGACAATGGCACTATTGTGCGCCTTGCAGGAACAGACGATATATCAAGGAGACCGGTGTTTATACAGGCTGTTCCTACAAGCCATCATTTTCTCAATATTATACGACCTAGGTAGTATACTTTATAGGTATAGGGATAGGTAGTAGAGAGCGAAGCCGCGGGTAATAGCCAGTTGAGAATTATTGGCTGAGTACATTTTACAGTTACTCTACTTTAGTTTTACTTAGCTGACTTAAAAGATATACTTACAAATCGCAAAAACCTTTTCGGAAAGATGCGTAAGCGACGCGATTTGCCTGGTGCTTTAGACCTTCTGAACTTGGGTTTTTAATCGTATCATGATTTATCAGTTCACTGTTTTCGATGCATAAAGATAACACAATTTTTAAAATTACTATAATTTGAAGTGCCCCAAATCTGCTACATTTTCTTAGTAAGAACGATATCATATCAATGTAAATTAACGTTTTCACCCTGTATATCGACTACTTCACATCCATACATATGTAAGTAGGTGATACTGTTGTACTATGTTATGCCATGTGTCTGGTTTGAGTTAGATTTCCGTGGACGAAGATTGATCGCCTTATCTTTCGGAAGAAGTATGGTAAGACCCATTACCTCGCCTATAACCTTTTTCCTTTCGTCGGAAAATTATTACATAATAATGGAAAGGAATAAAGAAAGAAGAAAAAGGATTAAACCACGATCCCTTCAAAATAATCTCTATGTTACCTTTTTATGACTCAAACTTTGAACAAATTAGTACATAGAAAGCTTCTATCTACTAAAGTCAGGCATAGGATATTTTTATCCTGGGAAAGAATTAAAATATAAAAAAAACGTAATGCACACTGGCAAAGTTGCGAGTTTCAGCTAGTCACTCGTAAAAGTACACACAGTTTGGTCATATTAAACATTTATCTACGGTTTGAGGTAAAAAAGAGGCATTTCTATTTTTTTTGAAAGAGGCATTTTTATTTAGACCTCAAGTAATTGATATAATAAAGATCCCACCAATACGAGTAAATTAATACTTTATGAAACATATACGTAGACATTTTAGAAGGGAATGCTATAAAAGGTACGTGTGCTAAACGGCTCTGTTCCTCGAGGAACGAAATTGAACAAACTGTACGCAATAAGGTACAACCATCATGCTATGAAAAGGTATTGGTCTCTTACGTAACCTTGTTTGAAGCAGACGCAGACGATCGGTTTTGACATAAACGTTGAACAAATTGTTCGAGCGAATGGACCTGGTGGAATTTTACTGGTGTCAGTTTAGTTATAGGTGCATCCAAAAAGACTCCTAGACTTTAAAATAATGACCGATGTTACGTGGACTTAATAATTCCTGGAAGTAATTTCGTTAGCGCGTGTTCAATTGTACCTATTACTTGTACCTATCTATCCTTCTCTCCGACAAAAATTGAAACTAGTTCATAAAATGACATCGTAGAAAATGAGAACTTTTATCAGATTTTTGTAAGACCGTTTTGTGTTGGGCGTCTTTGTAAAAGTAGTAAACATTATAAGTTTTATATTTGCCAACTTTTATCCTATTAACCATTTTATCGGACGTCTGCAAAAGGGTATGAAGTATAAATGTATAGGAATATACCCTTCAATAAGTTATGAAGCCTTTAAGTTCAGTTTTTGTATTTTCCCCTCGTACGTCGGGTGCCGCTGAAGGAGTTGTAATTGAATTACCTAGCTTACTTTACTTACGAACAGCGCAATCTGTAGAGGAGCGCAGTTGCTTAAACTGAAATTATTATTTCCTTGATAGAATCTATTTGTTATATGTTATAATTATTGTTATCTTCTATACTTTTATTAGTTTACTTAACTGTATTTTTGAAATTTATATAAGTACAAGATTACTTCTGGCTTTTTTAAGTATGATGATGATGATGATGATGCACTGTTATATCGCCTGCTGGTCAGCTGGTCTCCAATAACATTGACTGCCGTGGCCAAAATTAGGATAACAGAATATTATTATTATCCATCCATACAATCCGTATTAATATGATAAATGCAAAAGTGTGTCTGTTTTTTTATCTGTCTATCTGCTAGCTTCTCAGGGTCTGATTTTGACGAAAGGTAAGAGATAGCTTACATAACGGGAATAGACAGGCTATTTTTTACATAAAACTATTAAATCCACGCGGACAAGGTCACGGGCATCATCAAGTTATTATTATTTTTTTAAAAACAGGTCTACTCTATTCACTTCTATGTTAGTAGTATCTACGTACAAGACGGTACTAGCATTGCGGAAGAATATTCGTATGGGTTCAGAACTACGAGGCAATTAGAGCTCATGTTTCCGATTAGAGAAATCAAACACTACGCGAACGGATTTGTATGGCCTTCTACAGTTACTTACTTGATTTCTATTTTCAACTTGCTTTTTCCCACCACTTCGGATGTATTTTCCCCAAAAATACCCATAGTAGTTTTTCAGAAGGTCTACGTTTTGAACCTGGATTGCAATTACCTACTTGTTCATGGTATAATAATATTGTAAATCGAATCTTATAAAGAGCAACCACCAAGTTTCTTGCCAGTTCTTTTCGCTAGGAAAGGTATTCCGAACCCGTGGTAGATGCATTTGACGATTCAAAAGTATTGTATAGAAGTAGGCGTTAATTTACGGAAGTCCATGATATACAAGGATCCAAAACCAAAAGTTTAGCGGATTATATCAAATTAAGCTTTTGCTTTCTTGGATTCAAAGGACTTGTAAAAGTTTATTTTAATAAATATATTTCTATTCTATTCTATTCATGACAAACAAGTTTCTAAATCAAGGAATAAGCATGTTCATCAGTCTAGTGTTTCGACTGACCTCTGCTAAAGTACGCTAGACTTACTAATGGTACATTTTCTCGTTCATGGTCACTGGGAGCATAAGTTTTTTGATGATACTGACTCCCGTTTTCTCTAGCAGTGTAACCGAAATAAGTAGTCACATAGCCTCTCTTTATTTTCAATCTATTTAAAATCAAGCTATCGGTCTTATATATTCTGCACCCTTTAAATATAGGTATACTAAGCTTATCACTTAACACCAGGTGGTGGTGGTTATGTCTGAATTTAAAATATAACAACTAATAGACGCGTTTTACCTACCAATAAAACGCTTATTAATTTACTTACCTTACTCGATGCTTAAACAATATGAGATAGACGTCATTTGTCCCGCCTTAACGCATCTATCTCGCTCTATCATATAGCGCTGTCCCTCTCTTTCACCACCACCGCCTAGCAGTGCGAAGCGTGGCCCAAAGTGGCCGCGTTATTTTATTCATTGCGTTGAAAATCACCAGGCAGAATTCAAAGTTAAGCATCGAGTAAGGTAAGTAAATTAATAAGCGTTTTATTGGTAGGTAAAACGCGTCTATTAATTTGACTGTACCTTACTCGATGCTTAAACAATATGAGACGTGTTTGTTATCGCCTGGTGGTGGTGGTGATCTGCGCCATACAAAGATTTAACATCTTTGACGCCAATGTGACATATATATAAGACAACTGATATGTTGAGCAAATAATGCCATTTTCTTGCTAAGAAAAGAGAAAAGAAAAATTACGGGGTGTAAATCCTCATTAACAAACTATTCACATGATTGCGAATTAAGAATGAGTTTGCAAGTCGACATACAAAATAACAGAAAAGATATACGCGTGTATGTATTACATCAGGCAAACCATTATAAGCTAGGCAATAAATTTAGCAATTAAAATTATATGCGTGCCTGTATGTGTAATACTCAGTCAATAGGTAAGGCTGACCTCACAAACACTTGTAAATACATTCTTTGCATGTAAAGTCTACCTATTAATTAGACAGCATCAATATTAGGATAGTGATTAGTCATGAAAACAATTGCCATTGCAAGAGTGATTAAATATTTTAGACTCACTCTATGAGTCAATAACATAATATATACCACCAAAAACAATATAACTGGGTCAAAATACAGCTATTTCAACAACATTAGACAATTGACCCAATCGTTTCGAAAACATACTGAAATTATTACCGTCCTGCATGAAATCCTCGGACATCTGATATCTTAGATATCTATTAAGAACAATTTAATCACAATGAACAATCCTGGGTAAAAATAAGTAACTTAGTACATGCACAAAACATGCCATGGAGCGAATTTAAAATGGAAAGGTTCCTTTGTTTAAAATAACTATTTTCACTATGACCAGGAAAAATCTTCCCAGAACAGTCTAGTTTCTTTAGTTCCATGTCCTTTTCTTGGCTCATAGCTTTGCTATTTAGAAAAGTTCGTACAGTTCTCACCAGAACAGAAGAAAATTTTAATTTGAAACTCATAAATAAACAATTCATCATTGTTTAGGTATTTTCTTCATACTCTTTGTTTTATCATTCTACAAGAATTGGGATGATGCCACTGTCAAAAATAAATTATAGCAAATTAAGCTTTTGGTTCCTTGCATATCATGGACTTCCGCAAAATAACGCTTGCTTCTATAATACATGATAAAAAGTCGCTGATTTGACTAGCAGCCATCCTTCCTATTATTAGAATTAGAAGTTTATTTTAAACTAAGCATGAAAAAGCTATAAAGGAACACTCTACAACCTGCGTTGGGCGGCTGTAGCTAGGACACTTTGAACCAGACCAGGACTTGTAATGACTTATTGTTAGCCGAAATGTTGACTTCATTAATTAATGATGAAGGGATTAATGAGTTAATGCCCAGCTATGGTGATAAAACGTAGTTATTACAAACTGTCTTCTGGCACAATGCTTAGACATTCCAAGATCTATCTTGGCGCGCTCAATATTACCATGTTCTAAAGATTTTAACTTTGAAGCAAAAAAGGAACAAAAACCTTTTGGAGACGTCTCTCAACAAGCTTATAGTTTCATAAAACGAAACTTACTGGAAATCCTATCACCATGTAAAGGATTATTTAAATGATAAGAAAGCTTAGGAATGCGTTTCTTAACAACTCCGATAGCTTGTAAAGCACTCACCCAAAATTTGACAATCGAAAAGTGACAAAGACAAGGTAGGTAAGTACTACTTTGAATAATTCTGTGACTTTGACCTTTTATGACAAGAATGTTTAACTACGCTGACTTGAAGACAGTCAGCAATGCTCGTACAATTCACAAAAGATATGAAAAGAAATCGACCAAGCTCAATCATAAAAGTGGATATTTCACTGGTGAAAACAAAGAATATTCTCACAGTTTCAAATTATTGAAAGTTTTATGGTAATGTTACCCAAAAAGCCCCTATCGAGGATCAGGATATAGTTAGGGGCACGGTAAGCTGATTCGGTATGAAAATCCATTCCTTGCACAATAGTATCCGAACAAACTGTACAGTAAAACTGTCTTAACCTGTTAATTTGACATCTTGGATTGGACTGAAAGCGCTCCCGCGTCGGACATACCTTGCTCCTGGAACTTTTACGATCCAGACCTACACATGACTATTAAATCCAGCAACATCATAGAAGATGTCGTAGATTTTAGGATTACAGCCCACTTATAACATATACAAGGTAAGGTATTGTGTAAATGCTTCTTGTAGCATCCTTGCACACAGATCTAATTCACTCAGAATTAATAACCATGTTACAATTACGAATAACTATGAAATTAAATCACAACCCCTAAACAGATCTTAAGTTCTGATACATCAGGCTGGATCAAAGTTATTATTCGAAATATAGAAATTCGATACATTTGAAATGAATTTTTGTCCGCTGAATTAGTTTCTGAACCAACAATTTTGAAAAATAAATGGGTTGTTTTATTTTAAAAGTATAACCATGAATCTTCTGCCACGAGCAGAGCATATGAAAATTTTTGTCATGTGACTTTGAACTGGAAAACGATTTTAACAGTTTAACATTAAATTTTCCATGTAGGATAAGATTATAAATTTGCTACACCGGGCACGGCTAGGTGCGAATAAATCTAGCATTTCATTCTAAAGTCTTTCTCCGCCATACGAGTATGCGGTTAGCAAATGCTAATTCAGAGGAATGCCAAGTCTAGAAACATAGTCGGCATGACCGTTGTTTTGTTGCAAAACTGAAAATGTATTTAGACTATGATCCAGGATTGAAACGTACAAAATACTAAATAACTATTAAATGTCCCAACTTTGAAAGCATGTTTCTGAGAAGGAGCAATCTTAGCTTTAGGGGACATGACATGAAGCTACATGTCAATTATCAGTGTCAAATTCATTAAAACACTTTCTGACCAACAGAGTCGGTCACATATGGAATAAATTGCCCAAGGATGTAGTTATGACAAGCTCTGTTAACCAGTTCAAGAAAACATTAAACAAACCTTCGGAAAACTCGAAGCACCTCTGATATAGACGAATCAGCGAAAGCTGCTTAGTCTATTATAAATAATAATAATAATAAATAATGATAATAGTAATCTGGTAGCCACGATGCCAGTTCCCAGAGAGGAGCAGATTGCGTCCTCTTCTGTCATAAGTCCATGCCAGACGAAAAAGCTGACCATGACCTTGGAAATGAGGTGATACTTTTAAATAAACTCTAACATCCTGTTGACTTTTCCATCAAATGCATTGCTCTTAGCATACACGCATTTACATCAAAAATATATTGATTGATTGAAACTTACAATAACCGGAAATTTCTCCTGGAATGCATCGGTTTGGTCCAAGGCTCGACAAGAGAAGTCTGCCCATCAAGCACGAAAACGCGATGTCCATGCAACGTTGTTTGTGAGAGAATAAGCTGCAAAAGGCATGTAGATGGAAGAAAGGAGATTCTGATACCATCATCTCAAATCCTTCGCTTCATGCAGACCAATAATATGAGGGAAGGTGCAAAAACCTGCTATTCTTCAGAAAATACAGTCTTGAGAGCCGAAATAGTGGGTCACGTGGACGCAAGCCGCCACTGTTGGCGCAAACATACACTCGCACTCGCGTACTGCAGCGGGTGTCACTCACGTACGAAGTTCGCACGCTCATGTCAGTCACTGAACAAATCTACCTGATCAGTTGATCACTTGGCAAGCTCATATAAACCACAACGATATGACAAGTATAGATTCATTAGGTTAGTTGTAAATAGTAAAAATATTATTATATAATTCAAACTATTTAACCCTTCTCATTTAGTGAAGACAGCCGTGCTCTGTAGTGAGCTGGTGGTGCGTTTATCATGATAATGAATTTAGGTTAACTTATCCATTGAATTAGCGTGTAATGATAGAATTAAGTTTTCTAAATAAAAATAATAAATTGCTTTGTTGGCTTTCCTTTCATGTTATTTATAGGCACCTTTACTTGGTCAGAAGTATGGCTCCTTTAGCTTGAGAGATGTGAATAACACAATGTTATAAACTTAATACTTGCTGCAATTAGCCAGCAGCAAGAGAGCGATAGCCAATTCAAGATGATTGCATTGCTCACTGTACACACTGTAGATGTCAATTTATGGCAATAGGACTGCGATGTTCGGATGACTCCCATTAAAAATATCGGGAGCTTGTAAAAAGCGGTATGCGGTACGCTTTATGAGATATAAGAATATATTTATATTTCTAAGTGTAATTTCGGAGCTTTTACTCTTCCCAATTTGTTTGTTACGTGACGCAAGTGGCCTCTGAAATTTATATCAATATATTTGCATTCGGTATCGCTTAGAACCCATACCTTCGTTAATAAGGTCATACAAAAGACCATAAAATTATTTACGTCGTGACTGAAACGAGAGCAGCTGTGCTCCTAGCAACGACTACCCTGCAAGGGCAAGTAGGCATGAACCATTACAAACAAATGCACGAGGTGTGCTGACCAGCCCGCGTAGTTCAACTGTGCCTACGAGGCGTAGCTAGATTTTTAATCGGCCAAAACATTAGGTCATAAGCCTGTACCTGTAAAATTGAGTTGACCAAGACGAACCAAAGGAGGTTTCGAAGCAAAAACAGGTATAACGGAGCGTAAACCTTAGCATAAATATCGGTGGCGCCCAAGAGCGACTGATTGATATTCCACTGAGACCATAACAATGTCATGCACACTCCCGCGAGGAGTTGCTTACTTGACTTTTACACTGCGCCTGCGAGGCGTAGTTAGCTTATTAAATGGCCCATGCACTCCCACGAGGAGGCATTTAATTTCTAAGCTGCACCTGCGAGGTGGATCTAGGTTTTTAAATGGCCTATGCACTCCCTTGAGGAGGCATTTAATTTCTAAGCTGCACCTGCGAGGTGGATCTAGGTTTTTAAAATGGCCTATGCACTCCCGCGAGGAGGCATTTAATTTCTAAGCTGCACCTGCGAGGTGGATCTAGGTTTTTTAAATGGCCTATGCACTCCTGCGAGGAGGCATTTAATTTCTAAGCTGCACCTGCGAGGTGGATCTAGGTTTTTCAAATGGCCCATGCACTCCCGCGAGGAGGCATTTAATTTTTAAGCTGCGCCTGCGAGGCGGAGTAAGATTCTTAAATGACCAAAAACACTGCCATGTATACTCCCACGAAGAGCCATTCTGTTTTCCAATAATTTTTAAGCTGCGCCTGCGAGGCGGAGCTAGATTCTTAAATGGCCAAAAACACTGCCATGTATACTGCGTGGCGAAGGTAGATTTATAAAAGGCCTTTTAACATTTCTTTGAGCCTTACACTTTCGCTTCTCTTAGGTAACTCTAATACCGTTGTTCTGAATATAACCATGAATAGAATTCAAATTCAAAATGTTTTTATTCAATTAGACTTATGCCAGTTCTTTTGAATCGTAAAAGGCATCTACCACGGATTCAGTTCATGAAAGCCGGTCAAATTATCAACATATCGTGAGATAATATATATTTATCGTGGTAGGTGGGTAGGCACGAAAGTTTTACATCATTTAATAAGCTATAAAATTTGTTCACTTTCAATAGGCTCAATTAATCTGAAAACTGGTACCTGAACCTTTTCCTTTCAATGTAATCAATTATGTACTTTTAATCTGCAAGAATCTAAAAGTAAATGAAAACGGAAGCACCGGTACTACCGGATACCTTTTATATTAAATCATAAATAGCATTAGTTTTTTTAACCAATAAATATTTCAACATTTCTTTCCATAGAAATGATAGCATTTAAAAATACGAATGACGTGAATGTACACGACGTTGCGCGTCGCGCTGCACATTGTTCTTACCTACCCACAAGATTAAGTACTATGTACCTACATTACCAATTTGGTATTATGCTGGTTTCTATAGTTTTATTTTTATTGTATAGCTATAATTAATTAACTCAGTGCCAGGTAAAACCAACTGTGGTTTTTATGGCGCTGAATGTAACAAAAATTGCAAATGTTTCAAAAACTACCTACCTTATGAAGTAGTTTTCCGTTCACAATGAATTGTTGGAAATTATATAGGATTCATTGACGGTAGCTTAATAAAATCGATATTTGACTCATGCGATGTCAAACTATCTGTTGAATCATGTATTTAAATTAACAAACTACCTCTAAGATGACATTTTCATAAATAGCCAATGAATTTAGCTATGCAGTAAAATTTTGCTTAAGAAATAAAAGTATTTCTATACTCAAACATTTACAAGAATTAAATAAATTGAAAAACTCACGTGATCTGGTTTACAACCTCTATGAAATATTGTTAAGTAATTATACTCTTGCATGAGTATTATAATACTTTATCCAATGCAGGTAATTTTTTCTCCAGAGTGCTGCATTTTAGCAAGCACAACCGTTCTCGGCGGGAAACAAAACGCCAATGATTTTCAACGCAATGAATAAAATAACGCGGCCACTTTGGGCCACGCTTCGCACTGCTAGGCGGTGGTGGTGAAAGAGAGGGACAGCGCTATATGATAGAGCGAGATAGATGCGTTAAGGCGGGACAAATGACGTCTATCTCATATTGTTTAAGCATCGAGTAAGGTACAGTCAAATTAATAACAGGCTAACCATAGACGTGCTTTTATACATATGTGTCAATATAGCGTATATGAAATATCTTTACACTTACATTGTGGAAGCATTTTCCACGGAGAAAAGCGCAGTAATTTTCCCCCCCAACATCTAGGGCTTCCGTCTTTCGTTGCAAACTATGAATACCATCATCAGACGAGACGATTATCATATTTCAAGTGTAAAACCAAATAACAAGACCTTACGCTAACTTAAAAAGCAACCATATTACCTTGGAATACGTACAGTTTTTATTTGATGAGAGGTCTAATAGGTTTGGTGTCGACATGCAACAGTAGGGAACAAGCCTTAAGTCACCCCAGTTCAATCCACCCTCCAGTTTGTGTGAGGTTTGTCTCATGGACGTCGAAATATTTGCGGTAAGTATTAGTACAAATTGTACTGGTTCCATTGTGTGGGTTTTTCTTCTTTTTTTTTTGAAAATCTTGTGAAAAGACTCGATTTTTGTTGTTGCGTACTAGTTTATGTTCATTCTTATTACATATAGATCCTTTGATGTTTTCTACACCACTAAACAAACAGTGCCTAGATAATATTCGAATTGTTTAACTTTTCTATTGCTGATCTTTTTTGCCAATAGCCGCCATCTTATATACCTAAGTATTCTATTTTTATTTCTTTCATGACCCATAACAGTTTTCTCACTTACTTGCCTGAAAGTTTCAATGTCTTATTCTTGATATTGTCGTTTATAAGCGAACATAGTAAGAAGAATTAGGGTTAGTTATGATTGGCTTTCGTGGTACCTGCCTAAATAAAGAAGCAAATTGTCCGGTATCGTACCTAGCACAATGGAAACAGATTCCATAAGGGCTATGATCCTGTGACAGTTAAAAGAACGTCATTCAACAAAAGCCTTTGTTACAAGGGGATGACTTCAACTTCTATACCTCTACCAATCTATATCATTGATGTACATACACAAAATACCTATTTTACCAAAAGGCTTGCCTACGTCTACTAAGGAAATTGCCTATAAATTGTATATTTACAAAATAAACTAAAACTGAACTGTTGTCTTGAACAAAGTTTGCATATAAATAAGAAAGAGCTATTTTTCAAAGGAAAATGCCATGCCAAGAATAATACATTGCAATGTAAAACCTTCAATATAATACTGCATTATCAGTTCCAAATAATATCGCAACCATCGATTTTAGAATCGTCTAGTTTCGCTTATTCTGAGATCGCAACCATCGTAAAGGCTGATTTACGTCAGAAAATACAATGCAACTTTGAGACATTCCACAGGACTGCATAACGTCAAAGAATAACAAGAGTAAATTTAAAATTTATAACAGCCGCGACAAGTGAAGGTTACAGTAACTAGAAAAGAACTGATAACTTTCAAACGGCTAGACCGATTTTCTTGGATTAGGTATAGCTAACACTCTCGATCAAGCCACCTTTCAAACAAAAAAAAAAACTAAATTAAAATCGTTTCATTAGTTTAGAAGCTACGATGCCACAGACAAATAATGTAACCGTAATGCAAGCTTTATTTGTATCAAATTTCATCAAAATCAGTTAAACAGATGGGCAAAGCAACTGACAGACAAATACATTTTCCCGTGAGGATATGGATACCAGAATGATGCCAGATCTTTCCCAGAAATCAAAGAAATTATATTTTTGAGATGAGAACATTTATGTTTTATGTCCCAATACTTTTCTAGCTCAAAAACATTTGACGCAATCAACGCAATTAAAGTTGAAAGCTCTTATCCGATTACTTCATTTTCCCCTCCGATGGCAAGATAACCTTTTGAACGTAGTTTAAAGTTTCTCGTGAACTTTATTTGAAATAGTAGAGAAGGAAAAATGTTAAAGAAATATTTTATCTGGATATGAGTTTCTCTAGCTAATCCTCGTAGGTATCTTCAGGTTAATATGTGGTATCTTTGATATGTAACCTCAAGACCAGTGACCGTCGGAAATGTCAGCATCGAAGTTCAACAATAATATGTATAATTACCTCAGCCAGATTTTACAATTCGGTAAGAACAACTTCGACAAGGAGGCTGATAGAAGAATTCAACTGGGTTAGGCACCATTTAAGCTGTGATAGCCTAGTGGTTAGAACGTCCGCCTCCTAATCGGAGGTGGGGGGTTCGATCCCGGGCACGCACCACTAACTTTTCAGTTATGCGCGTTTTAACGGTGAAGGAAAACATCGTGAGGAAACCTGCATGCCTGAGAGTTCTCCATGTTCTCAAAGGTGTCAATCCGCATTGAGCCAGCGTGGCAGACTATGGCCTAAACCCTTCTCATTCTGAGAGGAGACCCGTACTCAGTAGTGGGGCGGAAATGGGTTGATCATGATGATGATGATGAGGCACCATTTGGAAAACTACGTCAGGTCTTCGAATCGTCGATACCACAAGGCCTTAAGAATCAGGTTTTCAATGTAGCCTACCTGTAATGATGTAAGGAGCGGAAACGTGGACACACCTGGTCTCCTCCACAAATTAAAAGTTTTTTTGTTTTTTTTTTTTAAAGAATATTAGTTTAATAGATTATTATTAATTAGAGGAATAATCTAAGCGTTAAGCTTGTGCTAGGAGTGGGTACGACAATAGTGCAACAGATGCACTATTATAGTATAGGATCGGATTTCAGTCCGCTCCTATACGTGTTGAGCTATTGAGACTAGCGAGGAAAGTCACTCAGTGCAAGGACTATGTTCAGCAGTGGACTCAAAGGCTGATGGATTGAATTGGATGTGTGGTAAATGTAAGGTGGTACCGTCGGCCTCAGAATTCGAGTAGCAATTCCGCGAAACTATTGTTTCAAAAATCTTTTGCACTTATGACCTTTTTCTATAAACACGCCACACACACCTAAAGCATGTGCATAACCGTGCCACGCGACATGATCATTAAGAGCTGGGACACACCAAACGCGTATGTAGCACGTAAGCGTAGACGTAGCGCGTACCATGACGTTGTAACTTGTAATGTATGGAACCCGGTGTGTCAGGGGTACACACGCGTCACCACGCACGTGTCACGTGTACGTGCTACACACGCAATTAGTGTGAATCGGCCTTAAGATCTACACGACTTACGGCTTTAGACGGTACTCAGATTCTAATGATGATGCATCTAGCTAGACACTTACTAGTAGCATATCTCTAAAGTTTAAACACGCTTTGAAAACATTACAATTGTGTAAATGGAATTGGAGACACAAGGGAAAAGGTACCGACGCCACTTTGAAAATAAAACACTGAACACTTGACAAAGTTGTTTATATAGCCCCTTTGTATGGAGCATCTACGGTTCTCTGTTTAGAAGCAATAAATACAGGTACTAAGCAATTTGTAATAGAGATACTAGTAAATGCTTGCAAGAGTTTGAATTCCACTAAAATTATAAATGCGAGTATTGTATGTGTTTGTTGGTTTGTTTTTCAATCACGTCACATTTTTGCATGGATATAGCAAAGACGCTACAAAACTCCAGACAGGTAACGGTTATACATTCGTATTTTAAAAGTGATCCATTGCTATTTAGCTGTGTGACGCGCATGCGCATGGACACTGGTGCGTTGTTGGCACCTTTGATTGACCCATAATTGACCTATTTTGGCAGGTAAGTAGGTCTTATAGCCCAAGTAAAGGAATAAAACCGTGAATGTCGAAATAAATACCCGAGTACGAAACCCTCGGTGCGCGAGTCCGACTAGCACTTGGCCGGTTTTTCTGTAAATGTAAATAATATAAGCAGTTGAAATGAAATGGTGGGGAAAAGAGCAGTTCGATAAAGGAAAGGGTTAAGTTATAAGGAAGACGGTAACACCTGTACACAACACCCCCGCTCTAAACAATTACCATAAAAGCACGGAGCACTGTACTTGAGCACCGCATACATTAGGCAAGACATAGAGTAGAATTAATACATATAGAAGTGGTAGGTATAACAAATACCTATGCACCTACTAGTTATTTTATAAATTTTTGATTAGAAAAAACAATCAAAAATGTGTGGCATTTTCATCATTGTGTATTCATGTTGTGGAGTCATTTGATAGGTAGTAAAGTTTTATTTTAATAAACTTGTGTTTTTATTATTATATTGAATCTTAGGGGTTGGTTAGCGAAAGATTAATATTTTTAAGCTATAAAAACTGTTAATGAATTTCAGTAAAATTAATCATTCATGGAGAATAACTTGCATTTCAATTGCATCAAAAAGTGAAACTCCATATGTTTTATTAATATTTCACCGTGTTTCAACAGCGAGGGAGTACTTTTCTTGTCCAGATGACTGTCTACATCCGGTTTGGCATACTCTCAATGAACTCTTTATTTAGATAATCATCCCTAAAAAACTTGAAATTCCCCGGCCGAAGCTCACTCGCCTAGTGACTGTCATAAAAGATGAATATTCACAATCCAAGCACAAAATAAATATCAATCGTGTATGTTGGTATGTAATAACTACAACTTCTCATAAGAATATAGCACTCACAATATTGAAAAACATAAAAGCCATAATCTTTAAAAACACGTCACATTTTTATAAAACAAAAAGCCTAAAAGGAAATGCACAACCACTTCGACGCAATTCAAACACGAGTATTAATTTTTTAAATGGAACAGCAATACACCATATGACATGTTGCACCTACTCGTGAGTCGTGATGTACCTATTTGTACCAAGTTCACTCTCACTCAAAAGTGAACAATGAACTTCAAGTAGCAATATGGTGGCTCCACCTTTAACAGCCCAAGCAACTTTTTTTTTATTGTGATAGACGAGATAATCATACCTAATAATAAGCAATGATAAAGTCTATGTTAGAGCGCGCTTGACTAGATGATGCTCAGTGTACAGAAAGCTTTATCACGCCTTTTCCTCATTTTTTTATCTACAAATCGTTACAAAAGCTACGAGAAATAATGTCCATTGCGTACTCAGGCTGCAAGAAGTTTCATTGCGTGATCGTGACGTAAAGGAATTCTCTCACAACTTGAAGTCTGCCTGTTGGCCCTTACCATTCAACTAACCGAAAAAAATATAATGTCTTGCTACTATCAGCTCCTATCAGTAGTGGCAACACCATACTATTATATATTCTGAGGCAATACATAGAATAACGCATCAACAAGTCATACATACATACATCGATGCTACATTTTCGTTACATTCGAACTGACCACTTGGTCTATTACTCCAACAGAATCAGCTGCTGCAATAAAGCTGTTCTGGTCCCGTTGTTGAGTTTAGGCTGTTCTGATAAAAGTGTAAACCACGACTCTGACCGCGAATCAATTTTACAGCGCGAAAAATCATACATTCTGCATTTAGCTGCCCGAAAACCGTCTTGGAACGCGAATCACGGCGCAAATTTTAGCGAAGTGTCATCAAACTTGCTTTTTTCAATGACGCGAATAAAGAACGACCGCGTCGATCTCCGCCTCAAATACTGAACATGAACATTGAACACTGAACACTCGATTAGTTGCGAAGGTGCTTGACGCTAAAAGCTCAAAACTCAATCCCTTGCATCAAGAATTCAAGCGACGCCATCGACAATCCTACACACCTGTCGACTTTTACTGTGGTACAAGTTATAGACTTTTACCGACCTCGAAGCCCAGCTTCCTTGCCTGGGCGTGTTCTCACAAGTAGCTATGGCTAGAAGAAATGGAGATGGATGTTTCAAAAAATACTCCAGACTCCACCTCCTCCCAACAAACAAAAATAGGAAATACTGAGATTTTATTAGTCACTGTTTCTTAAAAAAAACCTGATTTATT
The DNA here is from genome assembly GCF_905333055.1 of Maniola jurtina. NCBI lineage: Eukaryota > Metazoa > Arthropoda > Insecta > Lepidoptera > Nymphalidae > Maniola > Maniola jurtina. The sequence goes on along the minus strand of NC_060035.1, from coordinate 14,682,781 downwards.
GTTTACTAGCTGATGCCCGCGACTTCATCCGCGTGGATTTATATTTTTCAAAATCCCGTGGGAACTCTTTGATTTTACGGGATAAAAAGTAGCCTATGTACTAATCCAGGATATTAACTATCTCTATTTCAAATTACAGCCAAATCCGTTCAGTAGTTTTTGCGTGAAAGAGTAACAAACATACACACACACATACATACACAAAAACTTTCGCCTTTATAATATTAGTGTGATCGTGTGATTTATTTAAGGCCACAATTCACTCTGAGAATGAATGAACTGCCAGAGTACTGGAATTCTCATATTTTTTTAGTTAGACGCTTAGTGTGATTCCAAGTTGTCAACCAGTCTTAGATCTTTACTATTCCACTTATCTTGAAATGCGACAATTTTAGCATCGCAAAGAATTTTTCGATGAAATAATACGATTACAGACTATCCCCTTATGACATATATGCTTATTGCGTAATGTAATTTACACTATCGCACCAAACTCGTAGATCAAAACTGTTTTAACTCAAAAAAAAACTTTTATCAGAGTCTAGGAAAACGCAATTTTTTTATGATCTACTTTATGTACTAAAATTTTATTCCCGTATCGATCGAGTCAAGGAGGAATGAGGTTCTATAAATGGCATACTTTTTGAGTAGAAACAGTTTTGATCTAGAGGTGCAAATATTACATTATTTCAATATGATAAATGGTAATTTGTTTACGTATCTTGTGGCATACACCGTTCTTTGTTCGGGCCCTGCACTAGAGGGTGACAGGTGGCGATACCCAATCAAGGGACGAATTGCGAGGCAGCCCTTTGTCCCTGTTTGCCTTCTATTCAGATGCCGTTACTTGCAATCGGTTAGGAGACTGCATATTTGCATTGATATTGCCTTATTTGTACTTGCGAATAACATCGTAATGTTAGAAAGGAACTGCCAAGCACCAGAAAATCTTTGTTCAAATGTGAAATGTTCTTTATTTGGCAAATATGTGATTATTGCTAAGTATTTTGTGCTACTACTTACCTATTGCACGGTGATAGCGTTCTATTCCAGAGATCGGGGGTTCGATCCAGGGCACGCAATAACTTTTCAGCGTTTTTAGCAATTAAATATTACTTGCTTTAACGGTGAAGTAAAACATCGTAAGAAAATTTGCATGAATAGGAGTTGACAATAATGTTCTCATAGGTGTGTGAAGTCTACCAATCCGCACTTAGTCAGCGTGGGAGACTAAGACCTAAACTTTTCTCATTCTAAAAGAAGACTCATGCCATCAGTAGTGACACCACGACCGGTTCCTGATGAGTAAAAGGATTTGGGTTAACTTTGCAGATAGGAGTTTGGAAAATAGTCTAATGGTAGTTATTGTTCTCGAAATAGCAGTTTTAAGCTGAATCTTATCCACAGTTAGAACTTAAATCTATGTTGAAAGATAAAACATTTCTTAAAAGAAGACTTGAGAAAAGTTCTCGAGAGACTAGGAAAATATAGAGTCGCGGAGTGTTTTCAGAGCTATCTTTCCAAGTGTTGTTGTGGCGAGGTCTCAAATAGCGTAGTACGAGTACGTTCCTTGCAAAGCGTGTATAAGGAGGGAACACGAGCGGGCTTAAGTGACACCCTTTGTGTGGTCATTAGACTGAGGTTTTACTGAGGCTTGCGTAAAGTATAATGTATAATGTACCTACATACTTGTTACTTGTAGTAGGTAAAGTAGGTTATTTATGTGAAAGGTAGGTTACCTACTGTTATGAACATGGAAATTAATTTCAAACTGTAGGTCTAAAAGCTCGGGCACTCCAGTTGAAGGTAACCTTTTTCTAATAGATTATGTCCACGACATAGTCCGCGTGTAAATAATTTTTAAAATCCTGCAGAACGTTTTGACTTTCCAAGAGATGACAAAGTCTATTCATTCTCGGGATACTCTCTTCTACTTCTATGACAAATTTCATCAAAATCGGCAAAATAGATAATCCGTGAAAAGGTAACTAGCAGACAGAAAAATTTCGCAATTATAATACTAGCAGGATTATTACTAATGATAGGTGATAAAACGGCATTCTTTTTAAGCCACATTGGATTTTCTTTGTGGTACAATACTAAAAACGTACTATTTTATGATAGTAAAATGAAAAAGTTTTATCATAAAAGTTTTTCATTACCTAGATATAACGAGCATGTTAAAGCTCTGAAAATCACTGTGCAATCTTGCCATAGCATGTGAAGTTTTACCTACGAATAGTATATCAATTCTCTCCGTAAACCGTTGAACTTTTGAGATATAAATGTATTGTACCTATATTACTTACTATTGAATAGTTTGAAGTACCTGTGACATGATTTGGGCGTGCTCGCGGTACGAGCAGCTGTAATATATTGACTGCGTAAATCATGCTCTACAATTCAATTTAAACTGCCTTTGACACCCCACACCGCATTGATTCGAGAAACAATATATCACATAAGACAAGTGAGAACATTTCAGAAATTACTGTTAGAGAACTAATTTGGCTGGTGTATGGTGCAAGAACTAACAAAGGTATATTAACAGGGCTCTCTCCGTCACTCGTTTCCACTCGTTTCATACAATCGTAGTTCCAATTTCATTTGAATATTAAGCAACCAAAGTCCATGAAATTTTGCAGACATATTCTAGAAACTAATATCTGTGTCTGTGGTTTTCCAGATTTCTGTTAAAATATTCGGTTTCAAAGTTACGCGGTCTTAAAAATTTTCATACAAATCTTTGAGCCCCTGTAATTTTAAAACTACATATTTTTAGAAGAGCCCTATTAACAAAAGCTTACATAGCTATAGTGTATTTACATAGGTTGCGAAGCTGAAGTAGCAATGAGCAGAGCACATAGTTCCAAAAACCGATTGACGTTGGTGGCGACTTCGCAATGAAAATCGCAGCGTTAGAGAATCCCATTACGTAGACCGTCGCCAGATGACATTTAACGAGTCACAGGGAGCCACTGAATTCAGGCCCTTCTCATTCAGAGACACAGTTCTCAGTAGTGAATCAGCGATTGGTTGATTATGATCAATGTTGAACTTTCCCCTTCAACTAAGCATAAAGCTCGGAGTTGGTATGACAATAGTCCAATGGGATTTGAACCTATGACTTTTCGGATTTCAGCCCGTTTCCTTAACCACTAAGCTTTTGGGGCTACAAAGACAGATACTAACTTACGAAGATTTATTCAACTACCCGCAAATCTCTTTATATCGTCAGGTCGTAAATAAATGGCTATAATAAAAATGTTTCACTGGTCTATCGTAAACAGAGCCGGAGGGCGAGGGATAGAGGAAATATCAATCGCTCCGATTTGAACTCCCAGAGGGGAATCTTGAATGCCAAACTCACAACTTGCCTAATGATGCATTACTCTTCATTCAGGCTTCCCTATAGATAATAATTTCTCCGCGACAGTATTTCAGTGCATAGGTTCCCAAAGTTTTGTAAGGTAGGTACAAAACTGAACTTTGTCATGTCACTATGAATATTAATAAAATTATTTTAAGGCATTCTCTACCCATTTTACATCTTCTAAATCGTGTAAAATTTAAATCATTTACTAATTTTATAAATGCAGAAGCGGCGTGTTTGATTTTATTATTAGTTTATCTTTCGTTCAGTCCCTATGAAATTTTTAAAAACCAAATTCCAAGGGACATGTAAGCTGTGCATATTTATACTTAAAGGGAAGCAAATAATTTGACCACTTTTGTAACCGTGACTTCTAATATTTATAAAAGAAAAAACGAAGTGATTCATACAGCGATATTTTCTCTATAGTTAACGTACTTATTATCTGTAACGTAGACTCCCGAATAATAATAGAATTTTCAGAGATTCCACCGAAATGAACCCAACGCTGGAAAAGGACGAGGAGAATTAGCTCTGAATGAATGTTATGGAAAAACGTAAACATAAATATGTTTACGTTTTTCCATGCATGCACGAGTCTTCAACATTGTCTAAAAATCTATAAAAATATTCAATAAACAAACTGCTGTAGTGGGCTAGAAACATAAAGGTTCGTGTGATCCACGGCTTTTTTTATGACACAATTGTAAAAGCGACTTATAAAATGTATAATGAAATTGTTCCCCATTAAAAAACTAGAGCTTTGGGAAACCTAAACATCCAAAACTTTGGGAAACCTATCAACCAGTAGAATACTCAACAAATGATTTTAGTCTTTATATTCAAAGGTCTAAAGTCATATTTCAATAATCATTTAAAGCTGCTATTCAGACTTTATAATATTGCATTACATTGTCACAGCCAGGTGGACGTCGATTGAACTCCTAACTACAATTCTTATCAGAATGTCAAATTCCATTATGGCGTCAAACGAACGTCTTGTCGTTGGATTTCACTTTGTGGATAGCAAGATAGTTGATCGAAGATAGATTTGTTAGTCTAAACTAAAATTAAAAACTTTTACTCGTAAAAACAGAGCAATTGTTATAAACCAAATCCAGAGATCAAAATTATCATCATCATCAACAATAACCCATCACCAGAGCTCACTACAAAACACGAATCTTCTCTCAAAATGGGAAGGGTTTACCGTTTGAGCTACGCTGGCCAAGTGCAGATTGGTAACATAAGTAACATAACTTTGAGAACATTATGGAGAACTCTCAAGCATGCAGGTTTCCTCGAGATGTTTTCTTCACCGTTATGGTTTAACGGAGAAGAAAACGTGATAAATAAAATTAATTGTTGTTTAAAACGTTCATAACTCCGTTAAGTTAGAGGTACTCGTACGTGCCCAGATCGAACCCTGGACCTCACTGGCCGACGTTTTAACTATTAACCACAAAGCTATCACTGCTGTTGAGATCAAAATAACTGTTTAAAATATAAACATATTAAAATATCTTGGCAGAACGAAGTAAAACTGTTAAACAATCTTAAACAATGTAAGCAAAATATCTTGTAAAATTGAAATAAGCAAAAGAACGGTATCGCAACTTTGTTCTGCAAAGCTATTAGGCTTTAACTGCACAACAATATCCATGAATCACACGTGTAGTGTTAGCCTAACAGGCATTCTAATCTTTACTATACTTCAACGCCACCCAATACAATTTATACCATACGGACAACACAATAAAGTTGACTTTCCATTGTCGGGTCAAAAGGTTTTACTGGCTGCCTCCTTCAGTGTACGCTGCCCTAGGTTACGCCGGAAGTGGTAAAGTTCACGCTTTACAGCGCAGGTTTAGTACCAAGGAGCTGGGAATTTATTGGCCCTCTCCCGAACGTTAGTAAAAATACCTAATGAAGTCTATACTTTATCACCTTTTGAATCAGGTAAGGTTAGAACCTATGGAGTATTCTTTCTGGAATACTGTAATGTTCTGAATGGTATAGGAAAATCGTGAGGAAACCTGCATATCTGAGAGTTCTCCATAGTGTCCTCAAAGGTGTATGAAGTCTGCCAATCCTCACTTGGCAAGCGTGGAGGACAATAGTCCTGAGATGAGACACCCTTTTTCAGAAGAGGTCCAACGATGAGTTGAATGATGATAAATAGATTTTAGAGAGAGAACATTAAATATCATTTACCAATTAGTATGAAAACATTTCATAAATAAGATGCTTCCTCGAAGGCAAAATAGAATTTTACCGCTGGATGATAAAACTTTTGGATTTAGGTATAATTAATATTTATATTAATGAATGTAAAAATAAATATCTACCATCCTATTAAGAAGTTTTTCATTAAAATCTTCTGAATTTTCTAGAAAGCGCCCTAAGTAGGTACTCATTACATGCCTTTCAATGTAATGCGTACGCAAGATGTTCTTGCGTACTATTTATGGATTTGGGTTCTTGGTTCCTAGTTCGAGCCAGTTATCTATGGGACTAGTTATTATATCCCGGGGCTCACAGCCTAAGCAGCTTATGAGAAAAATCGATTTCGTTTCATCGATGTCAATAGTGTGACCACGATTATAGTAACTAGTAAATATCCACTCAAGACAACAGTTTTTATGGCATACAACATCACAACCATCATCAGCCTGTGGACATCCACTGTTGGACATAGGGCATCCCTTTTTTGTTTACGGGGGGGAAATCTTCACAAGATACCCGACCTCTTTGAGGAGAGATCGGGTTATGTGGGATTTCTACCCACTAAAACACATCGATGGCCAACCTCAGCGCATATTAAGAGGCTCCGGGAACTCTTACGAACGTGCGCCGGTGGTTTAGGGCATCCCTAAGAGCCCCGCTACATTCCTTACCTAACCACTTCCCGCCAGCCTCTTTATATCGTCGGCATCGGTCCATAGTGCCAGAGGGCCGGCCGTCCCACACTACTCCAACGGTTATCACCTCTGCGACAGGCATTACCAGACGCCTTTTCAGTTTGCTAATAGATAGTTTATGGCATACATATTATTCAATAAGTCAACGTTCTACACCAAAGACCTTTTCAGGTTTTTAACTCATTTTGTCTACCAGAGACCCGTGATACAGACAGACAAACATACAGAGAGCAGAGTGACATTAATAGGGCTCCGTTTTACTCTTTGCCTTTACGGACCCCTAAAAGGGTTAAAACTACGACAGTCGACAGTTAAAACGCGTAAAATCACAGTCACCCTACAAGCCTCCCGACTAACCCTACTTGCGTCGACAGAATTAATTTCCTGGCCTATAACTCTCGTATATTGCAGCTTCGGCGACAGTTGCGAGTGCCTCCGATTTATGGCGTAGTGTCGCGCGCAGGTATGACTGGCTAGTTGGAGGACTGTTCACAACTATTCGGTGTTAGTTTCTCATAGCAACTGCTTTTCAAACTAGTAGACGATTTAAACCACTGGAAACCTCTGGGGGGTAGTGGTTTAGTGGAAAAAGGTGAGGCTTTTTCTGTGGATTTTGTAAAGAACTGATGAATTTCTTGCCAGCTCTTCGCAGTAGAAACTATTTTCTATACCGGTAATAGAGTCTTAAATAAGTGGCTATGAGTTTGGCCTAGATGGAATAAAATATTTAAAATTTAAAATTTTTATTTCAAACTAGATCACGCCTCTTGGGCTGGGTGGATTTAGATTCGTAAAATGCTGCGGAAAATTCTTAATTTTCTGGGATAAAAAGTCGGCTAGGATTTCGGTGTCAGAGATGCAAACAACCTCTGTACCCGTCAAAAATTGGTTAAATGGATGGGCCATGAAAATGTACAGACAGACAGACACATTTTTGCATTTATATTAGAAATTATCCTTTCTATACATAATATAATAGGGTCCAAGTATGACTGGCTAGTCAAAGGACAATTCACAACTATTCGTTTGACTAAAGTTCATAGCTAAGTCGTTTAATATAGGAGCAAGAGGTATACCTGACTTGCAATAGTTGTGCGAAGTTATCCTCCATCTTCTCTTCGTCTGTTCATGGAACCTGTAAAGTGTCATTGATCTCAGATTCTTGTCAACAGAACGTCAACTTCTTTGATGCAATAATGATATTTGTGGGATTTGTAGGACTTACATACATATAGAAGGGTCCGAGTTCGATTTCCGGCTGAAAATCTAAAATTAATATTTTTTCTGTGGTCTGGAAAGGGTCTGGACTAATAATGGCCAAGAAGGCTATGGCCGACGCATTACCAACCTCCCAGCAATGTACCGCTATGGACGCCATTAAACGTAAGCAGGCTGATTGGTGAGAGTATTTATTTTTTGACTAACTGATGCCCACGACTTCGTTCGCGTGGATATAGGTTTTTCCTGTCCAGTAAGAACTCTTTGATTTTCCGCGATAAAAAGTAGTCTATGTGTAAATCCATAGAATCTGTGTCCATTTCAAATTTCAGCCAAATCCATCCAGTATTTTTTGCGTGAAAGAGTAACAAACATACATACACACACGCACACACACATACAAACTTTCGCTTAGGTATATAATATTATAGTGATTTTAAATAAGAACCGTATCGATTGCGTAGCAGTGTGTACGAACCCATACAAGCCGACTATGTAATCCCATGTCGAACATACGAGAACAGAGATATTAAATTGGCTTGACATTAATGTCCAATAGTTTTCGTTGAACGATTTTCGGCTGATTTGATTGATTCAAGGTAGAACAATGAATATAATATTTTTTATTGGATTACTAGCTGATCCCTCCTGACTTCACTCGTGGAATTTTCAAAATCTTTTCTTAGAGTCGGTCTACGTTTACGAGCAGTTGAAACCACTGATCTAGACAACTAAAATTTTGAGAACGGAGCATAAAAAAGGATTTTGAGTAACTCCAACGGATCTTCAAAAACCTAAATCAATATGGATGAAATTGTGAGAATAAGTTAATGTATAGGTACAAAATACTTCTAAAACAATTTATCATCAAACAAATCGCCATAATTTGCATACTTAGAATAAATAAGTCTTCAGGTAGTTCCAAACACATAAGAACATGAAAGAGCTAAAGAGGAATACCACTAACATTGAGGTAATTTCACTTTTATATACAAGTTTGTGTGTATGTGGGTGTATGTGTGTGTGTGTGTATGTATGTTTGTTACTCCTTCACGCAAAAACTACTGGACGGATTGGGCTAAAATTTAGAATGGAGATAGATTATACCCTGGATTAGCACATAGGCTACTTTTTATCCCGGAAAATCAAAGAGTTCCCACGGGATTTTAAAAAAACCTACATCCACGCGAACGAAGTCGCGGGCATCGGCTAGTTTCATAATAATTGTGCTATAATTATATTAACACAAAGCGTCAAGTTTGTCCGTACTGTACAAAGGGCCGGGACGCTATGTCTTTGAGGCAGTGGAATGTTAATCAAGTAATTAGCAACTTACATAAACGCTCGCTTGTCCTTTAAGGATGTGATAATACTTTACAAATTACTTTATGGATGTGGTAGAAAAACTGATAGCTACTAGACGATGCCCGCCCCTTCATCCAAGTCGATGTAGTTTTCGAAGAATCCCGTGGGAACTCCTTCATATTCAGGACAAAAAGTAGTATTAATTCAGTAAACAAGTTTATTTATTATGCACACAAGTTTGTAAACACCACACAAATAACTAAAAAATTTCAATATGGATTACAAAAATTTTAATTAAGTGTTAGTTCTTGATCAACCCGTGCTCAATAGTTAGCCGGCGATCGATTGATCATGATCTTGAGTCGAAAGTCAGTTCTTATGTTACAACTAGTGTTGTTATGGATATCCATATCCGTAACCGAAACAATCGGATATCCGAAATAAAAAAATATCCGTAACCGTAACTGAATCCGTAATAAAAGTTTTGGATACCTAGTTTCGGATAGGGCAGAGTCTAACTAAATACTACACTCGTACGAATTAACTGTGCACTCCGCTGGAATGCGACACCTTCATCAGTTCACATTTTACAGTTCCTTAAAAAATTAATATCCGTAACCGAAACTATCGGATAATCCGAAATAATTTAATATCCATAACCGTAACCGAAACCGATATTATTTTTTAGTTTTTACCAATATCCATATCCATATCCGGATCCGAAATTATATATCCATAACATCCCTAGTTACAACGACCCACCATAATAGCACTACTTCGCTCGGGTGAAATTTCTGAAAATCCTTTCTTAATATTTTTCTATAACGTAGAGCCCACGTTATAGAAAAATACTTTCTTAGTGGCTTATCTACGTTATAATTGAGCTGCACTACGTTGTTATTATGTCTAACTTAGTTTCTAAGAGCGATCATTCGGATATTAAGTCTCCTTACACTAAATACAACATTATTAACTTGGTATTTACTATGGATACTATTTATCTACTAACAAAATAAAAAATTACCAAGCAAGACGAGATTAATTAGTAAAAAATTCTAATGGCACCTTAATTGCGTAAATGCTACCTAACCTAAAATAAGTTGACAAAGTTCAAAACAATATTTTTACAGTAAAAGCACAGGTCCTAGAGTATACAAAAACCTATTCAAAGCCAGGGACCGGTTTTTGAAATTTTTAATTGGCACCTCAAAGTTTTTTCAATAAAAATCTCGAGTTCTATTGTTTATTTTTTCATAATCAAAAATTGGAAATTGTTTTTGAAAACTTGTGCCAACAAATAGTTTTTTTTTTTTAATGAGAATAAAATAGGAAATTGTCTTCTTTCTTTTTGGTTAATTTAAAATCATTGTATTAGTCGTGGTACATACATTACGACATTATGATATACGGTTATACCCGCCTACTGATTCCCTAACTCAGTGTCTAACACTCAATGATAGCCACCGGGCTCATTTGACATTTATTATTAACTAGCTGATACCCGCGACTTCGTTCGCGTGGATGTAGGTTTTTTAAAATTCCCGTGGGAACTCTTTGATTTTCCGGGATAAAAAGTAGCCTATGTGCTAATCCAGGGTATAATCTATCGCCATTCTAAATTTCAGCCCAATCCGTCCAGTAGTTTTTGCATGAAGGAGTAACAAACATACACACACACACACACACACACACACACACACACACACACACATACAAACTTTCTCCTTTATAATATTAGTGTGATCCATTAGACGGTTTCTGCGAAAAATGTTTTTCATGTGACTCAGTGAAGTAGCAATGTAGAACCAACTAATGTCAAATGAGCTCAGTGGCTATCGTTCAGTGTTAGACGCTGAATTAGCTAATCACTCGGGGTAATCGTTCCTCATAATAGCGTTTCCACATATGAATATTGTAATATCGCGCTTGCGTAGATAATAATTACCTTGCTAAGTTACCATATCCGTAGCTTGTTAATCATCGGTGATCGACAAAGACGAAGCGTGAACCGGGTAATAAATCTGTCCCGGAGTATTCATTCAAACTCAAACACACGGCGCTAACTTGGTTAACGACAACTTTAACTATTGAAACCAATGATTTATTAGGTGTGGGTTAAGTGCCTACTACTAGTTAGATATCTGTGTAATACGTCTGATAAGTCAAAGCAGCAGTCTTTAATTGACAAGTGTAAATTAAAAATTTATAACACCCCCGACAAGTGAAGGTCACAGTAACTAGAAAAGAGCTGATAACTTTCAAACGGCTGAACCGATTTTCTTGGATTATAGCTAAGAAAACTCTCGATCAAGCCACCTTTCAAACACAAAAAACTAAATTAAAATCAGTTCGTTAGTTTAGGAGCTACGATGCCACAGACAGATACACAGATACACACGTCAAACTTATAACACCCCTCTTTTTGGGTCGGGGGTTAAAAATGGGTACCACTGTACACTTTATGATTGTCATTATTGTTGAAACTTACAACTATAGTACGCGATAGATTTTTTACACCTTTATTACCTGTTACCTCCCAAAGTCACCATGATCCCAATTTCATAGTCGCTGATCGTTCCTGCCTGTTTTGGGGACAATACGCAGAGAAACTTTCATCTTAAAATAACAAAGCTCTGGCACGCGCTGGTTCTTTCTATCGGTCTTTATAACTTTGGCCAAAAGTTGGACTATTTTCTTAATACACGCTTCATAAAATGAATATATTTTATTTATGGGTAGGTACACGCAATTAATTGGTACTGGAATAACGGTTAAATTAACCATAAAACTATATTATTAGTGTAATCAACTTATATTTCCCAAAGAAAATGATGTTTCAGTTTATTGTTATTATGTGAAGGTTAATCGAGTTGTTTGGGACGAATTCAATATTTCCGTATTTTTAACCCCCGACACAAAAAGAGGGGTGTTATAAGTTTGCCGTGTGTGTCTGTGTGTCTGTGAATCTGTCTGTGGCATCGTAGCTCCTAAACTAATGAACCGATTTAATTAATTTTTTTTTTTGTTTGAAAGGTGGCTCGATCGAGAGTGTTCTTAGCTATAATCCAAGAAAATCGGTTCAGCCGTTTGAAAGTTAGTCAACTCTTTTCTAGTTACTGTAACCTTCACTTGTCGGGGGTGTTATAAATTTTTAAATTACACTTGTAATGATGAAAATCACAGTTGTACGCCAATGTCAATGTCCCATTTTGTTCACTTAAAAACTACATTCCATGCTCAGAAGGTTTTAAAACTAAGCCACTGTAATCCAAACCCAGGCTTTTACACACCCTTTTACACGCCTTTTATACTCATAGTTTCGAGATCTCGTACAGTGGAAAACAAAAGTGCTTTTACGTCAAAGTCCTTTACCCCTGTAACCCTTGTGTCGAGGTGACGGGTCGCTGTGGACGCAGGTGCGAGACGCGCAGACACTTACGCTAATCTACGCAAAGACAAATAGCGCCCTTCACTGGAAAAACATGCCACAGACCTGTTAATGGGTAGTAAAAGACCTCTTTATAGCCAACGACTTATTTTTAATATTATCTGATCAGAAGCCTTGTATAATATGATATACATCTCACCTAAGTTGATAGAGTTCCTGCGTGGAAACGCTAAAGCGTCAAAGCAAAATTGACCTTAAAAGCATTGTTTCAAAAAAATATTATTTCTCTTGTAAGAAAGTTCGCTATAAAAGTGCTTTTACGTCAAAGTCCTTTACCTCTGTAACCCTCGTGTCGAGGTGACGGCTGTGAACGCAGGTGCGAGACAGACAGACATACAGTACATACAGTTGAATATAATCTGACTTTTTGATGCCTCATATGCATAATGTTTCCCAATCCATCCATACTAATATTATAAATGCGAAAGTGTGTCTGTCTGTCTGTCTGTCTGTCTGTCTGCTACGTTTTCATGGCCCAACCGCTGAGCCGATTTTAATGAAATTTGGTACAGACTTGGGATACATCCCGGGGAAGGATATAGGCTACTTTTTATCCCGAAAAATCAAAGAGTTCCTACGGGATTTAAAAAAAATCCAAATCCACGCGGGCGAAGCCGCGGGCATCACCTAGTCTAATATATATGGCCATGTGACATGTCTAAATATTTATGATGTCTATCTCTGAGTCGGACCCTCTAGTTAACGAGTAACTTGGGACCAACGCAGGCAGGTGAGCGCGCCTCGAATGGTATATGTGTTACCTTAGTATACCTTGAAGAGAGATCTTTATTCGTATGTAGAGCATGTAATGTGATAGATACATTCTTATATGTCATTCAGATATTTCGGTAGAATGGTAGATGATGGAGGAGACCACGAGCTCAAATCCGCTGTAGAATAAATCAAGCACGCCCTAAAACAATTCCTTCAGGAAAAGTGGCAGGCAGGAGGGCGCCTGGCCGCAGAAGATATTGTCGCTTAGTAGGAATTTTTCATATTACAGTGCGCAACGGACGTCTAAGTGTGGAAGAGAAACCCAAGAAGAACCCAAGAAGAACCGAGGAAGAACCCAAGAAGACCCAGGAAGAACCCAGGAAGAACCCAGGAAGAACCCAGGAAGAACCCAGGAAGAACCCAGGTAGGACCCAGGAAGAATGCAGGAAGAATCCAGAAAGAACCCAGGAAGAACCCAGGTAGGACCCAGGAAGAATGCAGGAAGAACCCAGGAAGAAGAACGCTGCAGCGCGCGAGGGTAACCGCTGATATTATACACGCTTGGCAATTTAGATCCCTTGGACGCCTTCTGTGTGCCCGAGCCTTAAGTCCTAAGTGAAATACATGAGAAATTGTGGACCCACATGCTGAGCTCGCTACGAGGTAATTTGCGAAATCTTTCCATTGAAGAGATGCTGACAAAAGCTTAGAAAAGACATGGAAATAAGATGATTGCTGCCCACGCCTGACGAATCAGATTAAATTGTTTCGTACTTTGACTTTCAAAAGTAACTTCACATTTTTTTAACTTTTATCCGTATATTTTTGCAATTCATACAATAAATTCGAATGGAAGGCCTTAGAAATATGGTGCTACCGAAGAATGCTGCGAATAATAAGTTGGGTCCAAAAAATTATCTAAAATCTATAAGGATCTAATTTTGAACATAGTGCAGCCTTTCCGTCTGGCGAAAGGTGGGTCATTATAATACTATGACGAAATTACGCCTTACCTACAATATTAGAATAAGAAGAAAAAACATTTTGAAGAAATCTTTTATCTGATTAAATCAAAATAAAATTCAATTAAATATCTATAAAACTTAAGACGCTACTGACTAACACAATATAGTTTAAAGCAACTTACTAACAAAATGAAAAAACTTTCTTTTACTTCCATTTAATTACATAGGTTTAACTTGTTCATCCTATGCATTGCCATAATATACTTATTAGAGGTAGTTTAAGTCCTGGTGATTTTAAGCTTATTCGTGTTTTTACGACATACTTATAGTAGTTTTTGGGTGAAAGACTGGAAAACATGCACACACACATAAAAAATTTCGCCTTTATGATATTAGTGTGATATTTTTGTATAATTATTAGATGAAGGCACTTTTTTTAGGCCTGATGAATAATATTTGCATCTCTAAGGTCCGTCACTCAATGACCTTATGTAAATTGATTCCGAGCTTGTTTCGCAGGCAATCAGGCTTGCTAATGGAAATAAATAGTTTACACAATAATTAAGTCAAAGCTGTAAGGGCCAAGCACACTCGACACTTTTACTTCTTTATTATTTTACGATAGTTATAAAACTTGTAACAAAACCTCGAGGCCTTACTTACACTGGCAGGTGTTAAAAATGTAGGCTATGAAACAACTTTTGACACATTTTGACGGCCTGCCTGGCACAGTGGTAAGAGCTGTGGTCTTATTAGTGAGAGGTTCCAGGTTCGATTTCCAGCAGGGGTTTGGAATTCTATAATTTCTAAATTTCTGGTCTGGTGACACGCTTCGGCCGTGGCTAGTTACCACCCTACCGGCAAAGCTGGGCCGCCAGGCGATTTGGAGCTCTGCTACGATGCCGTGTAGAAACCAAAGAAATATGGATTTTATGAAAAACTGCCATACCCCTTCCAGGTTAGCCCGCTTCCATCTTAGGCTGCATCATTACTTACCACCAGGTGAGATTGCAGTCAACGTCTAACTTGTATATGAATAAAATAAAAACTTGATATGTGACTTGGGCCGTTGCGTCGTAGCTGCGAGCGTGACAAAATGTAAAAAAAAAAATTATAATATTCTTGAATCTTTGATTTTAAATATGTAATATTTGATAGATAACGATTTAGAATCAAACCGGAAGCTCACTCATTCCAGTCTATTCTGCTATGGACAATAGCATCGATGCTGCAACGCGTTTCGGTGAATTTAGACGTGGTACGTCAGAGCTTCACTGATTGCTGCGACTGGCGATAAAATATGCATCAGAAAATATGAATGTAGCTGTATGTGTAACTTAAGCTTGGTCGCTGCGTAGCTTTTGATCCTACTATACCTAAGGATATGTGTAGCCCTACTAATTACAAAAAGCGTTGTAGTTATAGCCAATGTTCGAAGTTTCGTGTGTGCTCCAGCCCTTAAGGTTGAGCCAAAGGAAAGCCCTATTTACATTTACTGACTGCGCAAAAAATAAAAACATGCATGAATTCAGTACTTCATTGCTTATTCTGTTCTTAGTTACTTCTTAATACAAACTTAGCGTTCTGGATAGCTACTTACAACTTCAAAATGTAGCTTCATAGAATTTTATGGGGGCGTTATATAGTCAAGACGTTTTGATGGCATTTCGATAAATACCTACTTAACGGAGACTTTGTTTAGATAAACCCGACATCCTAGGTACTTTAGGCTATCTAAAAAGATGGTTTTGAAGGTAAACTGGGTGCATGGATTTTAGCCTTACGTCCTTTCTTATCAAAGTACACTTTTCGCTGAATATTGTGAAGAAAACTCATAAAATGAAAGTGGTACCTACCCGAGAGGGCCATGGCCTCCAAAATAATAATTGGTATTAGAAATAACGTATTCCTATCAGCTTCCACTTTACCCGCCCACCTAACTACAGCAACTACCTAAGTTTAAAAAGGTAAAAAAAAAACCGGCCAAGTGCGAGTCAGACTCGTGCACTGAACATGCAGCATGCGACATGCACCGCCCGCCCTCCCACTGATAAACATGCAGGAAAAAATAGGGCGGGCGGTGCATGTCGCATGCTACATGTTGCATCATACACATCTCTTTGGTTTGGCGGATTATAGCGAATTAAGCTTTTGGTTCCTTGTATGCCGTGGACTTCCGCAAAATAATGCTTGCTTCTATACTACATTTGAACTGAATGACTCTAAGCTTATGAGGCCCATAGTTAACGGCCACATCTCGACCGGGAATCCGTATGCCATCACTTTACCATCCTAGTGTTATTGCAGCGAGAGAAATCCTTTAGGTAGTAGGTATATCTTTTTAAAATTGTCTTTGCAATTACATATTATTAAAATATGAAAAACCCCGTTTAATCAAAGCGTCTAATCACCAAAAGAGAAAAAATAAACAGGAAAGGGCATCGCTTAGGTTCAATTTCTCGTTTTTTCCGGTATTTGCATAAAGAATTGCCGCGGGCAAACGCGGGCGAATCTAAATAATAAATTGTCCATTGTTGGGCGGGCCGGGTTACCCGAATGTATTTACGCTCACCTAATGAATTCCTTCGGGATGACTGATTATGTAGATTCCCCGCCATTATAAACGCATCTTGAGAGACACGATTTCTAGGAGAAATCTTCCGTGCCATTTGTATTAAATATTACTTAGTCGTTATGAAAAATTACTACTAATTTATACTACTACTTATACTTATTTATACTACTATAATTGATAAGTATTTATTGCAATACATAGTAATGCGAAATAATAAAGCGCCACCTAGTGCTATTCTAAGATAATAACTCTTAAAGTTGTTGTAACTGAAACCGCCAGACAATGCTGAAGTTTCTGGGAACCTATTTCAGAATTCAAACCTCATCGTCGCCACTAGGTGGGGCCAGTAGGTATAAGAAACATTACCAGCAATGTGGCTTTTCAAAAAATCAGTTACCTGGCGTGATTTGTGGAATAAAAAAATAATATTTTCTTTCAGACCATATAATATATACGATTACGAAAAGATTACGGCAAAGTCCGCCCAGCTTAGAAATGGACTTAATTAGAACCGTGGTCAAAGTATTGTTCCCGTTCCATGAAGATTTCGGCCGGATCATGGGAAATGCCTCTCAGATGCCAGAAATTACGGAAGAAGAGCTAAGGACGGCGGTTGAAGGCCTTAAACTAAAGAAGGCACCAGGACCCGATCTTATAGGGCCAGAGGTGGTCAAAATGGCAGTGCAGGCTATACCGGAGAAAGTAAGAACAGTTTTCAACGATGCTTTTACATCTGGGACATTTCCTGCAGCTTGGAAAAAAGCAAGCCTGGTCTTACTCAGGAAAGCAAATAAGCCAGCGGGAGACCCGGCCGGATATAGACCAGTCTGTTTGCTTGATAGTTATGGCAAACTTATGGAGAGACTTCTGCTTCACAGAATAGAAAAGCTTTTGCCAGACCACGGCGGTCTCTCTGACCATCAGTATGGTTTTAGGCAGGGCCGGTCCACACTGATGGCCATAAAAAAAGTGGTGGATACAGCCATGACGGCAAGACAGGGCACGCTAAAAAAGAGAAAGCTTTGTGCCCTGATCTGTCTAGATGTGAGGAATGCTTTTAATTCCGCGTCTTGGCGAGAGATCCTTTTGGAAATGCGCAAGAGAGGTTTCCCAGGCTACATCCAAAACCTGATAAGTAGCTACCTAGAAGACAGATTTATAAAAGTTAGAGACTGTAATGGAGTTGAAGACATGATCAAAGTCAGCAGCGGAGTACCACAGGGATCAATACTTGGCCCAACTCTTTGGAACATTTTGTATGATGGCGTCTTCGAGCTGAAACAAGAGGAGGGTATCCAACTGGTGGGCTTTGCTGATGATTTAGCTCTCGTAGTGGTGGCTAAAACTGAGGCTTCCCTCATGATCAGGGCAAACAGGGCGCTCGAGCGAATAAGTTGCTGGATGCAAAGAAAGCAGTTGGCGCTTGCACCAGAGAAAACGGAGGCGACTGTATTTAGTGGAAGGCGGAGGCTAGATCCTATAGAATTCAAAATTCAAGGAGCGATAGTAACTCCGAAGGATCACGTGAAGTATCTGGGAGTATGGCTCGACAAAAGCCTCAACTTCAAGAAGCACATTGAGGAGGTAGCTAATAAAGCGCAGAAGCTCATGGAAGCCCTATACAGGCTAATGCCAACAAAAGGAGGTCCCAGAGCTAGCAAGAGGAGGGTGCTGGCATCAGTTGCACACTCCGTCATACTGTACGGGGCGCCAATCTTTGAAGGGGCTATGAAAGTGGAACTCTACCGCAAAAAGCTGGAAGCTGTTCAAAGGCGATTGGCAATAGGCATCTGCGGAGCATATAGAACGGTTTCCACTGACGCCGTTCTGGTAATAGCAGGGCTGGTTCCTATAGCCAAGCTGGTAAAGGAGCGTGCGAAGCTATTTATGAGCAAGGAACAGACGCCTGCAGAAGTCCGGGAGAGTACCCTGACGGAATGGCAAAGCGAATGGACAGGATTAGGGAAGGGGGCCTGGACAAGGGAACTGATTACAGACCTAAAAAAGTGGCACAAGAGAAAGTATGGAGAAGTAGATCGGTGGCTAACGCAGGCTCTGAGCGGTCACGGGGTGTTTAACACCTACCTCTACGCAATTAAGAAAGCACCGAGCGAAGGGTGCTACTTCTGCGGAGAGGAAGACACCCCAAGACACGCAATTTTTGAATGTCCGGGTTGTGCTGACCTAAGAGTAGATGCGCTAGGATCGACCGACGCGGAGGGTGTGAATGCCCGAAACCTTATACCGCGCATGCTGTCGAGCGAAGACGCCTGGCAGCGATACAGCCAAATGCTGAGAGCTATAATGATTAGAAGAGAAGAGAAGGAAAAAGAAGAAAAGAGGAAGACCGAGATTTGGGAGGTCAGCACGAAGTAATGCCACGCAGTTCCGTGCTCACCTTGGACGACATGGGGAGGTTATTTTAGTCCGTGCAAGTCGGACACACCCTGCCAGCCGGCAGAAGTCCGTAGGGATTTTTTCCTCCCCCGAAGAAAAAAAAAAAAAAAAAAAAAAAAAAAAAAAAAAAAAAAAAAAAATGCTGAAGTTTCTGGGAACCTATTTCAGAATTCAAACCTCATCGTCGCCACTAGGTGGGGCCAGTAGGTATAAGAAACATTACCAGCAATGTGGCTTTTCAAAAAATCAGTTACCTGGCGTGATTTGTGGAATAAAAAAATAATATTTTCTTTCAGACCATATAATATATACGAAGAATTTCATATACAAAGTTATATTAAAGTCCATTGAAAGGGATTATCAATTAGTGAATAATCCACGAAGACAGCTTTTCAATATTGGAATTTCTATCTTTTTTATACTATAACTAAATGGTTTTTTTTTTATACTTATTACTTTTACTAATTATCATATTATAATATTATGTACCTAGTAGTAGTTATGAAGTGAGTCTGTCTACTAACAAATGAGCCCTAGTTGCTTCAAGTAAAGAGTTTTTTTTACATAATCTTACTCTTGCTAGACCTAAAAAATAACTAAGTAGGGACTACTTAGTTATTTTTATTACTTACTAGCTTTAGCCCATGACTTCGTTCGCGTGGATATAGATTTTTAAAAATCCCGTAAGAACTCTTTCATTTTCCGGAATAAAAAGTAGCCTATGTGTTAATCCAGGGTATACCTAATCTATTTTCATTCCTTTTAGTCAAATCCGTCTAGTAGTTTTTGCGTGAAAGAGTAACAAACATACATACACACATTCATGCACACAAACTTTCGCCTTTATAATTAGTGTATAATGTAAAGTGTAATGTACCAAAAATTATCGCAATAAATAAAGTGAACTTTGGAACATCTTTAATACCAGCACCCCAAGACTGTAAGGTATAATTATTATTATTATAAGTGGTATAGTTAGCTAGTACTTTAATAAAAAAACTGTAGTAAATTTTTATTAGACGTAAGACAAACACACGAACTAAAACACCCGTTATTCAGGTCAACCACAATATACTACGTAATAAATAATTGTAAGTTATTCGCGACCTAGAAAAATGTGTCCCGGAATTTCTTAGCAGCAATCATAAGAAGAGAGATTTACAACTTAATGCGTGTAAAACAGGAAAACATCACTAGAGGCTGGCCTCAATAAATCATTTACAAGGCGCCGACCTTACAACATTAATTTTAAAGCAAAAATATTAAATTTTTCATTCAAAATTATGTCTAATAAATCTAAGTACAACGATACTTCCCGCTATTATTTTCTTTGGTTTTTATTTGGACGCAAAGTTTAATCATAAAAAAGTAGGTACCGGAGCATACCTATAGTAGCCTTCATAAAATATAATAATTATTATTGTAAATTATGATTAGTTAGTTATAGCCTAGTGGTTAAGTCATTGGCCTCTAATTCAGGGGTCGGGGTTCAATTCTGGGCATGCACCTCTAACTTTTCAGAGTTATGTGAAGTTGTGCAGCAACCTGCATGCCTGAGAGTTCTCCATAACGTTCTCAAACTTACTTATGTGAAGTTTAGCAATCCGCACTTGGCCAGCATGGTGGAGTCTAAACCCTTCTCATTCTGAGATGAGACCCATGTTCCGTATAATGGGCTGGCGATGGTAGGATGATTATGATGAAGATCAATTATGGTTAATCGTACACCATAATATGATCGACATTTCATAACAAATTAATTTTTCACATGACTTCACGATTTGGAAGTTTTGATAATAATGAGTAATAATAATAAGTAACTCATAATAAAGTCCACTTATTTACTTTTTGATCTATTTTTCAGGATGGACATTCATATAGAAATTTTCATCTCCTTTTCAATTCTTTGTAAAGGTAGAATTTACTAAAATTCTTTCTCATTGCCTACGTTATACCCGTAAAAGGAAACTATTGTCACTAGTTTTTAACCCCAGTGGCCTGATATATCAGTCAGTCAGTCAGTAAGAATTCTTCTTGTAATATGTACAGGAGAAGATGATATTATGTTGCACAAAAAACGCGTAATCTTAGTCACCTATGATGTGAATTCCATTCATCTAAAACAGTTTATCGGCGTCGACGTATTTTTGCGAGCACTGAAATAATGCCCGCGTCAGACATCAATGGGCGGAATGTGTAGTAAAACTCTGTCTCCATTATCATCCGACATTGTGACGGAAGAGATGACAAAAATTTTGAAAATTGCCGAAGCTTACTGGTAGAGAGCTCTTTTATAAAATACCAGCTGATGCCCGCGACTTCATTCGCGTGGATATTGGTTTTTTAAAAATCCCGCGGGACTTTTAAACGGGAGAGAGAAGACCCGTGATCTGTAGTGGGCCGGCGTTATTTTTAAGTAACATCTTTTACAATAGAACCTTCCTCTCTAAACCAAAATAATTATTCAGAATAAGGAGGTTTCCTCACCGGAAAAGCATGTATGATAAATTATAATCTGAATTGTCATATTCCTCGATCTTTAAAAAAAACTTTAAAAAAAAAATGAGTTTGTAACTTTCAAAATTTTTGTTACTCTTGTATCTTGTAGAATATATTTTCAGCTTCCACGTGTGCATTAGAAATCGTCTCTTGTAACAATGGAAACCAAAAAAAAATTCGTTAGTAACTTTCAAAATTTTTGTTACTTATGTAGCTTGTAGAGTACATTTTCAGCTTACATGTGTGACTGTGTGTATTAGAAATCGTCTCTTGTAACAATGAAAACCGCCACATCGTATCTTTATGATAAACATCAAGCGAGCACCTGTTTTCACAGCAAAGAGCGGTTATTTTGGGAGCTTTTGTGCAAACTTTCAGTCGCAATTGCTCGTAGGCGAGCCCCGTGCTACGCGTCATATTAGTGAGTGTACACACTGGGGAGTAGCTATCAGCTACGCGGTGGGAGTGTGCGTATGTATTATGCTTAGGTATGAATGAATAAATTGTTTATTATAGAAAATACATACAACGCTCTTGGTTTTCCTATACGGTTTATACTTACTTAACATCTTATAAGCTTTTTACAGAATACAGGCTATTACACTAACTTTTGGAAATCATTGGGAATCGTTTTAATTTTTCTTTATAATAAGCACACTGTATTGATATTTTTTGGAAGATCTACTGTCTTAAGAATAGAAATCAAAGTCAAAGTTTAAGTTTTAAAGACGGCGCTAAAAACGACATTTCTGTAATGGCGCTGGTCGCATGACACGTGTGACGTCACACGCTAGTAAACAAATTCACAGTTGCCACACAATGTGAACCTAAGTGTGTATGAGTTTTTTATTGTTTCCTCGCAAATGGAGGTAAAGTTCTATACAAGTCTTGGTTGAAATAGCAATTACCGACCTCGTTTGGCTTAAAAGGACTGTGCTGGCGCCTCGTCCTTTCAAAATCACTTGTGAAAGTCCTCGGCGTCGCCTCGGCCTTCCAATGTTACTCGGCCAATAATCTCTTTATTTCACACATGGGCTGTAATGTACTATTAATAACTAAATCGTAAAATCAGTTTGTAAGTGTATCAAACACTTTACAAGACAATTTCAATCATGTGACGAAGGTGGGAGTTCTATTTCAGCATTTATGACTATGCTCGTAGTCAACAATGCCTACACGTTCTCGTAATGACGATCATTAATTTTTTTTCAGTTTATTTTTCCCAAAACTGTTAACCTAGGTGACCACCAAAGTGGAGCGGAGAGATATTTAATCGACCGATCAGAATGATGACGTGAAAAAATCAGACACAGATTGTATTTTGTAGAGCGTGTTTACCTTTATTGAGCTTTTAATTGGTATAAATCACAATAACATTCAAACTTAGTATGGAGCATGCCAATATCGTCCGTTGGATTACTTAGAGTACTTTCTAGAACGTGTCTATGAGTTTGATTGGTTTTTCACGGCCCAACAATGTAACCAATTCTGACGAAATTTGGTACAGAGTTAGCTTATATCCCGGGGACGGACATAGGCTTTTATCCCGGAAAATCAAAGAGTTCCCACGGGATCCTTAAAAACCCATCCGCTTAACCGATTTGTATGCTACCGAGGTAGTTTGCGTCCCTGTAATTGGTATAGGCATTTTATCCCGGAAAATCAAACAGTTCCCACGGAATATTTAAAAACCTAAATCCACGCGGACGAAGTCGCGGGCATCCTCTAATTGGAATAAAAATGATAACATTGTAGGTACTACTAGGTAGGTATTCTTGTTGCATGTATCATTCGCTGTATCGGGAATACTCTTGTTAGTATCAAGAGCGCATCGCTGCACCGTGAGTCACGCGGTGGGAATAGACGCTGAAGTTCACGCAGCGCATCCCGAACCGATTCGGATGTGACATCATCTCGTCTTTTTACTGTCCTGTCCTCCTGTAACGAAACCTTGCAGATCTTGTTTTAATGCTTTGCTAAGAGTAGGTAGAATATAGTAGAATAGGACAGGACAGGACAGGACAAGACAGAACAGGACAGAACAGTACAGAACAGGACAGAACAGGACAGAACAGGACAAAACAGGACAGAACAGGACAGAACAGGACAGAACAGGACAGAACTGAACAGAATAGAATATAATAGGTCTAGTGGGAGGCTTCGGCCGTGGCTAGTTACCACCCTACCGGCAAAGCCGTGCCGCCAAACGATTTAGATTTCCGATATAAACGAATGGGTATTATTAAAATCTGCCATACGCCTTCTTCCAGGTTAGCCCGCTTCCATCATAAACTGCATCATCACTTACCACTAGGTGAGATTGCAGTCAAGGGCTATCTTGTAGCTAAATAAAGATAAAAAAAATAAACTATCACTAACGGGTATCATTGTTATTGTGGACTTCATTGCACAATGTCTATCCCATGATCTCCTGACCTGTACCACCAGGTAGCAATAGCAGACTATTTGCACTATGTGATTCATATTGCATTTTGCGGATCTAGAATTAGAATTGAGTGCATGATCTATTTTGGTGCACCTTACCTGTCAGGTGAGATATCGTTTACACCTCCATCTGTGTATATAAAGATGTGTACATGCATACGCATTGCATATGCAAAACTGCAACAAAAGTTGAAAATTAAAATATTACTTTCTGATAAGTGTGAGATCGCAGGTTCGACTCCTGGCTGAGGAAGATTTTGTAATTTCAAAATTATCTCTGAACTGATGTGCTGATATGGTGGGAGATTTCAGTTGTGGTGCGTTACCACCCTACTGGCAAAAACGTGCCGCCAAACGATTTAGTGTTCCGATAGCCGGGTAGAAATCGATTAGTAGATAAACACTTCCATGTTAACCCGCTTCCATCGACTGCATAGTTATTTCTCACTGCCTAAGCGAAATCGTAGTCAATAGTTCATCATCATCATCAGCCTGTGGACGTCCACTGCTGGACATAGGCCTTCCCTAAAGAGCGCGACCACACCCGGTCCTCAGCCTTCCTGATCCAGCCACTTCCCGCCAGCCCCTTAATATCGTCGGTCCATCGTGCTGGCGGGCGTCCCACACTACGCTTGCTTAAACGCGGTCTCCACTCAAGGACCTTCCGGCTCCAACGACCATCGCCTCTACGACAAGTCAAGAGTTAACTTGTCCAATTTATGTGCATTGAGGTAAAATTTTCAATGTTTCAAGAAAATACAAGTCTTTGAGTTCAAAACACACTTTACACGATTTACTTTTATGAGGAAAATGTTTTCTTTTGGCCTGTTATCAATTTATTCTTCCAAATCGTCCAATTAAATCATTGAGGATTACTCGAAAAACTTACTGCACGAAATTTTATTCAATTTATTTTTATTTTATTATAAACAATTAAATCCGGACGCACATAAATGCTACAAAGCAACACTAATAAGAGAAGACGCAGTGATATTTATTCGATTTAAAAGTTCTTTCACAAAGGCTAGGTAAAACCCCTTTTTGTGACGAAATCTTCAACTGAAAAAACTCCTTTAAATAACAGTATGGTGTAAATAATACGACACTACTACTACTTCCTAGTATGAACTTGTGAAATGTAATAAAGACGTCGCTTACACTCGGAAGTATGTTCACAAAATTTCGTCTCCCTGGTGCATTCTCGCAAAACGCTAGAGGTAACTTACAGCTTGACTTACAGTTGAATAAATAGAAGTTAGCAAACTGCTATCCAGATGGCGCCAGATAATAAATGGCTTCTATCACCTGTCTTTGGCCTGTCTAACAGCCATAGCGTCTAAAAAGAAGCTAAATTTCTTTACGGCAGCCTCAAAATGCCCAATCATCTCCAAAAGAGCTATTAAAAATCTACCTCTTCGACTCATCTTCTTTCTCTCTTCTCTCTGGGCTGGTTTCCGCACTTAATTAACGTTTCCGGCAAAGTCTTCACTCCAGCCATCCAAGCTCGCTCCAGAAGCCGAGTAGATCGCCCAGATTACCGAGGGTCTCTCGACTCATGAAAAGAAGCAATCGCTATAGAGAGAGTATTCACCAGGCATCTAGCACCACTTTAATGACACTTTCATAATAATTTTGACCCATTTATCCAGTACTTTGTCAGAAGAGAAAGTTGCGTGCCGCCTCCTCGTTTAGCAGAGGAGCTTGCGTTAAATGCTTTTGGAATTTATTTCTGTTTTGATGTCCGTCGGTCGAACCAAGGGTGTTCGGGGCATGCAACGGTCGTGAATTGTATCTGCTACCAAGACACAAAGTAAAGATCATTTTCGCACTTTAATACTTGTTTACATTTTACCATAGTCTTGTAAGTGCATTAGAATATACACAGCTGTTATTGTCACCATACACAAAGTTACAGTTATAGTTTTTGCCCACCAAATAACGAGCAAAATTATTTCTTACCTCCATCATAATATGACCACCATTATTATACCATATTTTGTTCTATCTTTACCTTTTATTTATTTTTTCTTTCTTTTTGTATTTGTATAATAATTAATCATCTAGTTCGTGTAAGTGGCACTGCCGTTCAATTAGATGTAAAATAAAATAAATAAATAAATGACATAGAGCTCTGCATAAGGGCCTACCTATCTATCTACCTGAGAATAAAAAAAACAACGTATCTGCCGTGCCATGCCTTTTTTTTTTTTTTTGTTGACGCTGGGGAATGCATTTACGCATCCCCCCCGGAAGCTAGCCAGCCAGCCGTGAGGCAGCCAGCCAGCTGAGGGAGGGTATGTGGGACTCGCCGGCCGAGAGGCGACCGGAATACCCACTAAACCCCAGCGGCGCTACTGCGCGTCGCCTGGCGACTGGGTCACGGGAACGGCCGAAGCAAACAACCGCGACCCAGCCAGCGACGTCTGCCAAGGCATACCCTCCACCGGGGACCTGCTCGGTCCCCACCACCGCACCTCCGGGACGCACCAACGAAGTGCGTCCCCCGACCCTGGGACGCGCACGTCGCCCGCGTCCCATCCTCCGCTTCGTCCACTGTGCCCTCTGCTAGTCAGAGGGACACGCGGAGAAACCTCCACCCCTGCCAGGTCATTAGCCATAGCCAACAATATCTCCGAAGAGAAATTATTAGCCATGTTACCGGGGCGCACCGGCCCGAACACTGCTCTTCCCCTCGGACGCATCCAAAAGGGACCAGCAGCATCCAGGCACACTGGGAGGTTACCTGGCTGGCGCCCCGCCGTGCCATGCCTAAGACAAATTGATGACAAATTTAAACGATATGACATTGAACTAATAATAAATTTTGGCTAACTTTGTACGAATTTATATTTACGCCGCACTTTGAATAGAAAACAATATTTTTTTCCTATGAACGTATGAAGTCTAAACTCGTTGGAATTTGGCATGGACGCAAGGACAAATTGGACATGGCCGACAATTGGTGTAATGGAATCATTTATTTCACGGACGAGTGATGTGGCGAATTATGTAATTTTGTTAGACACATCGATGTATTAGACACGCGTGAAAAGTTGAAAACTTCACGTTACGGTTTGTGATTAGCTACTTCCGTATCACGAAACCTCAAAGCCTGTAAAACATCGATGCTTGTAAAATCATGCATACCATCTTTTCATGTTTCTGCATGGATGTCGGAAGTAATAAATAATTATAATTCTCATAGTCTAAGTATTTTTGTTACAGTTAAATATGTTGATCAAATCAGAAATGAGGAGAACCAGAGTTATCAACGGCGAGCGAATCTGAAGTGACAATTAAATAATCAGGACATATAGTTCTAAAATCCCATAGACGTTGTGGTTCCAACGTGGTTCCAACGTGCTAGAATGGCAACCTTGCACAGGAAATCGCAGCGTTGAAAAACCCGAGATTAGATAGTCAGA
This sequence comes from Maniola jurtina, assembly GCF_905333055.1. NCBI lineage: Eukaryota > Metazoa > Arthropoda > Insecta > Lepidoptera > Nymphalidae > Maniola > Maniola jurtina. The sequence goes on along the minus strand of NC_060035.1, from coordinate 14,655,496 downwards.
GATACTGAGTAAGGAAGCATAATAAAATTATGAACTTTGATGCAACGTGGCCCGTAAAGTATTCAAGACCCATACTATCATGCATAGTGATAGGTATATAGGGCATAGTGTTAATCTTTTAACCACTGCCCATTACGTCACAGTCTGTGAAAATTAGCTCAAATTCTCACTAAGATCAAACGCATTTCTATGAACGCGGAAGGTAAGTGAAACGCACCAAATACCTTCCAACTGCTTAAAGTCGGTCAGCTACATACCGTTTGTACGACTGCCATTAATTATCCTAAGTGGCGAGATTCATCTGTCATTGTCTACCACGCCTCTATAATTTTAATGAATGGCCTTTGAAGTCTAGCGCAGTTAACTATCGTAATTAACTGAAAATCGTCTGAAAACCGATTTGTAGTTATCCGTTGAGACAGAAAATGGAATCGAGTACCTACCTGCCTAAAATAAAGCGGCAACTTACAATAATCTAAAATCTTACTAATATTATAAATGCGAAAGTGTGTCTGTCTGTCTATCTGTCTGTCTGTCTGCTACGTTTTCACGACTCAACCGCTGAACCGATTTTAATGAAATTTGGTACAGACTTGGGATATAACCCGGGGAAGGACTTAGGCTACTTTTTATCCCGGAAAATTAAAGAGTCCCTATAGGATTTAAAAAACCGATATCCAAGCGGGCGAAGCCGCGGGCATCCTCTAGTCATAAATAATAAATTATGCACCTATTACGATAGCTTCTTTTATACTGGACTTAACTATAACCATCGATACTATAGCTTAGAATCAGGGTTAGAAAAAAGTTTTCGTCCTGTTTAAAACAAAAAAGATACGTATTTACGCTTTTCTTAGGTCTTTAATAGCGTTTAAAATAAATTGTTCTAAGCACTTGCTTCTTTCATCATAGCTTTGAGTAGGTACTTACCTAAATTTTTAAGAAAAAAATCTGTCTTAGTCCTAGCAAGCGTTGATTAGAAAATGAATACTAGATAAAATACTAATGGATTTTTGTAATAATTATTATTATCAATCCAATAAGGGGTTTTCTTTGCTTAGTAACGAGTACCTGGCGTGTGCTACTAAGCTAAAAAAAGTCTAAGTTTTAGTGGTCTAAACTAGTTTCGCATTATTACCTTCCTAATGAAACCGATTTGGAGCATATCGGTTGGACGGTTTCAAAGTCTATAAGAGACATGGGTAGAAACATATTTTTTTGTTTTTTATCTATTAGGATATATACATTATACATATATCACACTCGAAACTCAACTTGAAAAAAATTCAACTTTACCATAAAAGACAATGTAAAAATACAAAGTTTCCAAGGTGATTCATACAATAAGAGTAGCTTGATATTTTTGTCTTGAAAAAATTAGTAGGGATCAACTCAGGCATTTGACCGCGGTTGGACATAAAAAGGTAGTTAATATTTTATTTTGGGGAGACTGGCAAACTTTTGCCAAGAATTGTGTTGTTTTTATACCATTCTTTTTATATTACTAACTTTTTATTTGTTATATACAAATAACTGTTACTCTACATATCGATGTCGGCTTCGTCAAACAAAAAAATCCTCAGTAGGTTCCTGGAACATGTCAGAATCATAATCCACTTGGTTGCAAATATTTATTTTATTTAAACATCTTTATTTCTTAATACTATAATAAAATAATAAAAAAAGATGGGCGGTTCTATTAAATACTATCCGTAATTAATTAGAAACGCGTGGTTCTGTAGAAGTTTGAAAATTGACAAATACTATTTGAAATTGCTATGATTTTCTCTATCTTTCCGAGAAAACTTTTTCGTAAGCTCCGATATAAGTCTTTATATAACTCTATAAGCAAAACAAAAACCTATAAAATTGTGTCGTCTCAGAACACTCACTAGTAATAAATAAAATAAAATTAAAGTAATTTGCGCGACGATTTGCTAACAAGAGCAACTGTAGCGGTGAAATAAAACAATCTAAGCACAGATTTAAATAAAAATGTAGATTGTGCGCTCGTTTTTTTTTTTCAGATTGAGTATGCTGCGTAGCGGCCGCTACGGCATCATTGGAGTGGTGAAGCTCCAACTGGTGATAAGCCCTAGGGCTCGAAGAAATAATTGAAGCGATCGGGGAATCGGGGCCCTCGTCTTCGCCGGTGAAGATGCTGTAAATTAGTCTGCACATAATCTGTAAATAACGTAAATCTGCCAATCTGCAAAGTCGTGTGAAAATGTCAAGTCCACACTGAATGACAGATGTACGCATAGTTAACGTTAACTTGAAGAGTTTTGAGAACCTTAATTTTATATGAGTCTCACAATCTCTACAGAATACAGGTGCGAGGGCAATCGATTCATTTTTTTCTATGGACCATTTTGTGATTCTCTTTTTCCTATAGTCTATGTCTGTAGGTAATTCAGTCCCACGTAAATACTTTGTACGTCGTAAAATGTCCGCATTCGCTTTATCGCAAAGCTTTCTTGTTACGGACGATTATTGCAATTAAATATAAATATTTTACAAACGACCTTCGAGAAAGTCGAAGAGAAAGGTATAGTTGAAGACATGGCAACATAGGCTACTTTTTATCCAGGAAAATCAAAGAATTCTCGCCGGATTTTTAAATACCAAACCTATGTAAACAAAGTCGCAGGCATCAACTAGTTATAAATGTGATAGTTTGGAAGTTTCATGTTTGTTACTCTTTCATGCCACAATGGTTGGAATCGGGATAGCTTATAAGCTATCTGTGTTGATTCAGGGTATACCCTGGCCACTTTTATCCCGGAAAATCAAAGAGTTTTCTCTCTTTTAAAAATCCATGCTGACGAAGTTCCGGGCACTATCGAATAATATCATATTTATTTAATATCACTGGCCTTTAACTAAATAATCAAAAGTATTTTGGGAGACAAGGAAACTACAGCACAAAGGCCTTGGTACTCTATTTATTCTCGTACTAGGAAGTTTCGGATCCAAAGGCAACATAGGGACTGTGATGAAATATTTATGAATTTAATAAGTAAAAAACCGGCCAAGTGCGAGTCGGACTCGCGCACCAAGGGTTATGTACTCAGGTAATTTTTCCGACATTTTGCACGATAAATCAAAAACTACTATGCATAAAAATAAATAAAAATCTGTTTTAGAATATACAGGTAAAGTCCTTTTAGAATATGATACCCCATTTGGTATAGTTATCTTACTTTGAAAATTGAAATACATTTTACTTTTTTTTTAATGATGTAACCACAAATTTACGGTGTTCGGATTTATTCCTTTACATGTGCTAAGACCTAACTTTCTACCTTTCATGGGACCTACCACCATAGTTTGATATAGTGACCACCTCTGATTGACCGACACTCGCTCATTATGGGTTTCAATGCATTGTTTGCATTAAGAATACCATCATTCACCCGATATTTATCCACAACTGAGTATCTTGCAGGGATTTCCACACGCAACCGTCTTGTACCTTGAATCAGCGGCGAATAAAAATACCATAAATTCAGCCAATTACAGCTATTGAGATTATTATAATGATTGATGCATTCCTTCCGGAATCGACCAGTAGATATAAAATCCCCTCGCAGTCCAGTAAACAGCACATGCACAATAATTTCTCATTAATCGTGCAAAATGTCTGAAAAATAACCGAGTACGGGAACCTTCGGTGCCCGAGTCTAACCGGTTTTTTAAATATCTAATAATATTCAATAACTATTGAAATGATGAATTTGTTTTGGATGCATTTTGGACAGTTTGGAAGTCGGAATGTGATACGTATGTTGTCCGTCAATCTGCACGCCAAAACAACTATCATGTGATGATGGTATGATGTGACTCTGAAAGCCAAAAGAAATACAAGTGAGTATGCCAAGTTTGGGAAGAAAATTGTTTGTGCTTTAAAGAACCGAGGTAGGTATTCTATAGGGAGCTGTACACAGCCCCGATCTAGCTGGTCTAATCAAATTAACCAATAGTAAGTCATATTGACCGAACCTTACAGGATATTCAGACGATAACAAAACTACGTTTATATGGAGAACCCTGGCGAGCGCGCTATGAAAACTTCTCTTAAAACCATGACTAATATTCTCCACTAACTAAGCGTCCGACAATAGTCTAAATTAGCATGTGTTAGCTACTTTGGAAATTCAATCGTTAGAAAACCAGTGAGAATTTTTAAAAAGGCTATGTCAAAACTTGTGCTACAAATAGTGTGGAATGTATGCGATATGGAGGTCACCACTAATTTTCGTTTGCACGCTTTCTTCTAAATCAAGTAGGTACAACCCAAGACCGGGTTAATAAAGCGGTTGACTCACAAGGCCAGACTGAATAAAATAATAAAATATTTCTTTCATTTTTATTAGGCCACAAGTGTATTTTAGTTCCTAGTGCGACGTTTAAACGAAGTGCTTTAAATTATCTTTTATGACTATTCCACTTCAACCTAAAAAAATAAAAGGATTAGGCAACACTTTTCACAGCAATATTAAAACATACTAGTTTTGCTATAATCTGCTAGAACCACTGTAAATACAATAAATCTGTGTTACAGCGTGCAGTATGCAATATGTATGCACTATCTTCCGTACACATTCAGAAAAAGCAAGCAATACTCACAACTACAAACAACACACAACATCACACAAATTCCTCTATACACTCTATTAGTAGGTACAGAATATTATGCATATGACATTCTGTGGCTCTACTCAGGTAGTGTCTACTTGACTATATCCATCTGTCTAGATACTCCTTTCCTAGTCTACCAGTTGTCTAAGTTGGCATTCCACGGACGAAGCGATTTCCTCACCCCATTTCCCGTTTTCAATTCGAACCGCTAGAATACAAAATGCCTTGCGGTGTCCATTTTCCACTTTATCGTGTTTTTCTATTTCCCATTATAACATAGAAGAATGAATCTTCTAGCTATCTGCAAGCGCACTCTAACTAAGGCTGCATCATTCGATAATTGCCAGCGGGGCTGATTGAAGGCAATGAATTACAAGTGTAAATTAAAAATTTATAACACCCCTGACAAGTGAAGGTTACAGTAACTAGAAAAGAGCTGATAACTTTCAAACGCAAGAAACAGTTAAAAATTATTTTGCTATAATCCGCCAACAGGATAAATCTGTATGGTCAAACATGCAGTTACAAGCTAAGCACCGCTTACCTCCCCAACCAAGCAATAAAGCCAAGTTCCCAAGCAAGCACTGCCACCACCATTCACATGCAACACCACACAAGACTTTTCCACTACTCTCGACGCACGTTTCGCCCCGACACCGGAGCATCCTCAGGAGATTTTGACTTTACAATGCTGTATTGTCAAGTTGACTTGACAATACAGCATTGTAAAGTCAAAGTCAAATACAGATTTATCCTGTTGGCGGATTATAGCAAAATAATTTTTAACTGTTTCTTGCTAAACATGAACTTCCGCAAAGTAACGCCTGATTCTATCCAATATAACTTTCAAACGGCTGAACCGATTTTCTTGGATTACAGCTAAGAACACTCGATCAAGCCACCTTTCAAACAAAAACTATACTACTAGATAACTACAATCCTACTACTAGATAGAGCTAGATTACAGCCAGATACACAGATACACACGTCAAACTTATAACACCCCTCTTTTTGGGTCGGGGGTTTAAAAAGTACTTATCAGCTTTTTAGCAAGTGCATTCCATCTCGTGATTATTCAGTCAAGTGGCCAATGAACATTCCAATGATCACTATTTAAAAACCATTTGGTTTCATTGCCATTAATAGCGAGGCAAAATTCCTACTAGATTTGTGAAGGTGTTCCTTCATTTGACAAGGTCGAAGGTTTGGGTATAATCCAAATATAATAATTTGAGTACCTTTGCCAAGGTGATAAATGTGTTTGCCAAATTATGATTATGTTGAGATCATATCTGTGCTAATTATTTCAAAGTTCAAAGTGTAAACGACAAAAATGTGGAGTTTGCGGATAAAAGGTGAAACCACACGAAACTAAGTATTACATAAGCAGCAAAAAATTAAAGCTACTGTACTTGAGTGTACCATTTAGATTAAAATTACTAACAACGGACTCTATTTAAGTGAGGTTTTAGGTGGTTTGGCTTTAAAATGAGTTCAATTTTGTATTTAGTGAACAAACTCACGGACTTTGGACACAGTTTAAGGCAGTTTTGGTTAGTAATGGGTTAAGATTTGTAGTTAGTGGAGCAAAATTATTTTGATCAGAAGTGTAATTATACCATTTTGTTCACAAGCTTCTCAAATATTTTCAACGCCATAAGACTTTTTCTAGCCTTCACGCGTCTATGACAACTTTGCAATAACACCAATTTTAACTAAAGTATTAACCACTGACGAATTAGTTAGTTGATACTTACACGTAGCAGATCCAAACCAAAACTAGCTTTATTTAACTCGGTATGTAAATACCTATCCAAGCTTGTATAAATTCAAGAGTGGTTCTGAAATCTGAAGTACCCATTCCTTAACCTTGGAGAAGATGCCAAGTTTCTTTTCGAGTAATGTAATGTTGGCTTTGATTGATCCTTCAAAGTTATTCATAGGCATTGGCAAAGTTTAGGTATGGGTCTGTCTTCCTGTATCTCCTCCTTTCTTTAAACTCTGTAAAGGGCTCTAATGTATCCAATCAATCAAGAATATTATTATTTTAGCTAAGGTTGAATATCCATACAATACCTACTAATTTATGTACAAAAGTTTTGTCTATCTATCTATTTCATTTCCACAGCCTATGCGATTAGCCTATTTTAAACTGATTTTTTTACAGAAATATCTTGCACTCTGTAGTCGGATATAGGCTACTTTTTATCCTTGAAAATCAAAAAGTTTTCATAGTATTTTTAAAATCCTACACCCACACGGGCTTCATCATTATTTTTGCAGCACTTTATAAACCTTCGCATTGCTTACGTCTTTGGTTACCGTTACATTACACTCGTCTTCAGGGTTCCGCTAATAACCTTCAGTCTTTCACTCGCACTCTAAATCATGGAAAATTTACCCATCAGTTGACAGAAAGCTCTAAAATTACCCAGTCTAATTCTGTACTTACACACGTAGGTGGTAAAGTTAATTACCCAAAACATTGAACTTGAAAATGAACACGCCTGCCAAATCTGGCCACCTCAAATAATTAGCAAAGAGACATATGCTTGCCAAAACTTGACTCAAGGTATTCAAGCCCTTGTGTTGTAGGTACTAAGAGAAGAAGTCGTGTCAATGACCCGCCTTTCTAAACAACATTTTGGCTGGGAACCCGAAAAAATTAATTTTCAATACATCGCAATTGGTTTTGGCACAATACCAATGTTAATATTGTTTTACTGTGAACTCAATCAGGTGGTAACAATGACTTACGATTGCAAAAAAAATGTTCTTTAAAAATTTTTCCTTTTCTCAAATACCTACTGCTTTTTTGAACAAAGCTTAGAAGAACTTGATGGTTGATAAGTTAGTGATTTCTAATTGCCTATTTCAGTTCAATTTATACTTCTGCATAATGAACTTTATTCAGATTTTCTCTAATGTCTACTATGTCTAATGAGCTACGATGCTACAGACAGATACACAGATACACACGTTAAACTTGTAACACCCCTCTTTTTGGGTCGGGGGTTAAAAAACAATTCTGAATTTTGAATTCCAATCGGTTGAAAATAATTTCCAACTTTTATTTTTTTGTACGATAGGATTTATTATTTGGTAGCATACCAAAAAATGAAAGCACCTCGTAATTCTTATCAGCTCTAAAGCTATTTTAAAAGTGGTTTCATTAAAACCAGGAAGCGGCTGGTCATTGTCTTAATGTCTATCAAAATTGATGGTTCAGTCGACGATATTATTTTGGGATATCTCAGTCTAACCGCTCAATGTATGCTCAATGTCACGAGGCCAACAACATCTTCAATGAAAATAACCATTACTCGAGCCTCATGCGGTTACTTAACATCTGCAAGATTTTTTTAGTTCAAGGTAGCATATTCATCGGTTATTAATAGAATCAAGAAATAGTTTATCTACTGTGCAATTCCACTGTATCTCCTACTTTCTTCAATAAATATGATGAGTTACTTAAATTAGACCTTGATCTCTTTTAGCTCCTTGATTGATTAGCAAATTGTCTAAATTAAGAAACACGTGTAGAAACTATATATATTTTCTGCCACCAACGTGAGTTTGATTGAAACTGTGAGAAAGTGAAAAATTTGATCATTAGCTTGCAAGCCAGAAGTTGATATTTAGCTGCTAGTAGGGAAATTTTTACTAATATCAATTTCTAGCACAAAACCACTGTCGCTGCGTTTCTTGTAAAAAAACATCTTACCTGTACCTACCATTATCTCACGTCTGCTCGCACTTATCTCGCTCCTCCTTTCTTCCCTAGACTATATTTTTTTATTATTTATCTTATTTAGATTTTTTTGCATAATATCAATAATTTCAAAAACTTGATGTTTGGCTAAATATTATGATTTTTGGTATAAATATGTGCTAATCATTTAAGATACCTAGCTTTTTCAATAGCTTTTTGTTCGAAAAATAAGCCACGCTTACCACTTTGTTCACAAATTTCAAAACTTCAGATTCCCATCAATTTCACCACCATATACCAAAATTGCCATCAGCATCCTATTTATGAACGCTAAATTTATGTTGGAAAAATAAATATAGAGACCTCAGTTTGGGAAAAAAAGTCACCTAACTTTCTTTATACTTAGTAGGAATTTTAAAGATAAGTAATAAAACAGTGTTGATAATCAAAAACTTATTTATTTTGGTCCCATTAACATTAACAAAAAGAAAGTAACATTACAATAAGTTATCACAATGTAAAATATCGATATACGCATACTTATATAATTGACATACATAACCAAATTGATCTTCCTTACTACCGTCTCTACAGTACAATTAGTTTAACATTTTATTAACTACTAATACAAATTGAATCACACAAGAGCATGTACTATCCTAAGCTCTTGTGTGAAAAAATGTTCTAACATTTTTTTAAGTTAAATATATTATTTCATTTATTTTAGGAGTTTCCACACTGCAGACATAATCCTCTTGATACGACGAACCTTATGACGTATAGTATCATCATTATATTAGGAGAATTTTATAGCACAAGACTTTAATGTTTGATATCAATCGTTACACTTTTCTATATCAGTCTTATTTAAAACATAATTCCTATCAATTATACTTATTACATACACTTATATAACGATATCTGCATAGAAGCCTTAAATGTATACGACCTTAAATCTTTGTGATCTTTAATATTTTTAAACCTTTATATTTTAATATCAGCATATAATTCGTTGTAGCTATACTTTTAATTACGAGTATATCAGTAATTAGATGGTTTATTACGCTTCAATATTGTTATCATTTTGGTGAATTGCATATAAATGAAGGGCCCAAACTCTGAGCGTGTAAATTTATTTTATATTTTATAATGGTATTTTATTAATTATTCATGCTTTCATTAAAAATAATGTATTGAAGTTAATGAACCATCTAATTTTAGTTTAGATTATTTACCTATATCAACCCTATACAAAATTATTTACCTAACAGCTTATGTCTAATTTTTCAGACGTTTACATTTTAACTATTCTCAATAGGTCCATATCGCTGTCTAAACCACATCATTCCACTATAATCGGGTTCGTAGACGTCAGGGATCTCTTTATCAATGGCTTCGCAATAGACCATCTTGACAGATGCCTCGCCAAATAGCCTCTCCTCAAATTTTATGAGCTGCTTGAAGAAACCGGTGTTCGGTCGGATTTGTGGCCTGAAAAAGATTAACTTTTAGAAAAAGATTGTAGCCATTGTGTTCTATGATTAATACAGTAGAAATATAAACACAAAGACTTCCAATGAAGTAAGTAACTGAAGGGAGTCAGTTCAACCTTTAGTTTGTTCATTGGATGTTCATTGGATGGTAAAAATGCAAATATAATGCAGATTTATAATTTTTAACCCCCGACCCAAAAAGAGGGGTGTTATAAGTTTGACGTGTGTATCTGTGTATCTGTGTATCTGTGTATCTGTGTATCTGTGTATCTGTGTATCTGTCTGTGGCATCGTAGCGCCTAAACGAATGAACCGATTTTAATTTAGTTTTTTTTGTTTGAAAGGTGGCTTGATCGAGAGTG